>NC_137878.1:3140000-3737500 GCF_963924005.1 Protomyctophum bolini
TATATCCCACCCTTTTCACATTGGCCTGTTATAGCGCCACCAACAGGTGGATTTTTGTAAAAAAAAATTTGGAACAAAATGCCTAAAATCATCCAAAAAATTGCACCCTTTTCACATTGGCCTATTATAGCGCCACCAGGAGGCCACAACCTGACCTGGCCTGGTGGAGACCTGTGCCCAGAGGGGCATTTTATCTAGTTGTTCACTTAAAACATTGGTTGTCGATATGTTTTTCTTTTTATCTTCTTCTTTGGGCTTGGAATAAAAGCAAGTATTAAATACTATTGTAATGTTATCTTATTCTTGCCACTTTCCCTACCACTTTCCCTAGCCTCGATGACCTTATGTAGGCGTATGCAAAGCTCAATTTATGTAAATTAATTAGCATTTCATGTAGACATAGCACTCTATAGTCAGTGTATACTCATAGTTTCATTGTAAAGATATTCTACATACGTTTGATGGATGTTAGGTTCTTAGCTTACTTGTGATTCCTGATGACTATTTGTATGTACAGTATGTGATGTGTTGTTACTGAAAGTCACTCTGGATTAAGCGCGTCTGATAAATGCCTACTTTTTAACCTGTCCACATGTCTGTCTGTCTAACCTTTTTTCCAACCCAGGTTGAGACAAACTAACCTCACAGAGAAATGCTGTAAGGAGTTATCCTCACATATCAGTTCCAACTCCTCTAGTCTGACAGAGTTGGATCTAAGTTCAAATAACTTAAGGAATCATGGAGTAATTCAACTGTCCGTTGGTCTGAAGAGCCCAAACTGCACACTGGAGATACTGAGGTAAATATTGCTCTCTCTGTGTGAATCTCTACGGGAATATCGGAAGCAATTAGTAAAAATGTTTGTTTCTCTGCAGGTTGTCCCACTGTCTGGTCTCAGAGGAAGGCTTTTCTTGCCTGGCCTCAGCTCTGCGTTCCAACCTCTCCCACATGAAAGAGCTGGACATGAGCTTCAACCAACCCGGGGCCTCAGGAGGAGAGAAGCTGCTCTCTGTTGGACTGGCTACTCTTAAGTGAGTAGATGATTTTGAGTAAAGTGAGTAAATGATTTGTGAGAGACAACTTAAACCCATTTCGTTCAATTGTTTTCTTTTATTAGGCGCCACTTCTCTAGATTGACCAAACCCTCTTGCAGTAAAACTTTATGGAATAATGTTAATTTGAACAATGTAAAAAGATGTATACTTCCAGTGGATATACATGTGGATTTGTTGCAGTTAACTATGAAATTGTGCATTTCCCGTCAGTCAGTCATATCTATCCCATATAATGGTCATGTCTGGTGACATCACGTGATGTCATCAATATTAAGCCCATATATGGAGATCCCTGATCATCAGTATTGGCCAGCAACTAGACGGGCCTGCCCCAAAGTTATTAGTGCAGCCACGCCCGGCAGCCGGCGAAGAGTTCTTAACAGGCCCGGAAGTTAAGATCTTACCTCCCATGCCAAAGCGCCAGCAGTCTGCTGTCACCCAAGCTACATGTGTGTCTACTGCATGTGTTACTGTGTGTGTGTGTGTGTGTGTGTGTGTGTGTGTGTGTGTGTGTGTGTGTGTGTGTGTACATGTGTCATATTAGTGTGTGTTTCATTCCTACAGTTTGGATCAAGAAGCAGAATATTCACCTCTACTTCTTAAAACATGTGAGTACAGAGATACCATACGATGGCTTGGTTGAATGCTTGATTCTGATTGGCCAATCGCTGAATTCAGCGGTGAGTTATCTCTTGATAATGACCGCTCCACTCTATAACAGACAAACCCTCTGAGCACCAGCTGCGCCCGCTTGATTTACTGCTGTAAACATACACACAGTGGTGCTTATTCACAGAGCAGAAATACCCCACAGTGTAAATGATTCTCTCTCTCTCTCTCTCTCTCTCTCTCTCTCTCTCTCTCTCTCTCTCTCTCTCAATTTCAATTTCAAAAGTCTTTTTTGGTTTTACATTGCCAAAGCGTACATACAACAAAACAAAAGTCAACAAACATCCCAACAATAATGAACAACAAGCAATACAGTAACAATGAAAATAAATTAACAAATTAACAAAATTCCCTCAGTTGATGACAACTCCACACGTATTTTGCTGCCAAAACTGTGCATTTAGACTGTTCTCCCAGAACATATTGGAGTGATGAGTTATTAATGGTGGATTCAAATGCTTTATATTTTTCTTTAAATGTAGGGAAGAATGATTCTCTGATGTCTTTATACTTGTCGCATTGTAACACAAAATGTAGCTCTGTCTCCACCTCCCCTTGAGAGCAGAGTGAACACAGTCTTTCTTTTCTAGGCAGCCAGTTCTGTCTGTGTCTGCCTGTTTCTATTGCTGAGTCTGTACATCAACATCTTCCTCAGTTTTGGATCAGTAACAGTGGTCAGGTAATTTGCCACTGTGTATTCTCGTTTGAGGGCCAAATAGCATTCTAATTTACTTTGGGTTTTTGTTGTGTTTTTCCAATACTGTATGTGATATAATGTTCTTGTTGCATTTTGATAATTTGGTTAGTGGAGGTTGTTTTAGTCAGGGGAGGGGTGGTGGGGGTAAGACCATCTGACTGAGGGACTCCTACTCATGTTCCCCTCTTGGCATTTTAAGGCCTAGTGATGGTAGGAGGTGGGGTGAGGGGGTCACTATTTTGAAGGTGCTTATGGAATTTGAATGCTCTTTTCTGGATGTTAATTATTGGCCAAGTTCCGCTCTGCATGCATTATTATTTGTTTTTCTTTGAGTTTTTAATATATATTTACAAAATTCTGTGTGAATAGTCTCAATTGGATGTTTGTCCCAATTAGAAAATTCCTGATTTGCCAGGGGACCCCACACTACCATACAGGGCAATTGGCTCAATAATTGATTTGATAATCTTCAGCCAAATTCGAATTGGAATTCATTTTGATAGATTTTCTAATCATATAGAAAGCCCTTCTTGCCTTTTCCCTCAGGTCATGTTAAAATTCCCTGTGGAACACATTTTTAACCCCATGTATGTGTGTGTGTGTGTGTGTGTGTGTGTGTGTGTGTGTGTGTGTTATATGTTGGTGCAGCCAAGTAAAAAATGGTATCTACCTCCCTGACATCTGGACCGTTTCTGGAAAACCATGACTTTTGTCTTTTTCATATTGACTTTCAGGGTGCAGGTCTGACAGAAGTGTTGCAAATGATCTAGGAGCTGCTGTAGTCCTTCTTTACAGTTGGACAGCAGCACCAGATCATCTGCAAACAGCAATCATTTAATCTCTTTGTTCCCGAGGGTAAGGCCAGGTGCTGATGAGTCCTCCAGTGATTTTGCCAGTTCATTTATATAAATGTTGAACAGGGTTGGACTTAGATTGTTGCCTTGCATTACTCCTCTACTTTGGGGGAAGAAATCTGTTCTGTTGTTGCCAATTTTTACTGCACATTTATTATTTTGATACATTGTTTTAATAATATCATATGTTTTCCCCCCCACACCACTTTTTAAAATTTGGAATAGCAGGCCATGCCAAATCGAGTCAAATTTTCAAAATCTACCAAGCAGGAGAACATTTTGGATTTGTTTTGATTAACGTGTTTTTCTACGGGTGTATAAATGTGGTCGGTGGTTCGGTTTTTTGGTATAAATCCAATTTGGCTTTTTCTCAGGATGTCATGGTTACTGAGGAAGTTCTGTAATCATAGTTTTAAGCCAGCTCACCTCCACTCGTGCTTGTTCACAAACATGACGGACAGACTTTATAATCATGTATATTGATATTGATCACATTCATGGATGCCACACACAGAATAGTTTAACTCACTGGATAAACTCGCTGGATTATAATTTCTTCAGACAAGAGGATCCCAGGCCTACGAGGTAGGCCTATAATTATTCACTTATGAATGTATAGGCTACTGTTCTTTATCACGCAAACAGTGTCGAGGGCCCATGCCCCCCTCCCTCTCTCTCTCTCTCTCTCTCTCTAGCTCTCTCTCAAAAGACGACTTTTGCATTGACATATATCCGATATTTTAAATATCGGATATGTTTTACCTCTGCAAAGGTGTGAGTGAGCACCCGCCTTGGTCCCGAACTTAATTAAATAAATTATAATTATATTGCTTCAGCGGAGCACGCACCATTGTAACTTACGTTACGTTGGTGCTCCCCTGAAGCCATATAATTATAATTACCTTTGGTGTCCTTTGATGGATTGATGTCAGTTTGTACATATATAGTAGCCTACAGTGGTAATATACAATGGTGCAAAAACGACATAACATAAAACTGTCCTGCTACTACATGTGTAGAATTATTACATTAATAGAGTGCGGGCTATATTCATAGCAGTGACCGCGGCTGTGAAGCCGCTCGGCTATATAGTCTGCGGCTGCAAAGCCTTTTTTCTTTTTTTGACAGACCAAACTGCTGTCTGCTGAGTCATGCTTGAAGCCTTTTATGGTGCGATATGGGGCGTGGATCTATGCAGATGAGGTTGTCGGGTGCTTTTCCGATCACTTTGCACCTGCTGCATTCAGTATGACATACACCTGCGATACGCCTGCGTACCTGTGGTACACACCACTCTCTGAATAACACGTCATCTCAACATAGCTTGATCGGACGGATAAATACGATATCTGTTTCCGCCACAGTGTAACGGTGGCGTATTTCTTTTTAGTGAATTTGGCCCACTGAGAGCAGAATAGCTGCTTTTAGACTACAGTTCATACAGCGGTATCTTATAGGACCAAATGACGTCGTTTGGAGAGAATTGGCGAGCAGCATCTTGAGAAAGACATCTGGGCTGGGTTTAGACACTGCATTGTTTTGGATGGATTGCAAGGTTTTAAACCTATGTGCTTTACCTCCTTTTTATAAAGCACTTTTTAAGGTTTGGGACCTGTTCAAATGGGAAAGACTAGAGCCTACATGTTCTCTACACTGGTTATTAGAGGAGCCTCTTATTAATGGAGCCAGGTTGGATGTTCAGAATAATTCAACACCATGTCTCAACTAGGGTTTAATGCCGGGATCCCGGGATTTCGGTCCTCCCGGGCATAGGGCACGCAATTTCCCGCCCGAAAATAATTTCGGGACCCGTCGTCCCGGAGTTTCTTTTTTCTTGTTAGAAATTACACTAATTTCTAGAACGGCCTATACTACAGCTGCAGGCAATTGCCAATTAGTCTGCTTGCCACATTATCCTCGCCACCCGTGCAAGCATGGCGTCTGTTTCAGCAGTGTGGGCGGATTTCACGAAACTAAATGATAGTGAAGCTAAATGCAAGACCTGCAAAAAAATCTATAAATGCTCTGGAGGGTCAACTAGTGGTTTGGCTCGACACCTGGCCACCCACAAATCGAGCAGCGGAGCTGCTGCTGAAGATGGGCCTTCCACTAGCAAGCAAACTAAGCTAATGTTCGCTGCAAAGAAACCACTGAATGCGATTCTGGCTCAGCTGGCCGCGGTAGATGGATTTTCATTTAATGCCATTGCAAAGAGTGCATATCTCCGACATGCCCTGGAGAATGACGGCTACAAGTTGCCAAAAAACCCAGACGAGATAGCAAAGATGGTACAGGGCTATGCGGCGGAGCAACAGAGCAGTCTAGTCAATGCCTTTAAAATGATGGTACGCAACGCGCCGCACGCGGGTGCTCGTTTCTCGCTTACAATGGATGAATACACCTCCCTCCAGAACAAGCGATTTATGAACATTAATCTGCACACGGAGGACGAGCATTGGAACCTGGGGGTTTTTCGGATCGAGGGAAGCATGACCTCAGAGCGAGTGGTTGAGCTTTTGGAAAATAAACTTCAATTATACTCCCTTAACCTGGATGACCACATCGTGTGTGCCACCACCGACGGCGCCTCTGTGATGGTGAAGTATGGAAAATTGGTTCTCCCTGAACACCAGCTGTGCTATTGCCATGCCATCCACCTGGCCGTCACAGATACACTCTACACAAAAAAAGAACGGACCCAGTATGCAAATGCTGGGGATACGAGTGATGAGGACGAGGAGATAGGCGACGAAGATGATGACGAGGAGCAGCAAGCAATTCTATCCAGAGCCAATTTGGACAGCACCGTGGAAAAGGTTATTAGATTTAACTAACGTTATGCACACCACACAAGTTTTATTATTTTTTCACTCAGCCTATATTAGACCCATTTTATTGTAATTAATTATTATCCATTTTCACCTTACAATTATCCCACCCAGGTTCGAAAGATTGCCAGACATTTCCGACGGTCTCCTCTTTCCAACGAGAAACTGCAGGCTTACGTCAAAGAAGAGTTGGGAAAAGAATTGAAGCTTAATCTAGACTGTCGCACAAGGTGGGACAGTATGAGTGACATGGTGGATCGGTACATTTCGCTGCATCGCCCCGTCTCTAAAGCACTGGTTGACATTCAGCCATCGCTGATTGTCAATAATGATGAGCTGATCATTCTTAAGGAACTAGCAAGTTGCCTGAAACCTGTGAAGATGGGAGTGAAAAGCCTATGCGAAAGAGGAGCAAATCTCCTGAAGGCAGATGGCATTTTCAAGTTCATCCTATCCGAGCTGGAGAAACAGGACACCACCATCTCTCGGGATATGACGGAGGCCATCAGGACCAGATTCGGGGACAGGAGACTGAACAACATTGTGTCTTTGTACAGGTAATAGTCTGAATATTATAGCCTACTTGTTGGAGCTATAATGTTATAGCTTCCCAATTAAAGCAGGTTCATATAATAATAATAATAATAATAGGATTATTATTATTATTATTATAGCCTATTACTTTACATTTTGATATATAGGCTATATTTAACCTATACATTATTTGTTTAGGTACCTCCAAAACCCAGTGATCGTGACTACTGCAGATTTGCTGTTCGCTATGCCCTCCAAAAATGCACTGATGAGGACAGCACTCGGTCTCTGCGAACGCCTGTTTGTAAGTGACACGGAACCGCAACCTGCACCAGATGAGGGAACGGAATCAGAAGAAGAGGCGAGTCAGACTACCGTGAGCCTACAAGCCCAACTGCAACAAGAAATTGATGCGTGCATGAGAAACCCAGACCCCGAGGAAAAGACAGGGAATGACCTGCAGAAAATCATTTCAAAGGAATTTGCGCTCTTTGAAGCAACCAAAGTGCGTCCCAAAAATCTCCAATGCCTCTACATGGCTCTTGGAACCATTCCGCCAACTTCAGTCGAATCTGAGCGGGCCTTTTCAGTGTGCGGCACTTTCGTTACCAAACTGAGAAACAGACTGAGCGACAAATCAATTAATGCACTTTGCTTCCTTAAATCCCACTTCCTCAAATCCCAAATGGAAGAGAAATAAGGTAATCAAGTCAATCAAGTGAGCAAAACGATAGCCTGTTTAATTTCCTCGTTTATTTTCAGTTGCATACAGTTGTAGGCCTATACGAGGCTTTAATGTTACCGCGACAGCGAACCGTTGTGAGCTTGTATATCGGCTAATTGCATTGTAATTATCTTTTATTTAAAAAACATGTTTTTCGTTCTAGAAAAAGCTCAAAGAACATCCGATGTTCAAAAAATGTTTTTCGTTCAAGAAAATGCTTAATAAAGTATTCAATCTTGGGAAGTGTATTGTGTCACTTTTTCTGATTAGCGCAGGCCTGCCTATATTCATTATTAATACTTTAATGTAATAATTGAATTGTACATGTTCATATTTCGTTGAAAAATAAAACGTTTTAAACAATGAAATCACTATTCTATTGATAATATTAAGTATCAATACATATAAATGCATTTTGGTGGGCACTTTTTTTTTCTTCTCTTTTGTTTTATTTCTGACGGGAATTCCCGCGGGAGCCCGGGAAAATGTCCGCAAATTCCCGGGAATTAAAATGAGCCAAATCCGGGAAAATATTAAACCCTAGTCTCAACAGCATGCTGTGTACTACCAGGGCCGTTACTCTGAGAAAAATAGTTGATTTAGCTGGTCCTGGTCTGAGTGACACCACGGCTGTAGCTCCTTTTTTTGGCTGAGGTCGTTACGACAGACCAGAAACATTTTGAATATGTGGCTTGAGAAATTGATTGAAGATGAGATAACAATGTTGCAGGAATACAGTGACGGAGTAGAGACTCCTGATGAGGATGATCCTTTTCCTGAACTGGGTTTCGTTCCCAATCTAGAAGGTTTCTCAGGAGCTTTATTGAAGGAAGACACTGAATATGTAGACTTGTAAACTGCAAAAGGAAATATTATGTATAAAGGTTGTGTAAAAGCACTGAACAGGTGTAAATTGAATGGGAGGGTTGACACAGTATGGAGACAAAAATTAGAGCTGTATATTGAAGTGAAACCTGTATGGAGGGTACTATACAAACCACCTATAAAAAAGAGAATTGGTGATTTACAGTGGAGGATTTTACATGGTGCCATTGCAGTTAACAGTTTTGTCTCTATGATTAATCCCACAGTCCCAAGTTTATGCCCTTTTTGTGACAAAGTGGAGACCGTTTTTCATTGTTTCTATGAGTGTAAAAGACTTTGTGACCTTTTTATTGTTTTGGAAAACATGTTTAATTTGTTTGGTGAAGAGTGGTTTAAGACTGCTTTTATTTTGGGAGCAGGTTATAGAAAAGCTAACTGTGTCAAATGGCAACTATTGAACATGATAGTAGGTGAAGCCAAACTGTCTATATACTGCAGTAGAAAGAACAAAGTCGAGGGCAGGGAAGGACAAGATGCAGTTCCTTTTTTCCCTGCACTTACAAAAGCCAGAATATGGGTTGATTACAGATTTTTTAAAGAAATTAATGACATTGATGAGTTCATGAGTAAATGGTGTTATGATGATGCACTTTGTTCTGTGGTAGACGATTGATTAATATTTAATATCATTTTTATGTAGAGAATTGAAGCTATTGTTGGAGGGGGCACGGTGGCACATTTGTTAGTGCTGTCGCCTCACAGCTAGAAGGTCCTGGGTTCGATTCCCGCTGGGGACGCTGTGGGCACTGGCGGCGTGTTCCCTCCTCCGTGTCATCAGTGCCCATACCCGAGGCGGGGTTTGGCGAAAGGGCCTTCTCTGTGTGGAGTTTGCATGTTCTCCCCGTGTCCCCTAGGGTAGATACCCTCACAAAAACATGCAGTAATCCTGGTCTCTAAAACTACCTCCCCCTGGCCAGCCAGGGCGCCTGATGGACGGGAAAGGAACTGGTCTGAATAACGTGTCCCTTCCACGCGCTACGTCCAGCCGGGGAAATTCCCATCTGTCAGGTGAAAAGAAGCAGCTTGGACTCCTCATGCAAAGAAGGAGGCATGAGGTCAGTCCGCTGCGTGGGAGGTTGTGAGTGAATGCGTGAGTGAGAGGCCTGGAATCTTTGGTTTCTACTGTTGTTTCTGCTTGGCCTTTTCTGTTGTATTTCGCATGATCAGGTAAGGTTATAATTTTCTTTATTTTGCTGGATTGTGAAGTTACTCGGTTGTTTGGCGTGACTTGGGAAGAAGCTTGGGGGGAAGATGGCGTCCCATGGGACGCCGTCTCTGACCATTAAGCATGGAGTTCGGCTGGTAGCGCAGCCTTTTGTTACGGTGGAAGAGGTTTTGCTGGCTGTCGGAGAACTGATTGAGCACGCTAACCTTGAATATGCATCGCGCATGAATAAAGGTGTTATCGTGTTTGTTAAAGAGGAAAGATACGTGCATCAACTTGTTGCGAGCGGTGTGTTTATACGTGACCTGTTTGTGCAGGTTTCCCCGCTGTATGCACCCTCTACGAGAGTAATAGTCTCAGGTGTACCGCCGTTTATCCCAAACGAGCTGTTAGAGCAAGAACTCAAACGCTTTGGCAAGTTTTCCAGCCCACTCAAGGCTGTAAGTCTCGGGTGTAAAGACGTGAAGCTAAAGCATGTCCACTCACTTCGCAGACAGGCATACATGTTCCTCGACTCTCCTACACAGGAGTTGGAGGTGTCATTCAAAGTGAAATATGACAATAGTCACTATATGGTCTATGCTAATGGTGGCAACATGAGATGTTTTGAGTGCGGGATGTTTGGACATAAGCGTCTTGTGTGTCCGCAAAAACAAAGAGCCGAGGCTGCAGCAGAAGGGCAGGCTGTAGCCAGGGCACCGAGGGTTAGGGTTAGGCTGAGGGCCCCGCCCCTTGATAATGATGATGATGCTAGCGCAGAAGACGAGCAGCCAGTGATAGAACATGATGGTGTTGTTAGCGCGACAGACGAGCAGCCAGCGATAGAACAGAATGGTGTTGCTAGCGCGACAGACGAGCAGCCAGCGATAGAACAGATTGATGAGACCCAAGGATCAGCAGATGAGGCTGAAGTTGTGAGTCAGACTTCACAGTTGACACACTCGCAAACTGAAGCAGACGTGGCTGATGCTGGCGTTAACATAGGTGCCTCTACAAGCTCCGCGGGGGAGGGGCCGTCAATGCCTAGTAGTAGCCCAAGTGACACAGTGATAGGTGGAGGTAACACCTCCTTGTCTAACAGTCAGCAGAGCAGTGAGATGGAAGAAGAGGAGTATGTTGAACCTGAAAGTGAGCTAGAAAGTGTAGTTGAAAATGAAACCAAGGGGGCGAGGCAAAATGAGGCTTACTCCTTGCATGAAATAAATAATTTTCTGGATGAGACTTTTGGGAAATCTGTCAAAGTAAAGGACTATTTTCCTAACACAGGGAAGTTCATAAGGAGTGTCAATGTTTTACAGAAAACAGTTGGGACTGACTTATTGGACGAAAGAAAGAGGTTTCAGAAGAAGTTGAGGGGTGTGTGTTCTGCTTTGTTAATGTTTATGCCCCTAACCAAGGCTCAGAGAGAATATCTCTTTTTAATAAATTGAAAGACGAGCTGGCCATGAATCAGGACCTCAAAATTGTTTCAGGTGACTGGAATTGCACAACAGACTTTATTCTTGACCGTATGAGGGAGGAGCCACACTTACAGTCATCTGTCAGTCTAAAAAACACAATTAGTCACCTAGAATTAATAGATGCTTGGAGAATGAAGCATGAAAAAGCAAGGCAGTACACATGGATTAAGGTAGTGGATAACAGGGTGAGTGCAGCTAGACTGGACAGGATATATGTATCAGAAGGGCTCAGAGGTCAGCTGACTAGCAGTTGCATTAGTCCAGTGGGGTTCAGTGATCACCATCTAACCTCTGTATGTCTGAGTCTTTCTTCTGGAGAGAGAGTTAGCAGTTACTGGCATTTCAACACAAAACTCCTGCAGGACACAATTTTTTGTCAGAATTTTAAAACATTTTGGTCAATCTGGACTCAGAGAAAAAGTGATTTTGAGTCACTGAGCATGTGGTGGGAAATAGGGAAAGCACAGATCCGTGTTTTTTGCCAGCAATATACATCTTACACAACAACTAACACTAGGGAAGTGATGGAAAGGCTGGAGACCGAAATAAAGAACATTGAAAGTGGACTACACTCCGACACAAGCTCCGGCGATGAGTCTTTGCTCCAGGAAAAAAGACTGGAGCTTAACTCCTTTATGAGGGAGAGAGTGAAGGGAGCTCTCGTTAGAGCTCGCTATATGTCAATTAAGGACATGGATGCTCCAAGTGCGTTATTTTTTAACTTGGAGAAGAAGAAGGCAAAGGGGAGGCAGATGTCCTGTCTAAGACTGTCAGATGGCAGGATTTCTACGGACTCTGGTGAGATGAGGAGATGCGCTGTGGATTTCTACACAGCTTTATTTGGAGCGGAGCCGTGTGAGGAGCAATGCCAGTCAGAACTCTTGGAAGGTCTGGTCAAACTCACACGCAGAGAGAGAGCTGACTTGGATAGAAACCTGTCGTACGAAGAACTGACCACAGCAGTAGGGCAGCTAACTGCGGGTCGAGCACCAGGGGTAGACGGGCTGCCTATTGAGCTCTACAAGGCTTTCTGGGAATGCATGGGACACGATTTCCATGGAGTAATGATGGAATGCTACCAGAACGGCTCGCTGCCACCCTCATGCAGGAGAGCAGTTCTCTCGCTCCTCCCCAAAAAGGGAGACCTAGCCCTCCTGAAGAACTGGAGACCCGTAGCCTTACTGTGCTCGGACTATAAAGTGCTTTCCAGGGCGCTTTCCAACAGACTGAAGGACCATCTAGGTGTACTAATACAACCGGACCAAACTTATTGTGTGCCAGAAAGAACTATCATGGACAATTTGTTTTTAATTAGGGATGTGCTGGAGGTTTGTAAGGCACATGAAATAAATGTTGGGATATTATCTATTGACCAGGAGAAGGCTTTCGACAAAGTAGACCATGGCTACCTTTTCTCCACCTTGAGTGGCTTCGGTATTGGGGAGGGATTCATAAAATGGATAGGTTTGCTGTACAATGATGCAAGCTGCATGGTTAAGGTGGGAGGTGGGCTTAGTCGACCTATACCAGTGAGTAGGGGGATCAGACAGGGGTGTCCCATATCCGGTCAGCTCTACAGTATTGTTATAGAACCTCTTTTATGTAAGTTCAGGAGCACTCTCAATGGCCTATCTCTGCCCGGAATGACCAAAAGCCCCCCTTATGTCGTCTCAGCTTATGCTGATGATGTAAGCATTTTTATTAGGAACCAAGAGGATATAGAGGGAATTAAAAAATACCTTGACGTGTATCAAAAAGCTTCATCAGCTAGGGTGAATTGGGGGAAGTGTGAGGCCCTACAGGTGGGGCACTGGAGGGGGGAGGTGGTTCCCAGCTTGCCTGGAGGTCTACAGTGGGGCAGGCAGGGGATGAAGTTTCTGGGAGTCCACTTAGGTACGGCAGAATATCAGGAAAATAATTGGGAGGGAGTGCTGGAAAAAGTGTGTGTCAGGCTGTCAAAGTGGAGATGGCTCCTACCCCAGCTATCCTTCAGGGGGAGGGTCTTGCTCGCGAACAACTTAGTTGCCTTAGTTGCCCAGGGGCCTAATAGAGGAGGTGCAAAGATTGTTGGTCGACTTCTTCTGGTCCGGGCAGCATTGGATAAGGGCTGCAGCTCTGTACATTCCAGTGGAGGAAGGTGGACAAGGCCTAAGGTGGACAGCCAGCCTAATATTAAAGAAGGCCGGTCGCTTGGGCTATGACAAACAGCTGTTCTTATTGAACCTGAACGAGGCGGACATTACAGGACTTACACCGTTCTATGCCTCAGTCCTTCAAGCGTGGCAGGCTCTTCAGGCCTCCAGGGACCCCGGTGACATACCTGTCACCTGCTGAAAGCCACGCGGACATCCGTGGATGTGCTGGGACAGATGGCCAACATCAGATCCTCAAGGCTCTTGTCGAGGATAGTTCGAGAGGTCTGTGGTTCCTTATCGGAGCCCCTAAGAGTGTATGCTGAAAACCATGACAATTCTGACCAATGGGATGATGATTGTGTGTACAGCTTTCCATCTCTAACTGTCACTCCTGCTGTTGGGGAGTGGCAGGAGGGGGAGGACCAACTTCTCTCATTCAAGATCCCAAAACTGGGGCAATTCAGTGAGATGGAAAAGAAGGGGGCCTATCACACCTGTGTTAAGGTCTCACACGCACGCTCGTTGACGGGGTACAGAGCATCAAGGTGGGCTGGGGTTTTTGGCCCGGACTCTTCCCCGAAGGGTTGTCGGAGGTCATTGTACAAGAGGCCAATCGACAAGCGTGCGGCCGACCTCCAGTGAAGGATTGTGCATGGGGCCATCGCCACTAATAGACACCTGACACACCTGGATCCAAGCACAGGGGAGGGCTGTCCTTTCTGCTCACTACCAGAAACGCTCGCACACTTGTTTACTAAGTGTACAAGGTTAAAAAGTGTTCTTGACTTGTTAGAGTGGTGGTTCTTAGGATTAGGCGAAGGTTTTTCTTTTGAGAAATTTATTTTTGGTCCAAAGTATGCTGCAGTAAGGAAGATGGTGCATACGATGCAAAATTTCATGTCTGGTATGGCAAAGCTTGCAATCTGTATCACCAGAAGGAACAAGCTAAAGGGGGCTGGGTCTATAGATCCAGTGCAAGTCCTAACGGGGATGGTGGCTGCCAGACTTAGGGCAGAGCATGCATAGTTGGACTGTTCTCCCAGAACATATTGGAGTGATGAGTTATTAATGGTGGATTAAAATTCTTTATATTTTTCTTTAAATTTAGGGAAGAATGATTCTCTGATGTCTTTATACTTGTCGCATTGTAACACCAAATGTAGCTCTGTCTCCACCTCCCCTTGAGAGCAGAGTGAACACAGTCTTTCTTCTCTGTCTGTGTCTGCCTGTTTCTATTGCCAGGCAGTGGTCACTGAGTCTGTACATATTCCTCAGTTTTGGATCAGTAACAGTGGTCAGGTAATTTGCCACTGTGTATTCTCGGTTGAGCGCCAAATAGCATTCTAATTTACTTTGGGTTTTTGTTGTGTTTTTCCAATATGTGATATAATGTTCTTGTTGCATTTTGATAATTTGGTTAGTGGAGGTTGTTTTAGTCAGGGGAGGTGTGGTGGGGGTAAGACTCAGGACCATCTGACTGAGGGGACTTCCTGCTCATGTTCTCCTCTTGGCATTTTAAGGCCTGGTGATGGCAGGAGGTGGGGTCACTATTTTGAAGGTGCTTATGGAATTTGAATGCTCTTTTCTGGATGTTAATTAGGAGAGGGAATTGGCCAAGTTCCGCTCTGCATGCATTATTTGGAGTTTTTCTTTGAGTTCTTAATATATATTTACAACATTCGACCACCGACCACATCTGTGTGAGTAGTCTCAATTGGATGTTTGTCCCAATTAGAAAATTCCTGATTTGCCAGGGGACCCCACACTTCACTACCTCAATAATTGATTTGAAGATCTTCAGCCAAATTCGAATTGGAATGTTAATTTTGATAGGTTTTCTAATCATATAGAAAGCCCTTCTTGCCTTTTCCCTCAGGTCATTCACAGCCATGTTAAAATTCCCTGTGGAACACATTTTTAACCCCAGGAATGAGTGTGTGTGTGTGTGTGTGTGTGTGTGTGTGTGTGTTCTATGTTGGTGCAGCCAAGTAAAAAAAGGGTATCTGCCTCCCTGACATCTGGACCGTTTCTGGAAAACCGTGACTTTTGTCTTTTTCATATTGACTTTCAGGGCCCAGGTCTGACAGAAGTGTTGCAAATGATCTAGGAGCTGCTGTAGTCCTTCTTTACAGTTGGACAGCAGCACCAGATCATCTGCAAACAGCAATCATTTAATCTCTTTGTTCCCGAGGGTAAGGCCAGGTGCTGATGAGTCCTCCAGTGATTTTGCCAATTAATTTATATAAATGTTGAACAGGGTTGGACTTAGATTGTTGCCTTGCATTACTCCTCTACTTTAAGGGAAGACATCTGTTCTTTTGTTGCCAATTTTTACTGCACATTTATTATTTTGATACATTGTTTTAATAATATCATATGTTTTCCCCCCCACACCACTTTTTAAAATTTGGAATAGCAGGCCCTCATGCCAAATCGAGTCAAATGCCTTTTCAAAATCTACAAAGCAGGAGAACATTTTGTGTATAAATGTGGTCGGTGGTTCGGTTTTTTGGTATAAATCCAATTTGGCTTTTTCTCAGGATGTCATGGTTACTGAGGAAGTTCTGTAATCGGTTGTTAATGATTGAACAGAAGATCTTCCCCAGGTTGCTGCTGACACAAATGCCTCTATAATTGTTCGGGTCAAATTTATCACCATTTTTAAAGATGGGCGTTATTAGTCCTTGGGTCCAGATGTCAGGGAAATAACCTATACCTAGAACAATGTTAAACAGTTTCAACAAGGCAGTGTGGACTTCCGTTTAGTATTCCATCTACACCACAATAATTGGGAAATCTAAAGGGTTTTGTTGATCTTTAATGACGGATTCGAGTAGTTCAAGTTTATTTTTTGTGTTTTTTGTGCCAAATTAGGTGTGATTGGAGCATATAGATTCTCAAAGTGGCTCTGCCATATGTCTCCATTTTGAATCACCAATTCTTCTCTGTATGGTTTGTTCAATTGATTCCAATGATCCCAGAATTGATTTGTGTCAATAGATTCCTCAATTACAGTGAGTTGATGTTTGATGTGTTGTGTTGTGTTTTATTTGATCTGATGGTGTGATGGTATTGTTTTAGAGTGTTCCAATATTGAAGTCGTACCTCCTGATTCTCCGGTTCTCTATGTTTTTTGTTAGATAGGATCCTTAGTGCTTTCCGTAGAATTCTGCATTCAGAATCAAACCATTTTTCAGTTTTCATATTTTTGTTTTTAAATTTAGGTGATTGAAATAAGTTTGATAAGGTTGCCAATTTGTCAAATACATGATTTATATCTTGTACTGCCATGTTTACACCTTTTTCGTTTTGAGGATATGACTGGAAAAGAAAAGTATTTAGTAGTGATTGAATTTTGTGATTGCCAATTGCATGCTGATAATCATTTAGGCTGTTTTTGTTCCATCTGTAGGGCTGTTCTAATATGTATGTTTGTGTTTGGTTTAAGTACAGAGTGATTTCTTAGCATGCTTGCTAGTTGGCTAGCTGTTTGTTGATGTTGCTGTTATTGAAGAAGTGGTTATGTGGTTAAGTTCGTTTCCCCCCCTGTTACGACACAATTAGTCTAGGGGTAATTAAGTGTAACATTGAATGGACCGACAGGACACCAGCTTCAAAATGCGAACATTTATTTTATATATGGATGAATAAATAGGGAAAAGACGAATGTTTTACAGAATACAGATTAAACTCAAAAGAAAACCTAACAAACAGACACAAAATAATACTACAACTAAAGCAAAACGAATTCCTTTCCGAAGGGAAATAATTAAGGAATAACTATAATCAAAAGTCCACAACTGTGTGGCGGCTGGGAGAGAGAGGGTTTCGGCCTGTCTCTCCGTTGTCTTCTTGGAACAGACTGACTCATATAGTGTAGGTGAGTAGGAGAGCCATGATCAGGAGCACTCCCACTCTAGACCGACAGCCAGTCAGGGCCGATCACTCCCTGACAGACGGGCCAGCCTCATAGGTGTCAATTATGACTCAGTCCACCTGCGGATGATTAGGGAAAACACACACAGGCACCACTCCCCCCACCCTAGTACTGTGTAGTTGAGAAATATATAAGAACTTCTGATAAATATTCATATATATCCTCCCAAATATACACTATAATGATATAATGATCCCCGATCATCACACCCCCCAACCCAGAGGAAGGTTATGGGACATTCAGAACTTTCCTAACACCATCTCATTTAACATGCTCAGAATTTTCAAAAAAAAAAAAACACACACCCAGCCCTATAAGGCAAGTGAAAAGCAAAACAGAGTGGCAAAAGTAGAACAAACATCAGCGGCCCGCTTAGTACGTCGGAAATATAAGGACTAGCCAGAACTTCCTTCTCATTTATGACCATATGTGACCAGTGCCAGTGATTTAAACCACAAGTCGGCAGTAATGAAACTTCACAATATAACGAAATGTATTCTTCTTTTTTTTTTGGTGGTTTTCGTTTTTAGCCACATTAACATAGTTGGAATGTTAAAGAATGTTTTTATTCCATCAGAAAGTCGTTTTAGTGTCATTAAGTCGTTGTAATTACGTTGCAAAAATGTCTCTATAATGAAAGATTATTTTCCGTATTTTGGGGGTGTGAACATTCCTGCACGTATTTACATAGAGCTGTTTCGATTGGCCATACCTATGTATTGTTCTCCAGTTTCACGTAGCCGATCACCGCCCATAAGTAGCAACGTGTTCAGGCTGTCAGTAAACACAACATCATTCTTGTTGTTTGTTTGTGATCATGGCTAGTAACTTTGAATTGGAACGCTTGCTTAACGCTTTAAATGGACAGGCACAAGACGATCTCCTGGGAACATTTATTTCTGATTTCATACACGCTGGCAGTGACCCGGGTTCAGAGCTCACGGATGAATCGGACACTGATGATGAAGACCATGGCGTTGTTTTCGATCAAATCAACAGGAGTTTGTGTTGTGATAACGAGGACGAGGAAGACGAGTCTGGAGGGACAGCTGGGCCGGGTGGTGTACAGGTCGGCATCGCCTCGCTTTTACTTGTACCAGAAGTCAATAATGTAGCAGTGGACACCGACCGACCAGCAGAAATGGAGAAAATAATAAACTTTGATTGCGGGTGTCATAAAAGATCAAAAGAGAACGTAGAACAGCCGCATTCGTCTTGCAATTGCAGGGAAACGAGTTGTTGGACTGAGCTGCTTCCGAAGGTTGTGGAAGGCGATTATCCCTCAGGTAACAAGCGTCAAACCCAGGACCGATCTGTGCTGGCAGTGCTACAAAGACAACTACCAGCTGAGCCGAAGTGTCAACATAAGCGACGAGAAGAGGGCAGAAAAGCACCAGGAGCAAATCGATCACCTGGCACGTGTTCATAGAGAGCGTCAGTTGTACCAGGAGATGTCAGCTGCCAGTAAGAAGATCTGTGCGGATGAGGAGCTGTCTCTAGGCCCCTCCAGACATGCAAGCAGGGACATCACAATGCACTACAGCTTTGATTTCGCACAACAGGTAAGAATGATTCTCATCCTCACTATTGTTTGTTGACTGTGTTACTGTGATAGGCATGTGTTAGGATATTTTTTTGTATTTGCAGATAAACATAAAATCACAGTCACAGTGTAAGGGTTCATATACATCAGGGGTGGGCAACTTTGATGATGCCACTACATTTCCACACTTACTCCAGAGGGCCTTGCATATTACTGTCGTAGCAATGTCCATTCTGTATTCAGTCAAGATATTGATTTTAATGTATAATATTTGTTTTTTCTATGTTTCTTCTTTCAGGTGCACTACCCTTCATCTTCTCTCCAGGTTAGCCAGTTGTTTTTCCTCACTGCACGCAAGTGTGGCCTTTTTGGTATCCACTGTGAAGGATTGGCGAAGCAAGTGAATTACCTGATTGACGAAGGCATGGCATCAGGAAAAGGCAGTAATGCAGTCATCAGCTACTTGCATCATTTTTTCAACAACTATGGAGTTGGAGAAAAATACGTTGACCTTCATTGTGACAACTGCAGTGGCCAAAACAAAAACAACTTCATGCTCTGGTACTGTGCGTGGAGAACCATTCACAAGCTCCACTTGAAGCTGGGAGTCCACCTGCTGATTGCTGGCCACACGAAGTTTGGTCCTGACTGGTGCTTTGGACTGTTCAAACAAGTCTACAGGAGAAGCAGAGTTGACACCCTGGCAGACATCGCGACAGTGATGGCTAAAAGCTCTGAGGAGAAGGGAGTGAACCTCTCCCAGCTTGTCGGACATGAAGATGGGACAGTGCTTGTTGAAGGCTTCGACTGGCAAAAACACCTGACTCCCTACTTCCGCAAACTCCCACAGATAAAGAGCTACCAGCACTTCCGTTTTGACACCACGAAGCCTGGTGTTGTCATGTCCCAAAAACACCGTGACTCAAAAGTAGTGGAGTTTCAGCTGCTCAAAGATCCCAAGGTCTTACCCCCAGTACATGGTCTTCCAGTACAACCCCCACCTGGACTGGACACAGCCCGTCAGGAATATCTTTTTAAAGAACTCAGAAAATTCTGTCGTGATGATGCACAAGACACAACGTGCCCCAAACCAAAGTCCACAGCACCAAAGAAGACTGTCCGAGTGTAACATTTATAAACTGCCTAGCTTTTAAACTTTATGTGCAATTTTAAACCTTTATACTTTTTAGTCCCAGGGAAAGTGCAATTTGAAACTGTATATATTTCTAGTCCACAGACAATTTAAACTTTATGTATTTAGTCCCAGGCAAAGTGCAATTTTAAACCTTTATACTTTTTAGTCCCAGGGAAAGTGCAATTTGAAACTGTATATATTTCTAGTCCACAGACAAAGTGAGATTTTAAACTTTATGTATTTAGTCCCAGGCAAAGTGCAATTTTAAACCTTTATACTTTTTAGTCCCAGGGGAAGTGCAAATTTAAACTGTATATTTATTTAGTCACAGGGAAAGTGCAATGTTAAACTGTTAGTTGTATTTTATTCTTATGCCACTCTTATTTGTCATTGTCACAGTATGCAAATTCAAGTATGTGAAAATAAACAAACTAATTCTAATTCCCATCTCTATTTATTCTTATTCTAAGAGCCCACTTGGTTTTACTAAGTGTCCACTCAAGTCATTCTGTGCAGTTGACAGCTAAGTGGGGGGAGTGGTTAGTGAATGGGGGGAGTGTTTATGCAAGTATCTAGGCGTGGAGACAAGTATCTATTGTCACACCCATTCCTGGGCTCAGAGATGCTAAATACTTTGAAATCTTAGAATGGCAAATTATGCACTTTGGTGTTTCCAGTTAAACAAGTTTCAAATGGTCATATCTTCTTCATTTCCCCCCCAATTTCAATGAGCAATACATCATATGAAAGGTTACAGTGTGCAGTTTCATAATATGTAAAGAACTGAAAAATGAAAAATGCCCCCTTGTATATTAAACCACTGGCACTGGTCACATATGATTAATTAATAACCACAAAAACACATTTTTGAGCAAACATCTTTCCGAATAGGCTACTATAGTTATGGGCACGCAACCCCAGCTGCAAATATAATTTAAAAGAAACCTGCAGAGGAATCTTGCAACATTACACCTAAGAAGAATACGAAATGACCAATAGATAGCACTTGAAAAATGCAACAAAACACATTTAGAAAAAACTAAGCACGTTAAAATCCATTAAATGGAGACAATATAGAACCCATTTTACCTCATTCGTTCATGTGTGGACACGTATGCTTGGCCAACTTAAGGACAAAGTCGACATATAAAACCAACCCACTTTAGTACGTCAGGCTAACACATAACCCTTCTCATTTTAGAATTAATTTCACCACCAATAAAATGTTTTCAGATCGGTACGTAAGGTTATCAAATAAATAACCTGTCTCACGTTAGAACTATACAGTTTCAAAATACTAACAGGCCAGCATTCCACACAATGAATAAACTACAGATACTCTGAAACACTACTTTATAGCCCAATCCTTTCGGAGCGCAAAAGAAAAGATGCTTTAACGAGTTGGTTGAACACAACCACTGAAAAAGGGGAAAAACAAACAAACAAATGCAATCTCTCCCCTGTCAAGTGCGTCGCCCCTCCAACGGCACAGTTGACAGGAGGTAACCAAAAAAAAAAAAAGTTATAGGCCTATCGAACCGAAAAAAAATATATAGATCCTGCAATTTCACAAGAACTTACAAAACATTACTAACGGGAAAAAATAAATAAATAAGCAAATGCACATCAGTGTAGCCTCCCATGTAGCCGCACAAGGCACGTCGCTAGCAAACGAGCCATGTCAAAACAAAAGGAGTAGCTACACCGCCAAATCAAAATGAGCTTTAAGCAAGCTCCCCAGAGCTCTGATTATTTTTACGTACGAGCGCAGGGCAAGAAGCAATCATATGCCCTTTTTCATGGCAATAATAACATTCCCGTGCCCCGCCAGATCCCTTGTCATTACCAGAATGTGAAACACTTTTTGCCGACACTTGCTTGTCACACTGTTTAGCCTTAGCCGCTCTCCCCGCACCAGGGCCAAAATCACGGCCCGGAGAGACAACTGAACGGTGTGCCAACTCAAACTCATCTGCGCAAACGGAAGCCTCTGCAATCGAGGTCACTTTACGTTCGTTTAGATAAATGACAATGCTCTCTGGTAGGCAACACTTGAATTCCTCCAGTAAAATCATTTCACCCAACTGCTCGAAAGTAGTCACATTGCTTGCTTTGCACCATTTTGTGAAGAGTGTCGCTTTCTCACGTGCACATTCTACATATGATTGAGTCAGAGCTTTATCAGCGGATCTAAAATGTTGCCTGTATGCTTCAGGAATGAGTTCAAATCCGCTAAGTATAGCTGCTTTAACAATATCATAATCCAAGCTCTCTTGCCCAGAGAGGTTGGCGCAGATGTCTTGGGCTTTTCCAACCAATTTACTTTGGACCAACAGGGCCCACATTTCTTTTGGCCACTTAACCGTTATAGCCATCCGCTCAAAAGCACAGAAAAACGCATCAATCTCACCTTCTTTGAAACTAGGCACCAGAGCGATCTGCTTGCTTACGTCGAATGCCGACTCTCCTCTGGAACCACCAGACGAACCTCTTGGTACCATGTCACCAAGTTGTGGGGGGGCAGCCGCCGCCGATGCCGACGACGACAGGTCAGGGTAGGCCCGGCCTAAGCGAATTCTCTCGATTTCCCGTTCCGTTTGGGCCAATTTGCATTCCTCGGTACGCAGCTCGGCCAATTTGATTTGAAGTTCCATTTCGCGAAGGCGTATGGCCCCCCTTACGTCCTGAGGACTCCCCCCCTCTACTTGCGAGTCGAGGTGCGAGCTCTGGGGCCGTGCCTCCCCAGAACCCCCGAGGCCCGCCGCTGAGGACGGACCAGGCTCCCCTTCGTCCGCCACAGCTAAGGCGTCGGTCACACCGACTTGACCTACTCCTGATGCCATAGTGATAATGCCGTGTGATAACAGCTGCTGCGACACAGCCAAGAAAATTGCTTCTTTTTTCCTGGTACCTTCAGGCAAAGGAACTGTTGTTGTACTGTTTAGCCACTGCCCACAACTCCCAGTATGTACACCGTTCAAGTTGTTCAAAAGTCAAGACATCCACCTTCGCAGCACTCTGAAAGTCAGAGTCCATACTATACCGCCACCAAGCTCTTACTCAAGTGATGCAAGCAACGCGATTTACTTAATGAACTCTCCCCCGCACCACCAGTTACAAAAACAACAACAAAAAACAATCGAACTGAGTTTTTTTTTGTTCGGACGAGCCCCCAATATGTTACGACACAATTAGTCTAGGGGTAATTAAGTGTAACATTGAATGGACCGACAGGACACCAGCTTCAAAATGCGAACATTTATTTTATATATGGATGAATAAATAGGGAAAAGACGAATGTTTTACAGAATACAGATTAAACTCAAAAGAAAACCTAACAAACAGACACAAAATAATACTACAACTAAAGCAAAACGAATTCCTTTCCGAAGGGAAATAATTAAGGAATAACTATAATCAAAAGTCCACAACTGTGTGGCGGCTGGGAGAGAGAGGGTTTCGGCCTGTCTCTCCGTTGTCTTCTTGGAACAGACTGACTCATATAGTGTAGGTGAGTAGGAGAGCCATGATCAGGAGCACTCCCACTCTAGACCGACAGCCAGTCAGGGCCGATCACTCCCTGACAGACGGGCCAGCCTCATAGGTGTCAATTATGACTCAGTCCACCTGCGGATGATTAGGGAAAACACACACAGGCACCACTCCCCCCACCCTAGTACTGTGTAGTTGAGAAATATATAAGAACTTCTGATAAATATTCATATATATCCTCCCAAATATACACTATAATGATATAATGATCCCCGATCATCACACCCCCTCTCTTTTCAATGTTGTAGTCTTCTTCAGCTACTTAGCATGCTAGCTAGCTAGCTAGCTCTTTGTTGTTGTTGAAGTGGTTCTGTTTAAATTCGTTCTTTTCACTATTGTAGTAAAATACTTCCAAAATACTTATTTCAGTAAAACTTTTAAGCAAAACATTTTAAGCAACAAAAACAGTAGGGCCCTCATTTATCAACCGTGCGTACGCCAAAATATGGGTCCATGCCGAAATTACTGACATTTTCGACATTTACCATTTCCGCCAAAGCTTGAAATTGAACTTGAGTAGGACAAAACGTCTGGTCGGGAGCTGTCGTACGCTTTGTCCTCACCAGTTTTTCTGTTGTAGAACAGCGGAGCAGCATTGTTTGACCAGCTGAGAGGCTGTCACAGGCATCTAAACATATGTTTTCACTCCTAAAATGTATAAAACTAATCCTCCGGAATCATCCCCGGCCGTTAGCGTTAGGTGTGAAGTGTGGACGGTTTGGGGGACCATTTAAAACAAAGGCGGCTTGCATCCTGTGGTTTACTAACCAGAAAGGCAAGCGAGGCGAGAGGAGAAACAGACAGGGTAGGCCTACAGCTTTATTTAATTAATGCAGGTGTTCGTTCTTTATATATTTAAAATACAATAACACACCAGTTGGGCTTGCAAGTTGCGTGTGCGTGCGTGCGCCTGTGTGTGTGTGTGTGTGTGTGTGTGTGTGTGTGTGTGTGTGTGTGTGTACAGTATGAGAGGGGGGGTGAGGTGGGCAGCAAGGGGAAACCTTTTTATTTGCTTTTTCCATTGTGTAACTATGGTTACCATGCGTTGTTTGGTCGTATTGCAGAACGTCGCAAAAATGAGGGCGAGGCTTGATTTCATAGGGCGTGCCAGACAGATTTCAGCCGTCACATTTATTAACGTTGAAACGAAATTAAGGAAGGATCAGCTGTTTGCGATCACTTTATAAATGCCGTGGCGACGTGGGTGTACTACGAAACCTGCACTCGAATCTGTGGCAGATTTTACTCGATTGATAAATGAGGGCCTAGGTGTTCAAGAGCTCATGCTTCTCATGCTCATCCTTCTCTCTCTCTCTGTCTACCTCTGTCTGTCTCTGTCTCTCTGTCTGTCTATCTGTCTCTCTGTCTATCTGTCTCTCTGTCTCTGTCTCTCTCTCTCTCTCTCTGGGCGTTAACAGTTTTGTCTCCAAGATAAATTCCTCAGCCTCTCTCTCTCTGTATCTATCTGTCTCTCTGTATCTATCTGTCTCTCTCTGTCTCTCTCTCTCTCTCTCTCTCTGTCTGTGTGTGTGTGTGTGTGTGTGTGTGTGTGTGTGTGTGTGTGCAAAAAAGCTGGCTAAATACTGTTCTGTCTCAGCTACTATGGGCAGTCTGTCTGTCTGGAGAAGGCGTTTTTTTCATTTATCCCTAGGTGGCTTAAAAAAACCCAAAACAAACATCCTGTCTAGTAGTATCAAGTATATAGTATGTAGCACAACAATGTGCTATATATATATATTTATTTATTTTTTCTCTTCTTTTCCCTCTGTGTGTTAAGCATGTGCAGCAGCCTGGTTGGACCATATAATGTATAACCTTATTCTGACCAGTGTTTGGGTCTATTCTGTATACGCCACTTGTGCAGATCCAAATAAAATAATTCAAGTGTGTGTGTGTGTGTGTGTGTGTGTGTGTGTGTGTGTGTGTGTGTGTGTGTGCGTGCGTGCGTGTGCTATATAAGATATGATTCAGTAAAGGGAGGGGGGGGGGGTACTGTTAAATACCACAACTGTGGTATTTTAGATACTGATATCTAAATCTCTACTCAGTACTTTGTGATGTAGTGAAGTATTGTGTGTTGTTCTCTCCATCAGACGCCTTTCCTCTCACACTGGACACAAACACAACAAACCCAAAGCTCTCTCTGTCTGAGAACAACAGAAAGGTGACCCGGACCAGTGAGCCTCAGAGCTATCCGGACCATCCAGACAGATTTCAGAACTTTCAACAGGTTCTGTGCAGAGAGGCTCTGACCCGATGCTGGTACGGCGAGGTGGAGTGGAGTGGATACGTTCATATAGGAGGGACTTCCGGAAGAATCAACAGGAGAGGAACGGGTGACGACGCTCTGCTTGGATCCAATGACCTGTCCTGGACTTTGATCTGTGACGATGGAGACAACAGGTACTGTGTCCGTCACAATAAGAAGAGAAGCGTCCTCCTTGTCCGTCCCTCTGGCTCCAACAGAGTAGCAGTGTATGTGGACCGTCCTGCTAGCCGTCTGTCCTTCTACAGAGTGTCCTCTGAGACACACACACACCTGCACACCTTCCAGACCACCTTCACTGAGCCCCTCTATGCTGGGTTCTGGGTGGGGCGGGGCTCCTCCTCAGTGTCTTTGTGTCAGATAGAGTAAGTGGAACACACACACACACACACACACACTCACGAGCTGTCTTTGTGTCAGATAGAGTAAGTGGAACACACACACGCACGCACACACGCGCACGCACGCACGCGCTGTTTTTGTGTCAGATAAAGACACACATACAATTTACAATTTACAATTTAGGCATTTAGCAGACGCTCTTAATCCAGAGCGACTTACATTAAGCAAGAACAAAAGCATGGGAATACATCACATAAAAACATTCATCATGAAACATGCGTAAACTAAGAAAGTAACAGTGGAATATCTATATAATGAAATGTATACGTATAAACTTTACATATATACTACTATGCTATACATATGTACTATGGCGTGCTATGACTATAAACAATGCAATTCTAGTGCTGTCTACATAACATGCTATAAGTCTGTTTCAAATGCTATCTAAGTCTACAGAAGTGCTATCTAGGGTAGAGTAAGTGCTATGGGCCATGATGGAGTCTGAAAAGGTGGGGTTTCAGACTACGGCGGAAGATTGGGAGTGATGCTGCAGTTCTGACTGCCATGGGAAGTGCATTCCACAGTTTTGGAGCCAGAAGGGAGAAGAGTTTGGGACGTGTGGAGCGTTGTCCCGGCGTTTTTAGTGAGGGTACTTCCAGCTTCCCTTCGTTAGCTGATCTGAGTGCGCGGGAGGGTTTGTAGGGTTCAATCATACTTGCAAGATATGGGGGAGCCATACCTTTGGTTGCTTTGAATGCCAGCATCAGAGTTTTGTATTCTGTGCGGGCAGCGACCGGGAGCCAGTGGAGGGAGCGGAGCAGGGGGGAGACATGTGAGAATTTTGGCTGGTTGAAGACCAAGCGAGCTGCGGCATTTTGGATCAGCTGGAGAGGCTTAAGTGCACATGCTGGTAGGCCAGTAAGGAGGGAGTTACAATAGTCAAGTTTTGACAAGACTGTTGTCTGGATTAGGAGCTGGGCTGATTCCTGGGTGAGGAACGGTCTAATTCGTCGTATGTTATAGAGTGTGAACCTACAGGATCGAGTGACAGCTGTGATGTGAGCTTTGAACGAGAGCTGACTGTCCAGGACAACACCAAGATTCCTGGCTGTTGGGACAGACGTTACCAGGGCGTTGTCTACGGAAATAGTTAACTCCCGCATAGGGCAGGACTTAGCTGGGAAGAAGAGAAGCTCAGTCTTGTCTGGGTTCAGCTTGAGGTGGTTGGAGGACATCCACTGTGAGATGTCAGCCAGGCATGCCGTGATGCGCTCTTCCACCTGAGTGGCAGAAGGGGGGAAGGATAGAAACAGTTGTGTGTCATCGGCGTAGCAGTGATAGGATATATTGTGGGCAGAGATGATAGTGCCAAGGGATTTAGTGTACAGTGAGAAAAGGAGGGGACCAAGTACAGATCCCTGTGGGACCCCAGTTTGGAGGGTTCGGGGGGATGATAACAGACCTTTCCAGGAAACCTGGTAGGTCCGTTCGGTGAGGTAGGAGGAGAACCACTTTAGTGCCGTTCCACCGATGCCTAGATCCGCTAGGGTGTCTAGGAGCAGCTGGTGGTTCACTGTGTCAAATGCTGCCGATAGGTCTAGGAGAATCAGTACTGCAAGTAGGAAGTGGGAAGCAGCTTGGGCAGCATGTAGTGCTTCTGTGACTGCCAGCAGGGCAGTTTCTGTGGAGTGGGCCTTCTTGAATCCGGACTGGTTGGGATCCAGCAGGTTGTTCTGTGAGAGATGGAGAGAGAGCTGGTTGGAGACAACACGTTCAATGGTTTTAGAAATAAATGAGAGGAGTGATACCGGTCTGTAGTTCTTGACATCTGAGGGGTCAAGAGTTGGTTTCTTGAGGAGTGGTGTTACTCTGGCTGACTTGAGGGCAGATGGGACGCAGCCTGAGGTTACTGAGGTGTTGATGATGGAGGTGATGAAGGGGAGCAGATCAGGTGCGATGGTCTGGAAGATTGGAGACGGGACAGGGTCAAGAGGACAAGTGGTAGGTCTAGAGGATGTTACTAGTTGTAAGACCTCGTCTGGGGAAAGAGGAGAGAAGGAGGACATGCATGGTATGTTGGGGTTAGTGTTGGTTGAGTCAGATGCCACTTTATGTGGGAGGGGAGGAAAGGAGCTGCTGATATCATCAACCTTCTTCTCGAAGTAGTTGACAAAAACATCAGCAGTGAGGGATGATGGTTGAGTGGGGGGAGGGGGTTTAAGGAGGGAGGAGAAAGTGGAGAAGAGCTTCCTTGGGTTAGAAGTACAGGATTGGATTTTGGTGTGGTAGAAAGAGGTTTTAGCAGTGGTTAGTGAGAGGGCGAAGGCAGAGAGGAGTGAGTGAAAGTGGGAAAGGTCATCTGGTAGCATTGTCTTGTGCCACTTTCTTTCGGCTGCCCTTAGAGGTGTTCTTTCAGATCTGAGAGTTTCAGATAGCCAGGGAGCCGGTGGACATGAGCGAGCTGGCCTGGATGAGAGCGGGCAGTGTTGGTCGAATGCAGATGAGATAGAGGAGAGGAAGGATGAGGTTGCAGTGTCAGGTGAGAGGGAGAGGAAGGACTCCAGGGAGGGTAGAGAGGAGAGAATGGAGGATGAGAGGGAGGAGGGGTTTAGGGACTTGAGATTGCGTCGGGAGGTGACGTTCGGAGGGTTAATAGGTTTAGGCGGGAGGGTGGAGAGAGAGAGGGAGAAGGTTATGAAGTGGTGGTCAGACCTAATTAAGGGGGTAACAGAGAGTGTGGAGGGAGAGCAGGCTCTGGAGAACACAAGGTCCAAAACATTACCAGCCTTGTGAGTGGGAGGGGAGGGAGATAGGGAGAGGTCAAATGAGGCCAGAAGGGATGTAACGGGAAGATACTTCTCTGCGGTAGGAAGGTTGAAGTCACCCAGTAGAATCAGAGGGGTGCCATCTTCCGGAAACGAGCTCATCAGAGAGTCTAGTTCTTCCAGGAAGTTCCCGAGAGTTCCAGGAGGGCGGTAGAGCACAATGAGGATGAGGGGGACTGGCTGTGATATTGAGATAGCATGAAATTCACATGTGGACAGAGAAAGGTGAGAGAGATTTAAGACACGGAGATTCCATTTGGGGGATGTTAGTAGCCCTGTACCACCCCCTGTACCTGTTTGGCGAGGGGTGTGGGTGAACTTGTGTGAAGTAGAGAGGGCGGCGGGAGTTGCAGTGTTATCTGGGGTGATCCAGGTTTCAGTCAGAGCAAGGAAATGCAGAGACTTGAGGGAGGCGTGGCCTGAAATGAATTCAGGCATGTTCTTTTTGGTAGCTGCGTGGCAGTTCCATAGGCCTCCCTCCACCACAATGTGGTGACTGGGTGAACGAGCTGGATAGATGAGATTTGAGGGATCTCTGTGACTGGAGAGGTAGTGTCTAGGGCGACATGAGGAGGACAGTATAGGGACGGTGGGAAAGCACATTCTAAACAGATATAAGAGATAATAATAATAAAGTAATAATAATAATAAAGTACAACTAATAATTATAACATAATAATATTAATAATAGGAAGTAGGAAGTAAGTTGATACAGAACCCCTAGGACGGCCTCCCTCGCTGTGTCTGGATGTCCGGGTCTTTGGATTGGACACTAGGCTATATTAGTCAGCCTGTGTGATGTTTTGGATTTGAAATTGGAACGATACAGCGAAGAAATTGGACCGATACAGAGAAGAAATTGGAAGGATACAGAGGAGAAATTGGACGATAAAAATTGAATGATACAGAAAAATCAGACAGAAGACTAGTACAAAAATAAAGAAAGGAAATGGATAGAAAAGTTCAGAGTATGTGTCCTGCACTCACTGTGTAGCAAAGGTTAGCAGGCAGCAAATGCAGAGTGAGACCGCTAGTCAAAGTGTATGTGAAACCTGGCCCTATATATAGAGCTGGGAAGAGATTTTTAAAAAGATGGGCGGAGCTAAGAGTTCAAGTGAGCTGTTGATTGCTCAGTTGACAGCAGTTAGTCCTATCTCTTTGTTGAAGTTTCAAAGATACAATCTGATTAGTGTGGCAACTAAAACACAAAGGCAAAGACAGATAGTACAAAAATAAAGAAAGGAAATGGATAGAAAAGTTCAGAGTATGTGTCCTGCACTCACTGTGTGCGGTCGTGCGCATGCACGCACGCATGCGCACATGCACACGAACATGCATATTTTATAGATCTGATGTTTATAACATCATCATAACATGCAGATGTTTGGTACAACACATGTTCAGATGGGGGCTCCCTGGTGCAACACATGTTCAGATGGGGGTCCCTGGTACAACACATGTTCAGATGGGGGGTCCCTGGTACAACACATGTTCAGATGGGGGGTCCCTGGTACAACACCTGTTCAGATGGGGGGTCCCTAGTACAACATATGTTCAAATGGGGGGGTCCCTGGTACAAGATATGTTCAGATGGGGGGTCCCTGGTACAACATATGTTCAGATGGGGGGTCCCTGGTACAGCACATGTTCAGATGGGGGTCCCATGTATAACACATGTTCAGATGGGGGTCCCTGATACAACACATGTTCAGATGGGGGTCCCTGGTACAACACATGTTCAGATGGGGGGTCCCTAGTACAACATATGTTCAAATGGGGGGTCCCTGGTACAAGATATGTTCAGATGGGGGGTCCCTGGTACAACATATGTTCAGATGGGGGGTCCCTGGTACAACACATGTTCAGATGGGGGTCCCATGTATAACACATGTTCAGATGGGGGTCCCTGGTACAACACATGTTCAGATGGGGGGTCCCTGGTACAACACATGTTCAGATGGGGGTCCCTGGTACAACACATGTTCAGATGGGGGTCCCTGGTACAACACATGTTCAGATGGGGGTCCCTGGTACAACACATGTTCAGATGGGGGGTCCCTGGTACAACACATGTTCAGATGGGGGGTCCCTGGTACAACACATGTTCAGATGGGGGGTCCCTGGTACAACACCTGTTCAGATGGGGGGTCCCTAGTACAACATATGTTCAAATGGGGGGTCCCTGGTACAAGATATGTTCAGATGGGGGGTCCCTGGTACAACATATGTTCAGATGGGGGGTCCCTGGTACAACACATGTTCAGATGGGGGTCCCTGGTACAACACATGTTCAGATGGGGGTCCCATGTATAACACATGTTCAGATGGGGGTCCCTGGTACAACACATGTTCAGATGGGGGTCCCTGGTACAACACATGTTCAGATGGGGGTCCCTGGTACAACACATGTTCAGATGGGGGTCCCTGGTACAACACATGTTCAGATGGGGGGTCCCTGGTACAACACATGTTCAGATGGGGGGTCCCTGGTACAACACATGTTCAGATGGGGGGTCCCTGGTACAAGATATGTTCAGATGGGGGGTCCCTGGTACAACAAATGTTCAGATGGGGGGTCCCTGGTACAACACCTGTTCAGACTGGGGTCCCTGGTACAACACCTGTTCAGATGGGGGGTCCCTGGTACAACACATGTTCAGATGGGGGGTCCCTGGTACAACACATGTTCAGATGGGGGGCCCCTGGTACAACACATGTTCAGATGGGGGTCCCTGGTACAACACATGTTCAGATGGGGGTGCCTGGTACAACACATGTTCAGATGGGGGTCCCTGGTACAAGATTCAAGATTCAAGACTTTATTGCCATGTCAACAGAGTTGATTGGAATTTGTTTCAGTGCACTAAAAACATACATACGACACATACACGTCACATATTCACATCACATAGTCAGACAGAACACGATACAAGAGTACAGACATCATATGAGGGGGACCAATAAATAAGAAAAATGCAAAACGTTACAATTCATGTTGAACTAGAAACAAAATTTCAAGAAATTTTACTGGGTGCCTGAAGCTTGCCAAGTCTGTGCAGCATTTGAGCCACGGACCACCATTTGATGACATTTAGCCTCAAGAAGGGTCCATTTGGTTACATGTGAGCCAGGTCTCCCCATTGACTTTCAATGGGGTATTTTGTCTTAGTTTATTGCGCATTACGTTGCCACCAACATTCTAATGCTAACATGCTATCACGCTAACATTTTAATGCTAACATGTTAATGCTAACATGTTAATGCTAACATGCTAATGCTACATGCTAACATGCTAATCCTAACATGCTAATATGCTAACATGCTAATGCTAACATCTAATGCTAAGATGTCTGAGCTGTAAGGGTCCATTTGGTTTCGTTCAGAGGGGCGGACCGGTTCCGGCGAGCCGCCCTGCTTCTGAAACGGTCGAGAAATGACAGAGTTACGTGTTTCCCCGATTTTCTCCATTGACTTTCAATGAGTGTGTGTGTGTGTGTGCACATGTGTGCATGTGCGTGCATGTGCGTTCGTGTGTGCGCGGGTGTGAGAGGTGGTCAACTTGGTTTAAGTGCATGGAGCAAGTTTCAAGACTGTAGCATGTTGCAAACAAAAGTTATAGCTGTTTAAAGGCCAGCCAATAGGAATACAGAGGGGCGGGGCTTAAGCAATTAAGCCATTACAGCTTGTTCCTCTTGATGGTCTACGTCCATGTACCAAAGTTTGAGGCTGTAGCATGTTGTAAACAATAGTTAGAGCTGTGTAAAGGCCAGCCAATAGGAAGACAGAGGGGCGGGGCTTAAGCAATTAAACATTTACAGCGTGCTCCTATTGGTGGTCCAAGTCCATGGAGCAAGTTTCAAGACTGTAGCATGTTGCAAACAAAAGTTATAGCTGTTTAAAGGCCAGCCAATAGGAATACAGAGGGGCGGGGCTTAAGCAATTAAGCCATTACAGCTTGTTCCTCTTGATGGTCTACGTCCATGTACCAAAGTTTGAGGCTGTAGCATGTTGTAAACAATAGTTATAGCTGTGTAAAGGCCAGCCAATAGGAAGACAGAGGGGCGAGGCTTAAGCAATTAAACATTTACAGCGTGCTCCTATTGGTGGTCCAAGTCCATGGAGCAAGTTTCAAGACTGTAGCATGTTGCAAACAAAAGTTATAGCTGTTTAAAGGCCAGCCAATAGGAATACAGAGGGGCGGGGCTTAAGCAATTAAGCCATTACAGCTTGTTCCTCTTGATGGTCTACGTCCATGTACCAAAGTTTGAGGCTGTAGCATGTTGTAAACAATAGTTAGAGCTGTGTAAAGGCCAGCCAATAGGAAGACAGAGGGGCGGGGCTTAAGCAATTAAACATTTACAGCGTGCTCCTATTGGTGGTCCAAGTCCATGGAGCAAGTTTCAAGACTAGCATGTTGCAAACAAAAGTTATAGCTGTTTAAAGGCCAGCCAATAGGAATACAGAGGGGCGGGGCTTAAGCAATTAAGCCATTACAGCTTGTTCCTCTTGATGGTCTACGTCCATGTACCAAAGTTTGAGGCTGTAGCATGTTGTAAACAATAGTTAGAGCTGTGTAAAGGCCAGCCAATAGGAAGACAGAGGGGCGGGGCTTAAGCAATTAAACATTTACAGTGTGCTCCTATTGGTGGTCCAAGTCCATGGAGCAAGTTTCAAGACTGTAGCATGCTGCAAGCAAAAGTTAGAGCTGTGTAAAGGCCAGCCAATAGGAAGAGAGGGTTTGTGTGTTGGTGTGTGTGTGTGTGTGTGTGTGTGTGTGTGTGTGTGTGTGTGTGTCCATTTGGTTTCGCTCAGGGGGGCGGCCCGGTTCCGGCGAGCCACCCCGCATCTGAAACGGTTGAGAAATGACAGAGTTACGGGTTTCCCCGATTTTCTCTATTGACTTTCAATGTGTGTGTGTGTGCGTGCACATGTGTGCATGTGCGTGCATGTGCGTTCGTGTGTGCGCGTGTTTGAGGGGTGGTCAACTTGACCTTGAATCATTAACAAAGTATCAATTTCACCTGAGCTTGGGGCAGGGCTAGTCTATGCGAATGCAAACACTTGAAAGTCAGCACACTGACTCAATGAGTGAATTTGTTAAGACATACGGTCCGAACAAATTGCTCTAGCGCAAAAAGTAAAAGTCGAATGCGATTTTTGTTTTCGCCGTGAGTGACCCGAGACATTGAGGTACGCCGTGTGCGATCGTGGTATTGGTACGATAAAAAACGTGGTTATAAGAGCGAGTTAAGAAATTGTGTTTGTGATGAAAAAATTGCTGACTCATTCAGGCAGTCTTATGACACATTATGATGGTACACCTGTCGCTTTCAGGGCTGTAGTTCACGTACCGTATGAATCTGGGCTGTGGTTGTGACATTGGGTGAAAGAGGACGAGTGTGGCTACAGAATTACCGAAACCCATGCGTGTAAAGTTCATATTTTGGCCGTGAGGACGATTTGTTCGGAGAATTTCGCTACAGTTTTCACACTGGCCTCTCACTCTGACCCGCTCTCTCTCTGGGCGTGCGACACTCTAAGTCGAGATTTTTGCTCAGACCACACACACTTTGAACTGCGATAGCGGGCAAACCGTGCAACGTATTCGAATTCCGTCTGAACCACGACAAAGACGATTGCCTCGTGTGCTGTTTGACGTTTAAATCGTGTTTCTACGTAACAGTATGCCAGAGTAATGTGGCTCCAAAGTAACGTGTCATTTTCTGTTTTTACCCGCGTTTCCCCATTGACTTTGCATGGGGCATTTTTCGCGTCGTTTATTGCGAATTACGTCGGCACGGTAACTCGAAACGGAAATAAAAGCACAAGCACACCATTCCCGGCCGAGCCGCACGTCTCGATGTATATATTGCGGGGCTTTGGTAAACCGTGCGGCCGGCCATAGCGGTCAAAGTTTCGTGTCTTGATGATTATTATTATTACGATTAAGTATTGGTTTCGGATTTCAACCTGTGTTTCTGCCATTGCATGGCAGGCACCCAGAATAAATAAATAGCAAATTCATCACAGTTCACGCTGTAAAGTGCGAGTGAAAAGAGGGTCAGCATTCAAGAGGCGAACAGCCTCGGGATAAGTGCTGTTCTTGAAGAGGGAGGTATTTCACTTTAGAGACCGGAGTCTCTTACCTGAGGGCAGGGGTGCAAAAAGAGAGCGAGCAGGGTAGGAGGGGTCGGCGATCACCTTCTGCATTCTGCGCTTAGTGCGTATGGTGTAGATAGAGGAGACGGATGGGAGGTCGAGGCCAATGATTTTTGACGCTGTGCGTACCACCCTTTCAAGCCGTTTCATCTCTAAGTCAGTTGTGTTTCCATACCACACTGTGACTGAGAAGACGAGGACACTCTCCACAGTGGCTCTGTAGAAGTGAACCAACGCCTCCCCAGTCACACCGAACTTCTTTAAGAGGCGTAGGAAGTGAAGCCTCTGGTGGACTTTACTCAAGATGTTACTAGTGTTAACTTCCCATTTTAGGGAGCAGCATATAGTGGTGCCAAGGAATTTAAAACTGTCGACCCTTTCGACAGGCTGGTCATCGATAACCAGGGATGGGGGCATAATCCCCTTTTTCCGGAAATGAAATATAATTTCTTTGGTTTTAGCCAGGTTTAGGATAAGGTTATTATCAGTGCACCAGTCTACGAGGGCTGCCACCTCGGCCCTGTAGGCTGATTCGTCACCATTTTTAATATAGCCAACGACAGTTGTGTCATCTGCATATTTAAAAAAAGAAACAAATTGAGAATGTGAAATAAATTAAGTCATTGGTATAAAGTGCGAAGAGGAGGGCTGAGAGAACGCAGCCCTGGGGGGCCCCAGTGTTAAGAGTCATGGATTGAGAGAGCATGTTGCCAATCTTAACCACTTGCTTCCGGTTTGACAGAAAGTCTAAAATCCAGAGACAAAGAGAGTGATTAATACCCATGGTCAAGAGCTTATCAAATAATTTGATGGGTAAGATCGTGTTAAACGCAGAACTGAAATCAATGAATAAAACTCTAACATATGTGGCAGGGGCCTCCAGGTGGTGTAGGATACTGTGGAGGCACAGAGACACAGCATCCTCTACAGACCTGTTAGCTCGATAGGCAAACTGGAAGTTATCCATCTCAACATTGGACAGGCGATTACAGACAATGCGTTCAAATATTTTCATCACGACAGAGGTCAAGGCGACAGGCCTGTAGTCATTCATGCCAACAGCATTAGGCTTCTTAGGGACAGGTATAACCACAGCAGATTTAAAACAAGCAGGGACTTTGCATAGTGTAAGAGACCAGTTAAAAATACCAGTAAAGACAGGAGATAATTGGTGGGCACAGTGCTTTAAAGTAAAAGCAGAGACCTGATCTGGGCCTGCTGCTTTCCTGCTGTTTTGTTTAAGGAGGAGGGTTCTTACCTCTTGCTCACTAATTATAAAGGGAGGGGGGGGGTAGTTTGTTCTATACTAAGTGCTGCTGCTTCACTGGGATGGACATCTTTGGGCATGTCGAATCTACAATAGCACTCGTTCAATCTATCAGGGAGGAGGGGGTCATCATCTGGGGCTCGGCGGCTGCCTTTATACCCTGTGATGGTCTGCATCCCTTGCCAAACACCCTTGGTGTCATTGGCACGTAGCTTGGCTTGCAAACTGTCATTATATTTGGCTTTAGCTTTTTTCACAGCATGTTCAACACATGTTCAGATGGGGGTCCCTGGTACAACACATGTTCAGATGGGGGTCCCTGGTACAACACATGTTCAGATGGGGGTCCCTGGTACAACACATGTTCAGATGGGGGTCCCTGGTACAACACATGTTCAGACGGGGGTCTGCGGCCAAAAACATAACAAACATGTTATTTTTGGGGGTCCTTGGCATGAAATAGTTTGAGAACCACTGATATAGAAACAAATGTTTTTTTTCTGAAAACTGTCATGATTTAGAAGACATTTGTAGTATATATGTGTGTGTGTGTGTGTGTGTGTGTGTGTGTGTGTGTGTGTGTGTGTGTGTGTGTGTGTGTGTGTGTGTGTGTGTTTCAGGCCGGTCGTTCCAACCAGTTTCTCCCCCGTCCTGCACACAGAACACACGACCAATGAATACAGGTCAGTCCTAACCCCTAACCCACAGTTCCACTATTATAGTACCGTTTATACTTGTGGTGGGGGAGGGGGGGGCTCAGAGTGCTTCCACTAAGGAAAGTACGCTTTCTAATGACACGACCCGCCTTTGTTTTGGTGAGTAGCAAAAACGTTCTTTTTATTTACGCTAAAGAGGAGAGGCTGGTCTGCATTCATGCGAGCGGCGGAAGTTGAGAGTAACATAGCTCTAAATGCAATGCATTAGAGCAGAGCTGTAGTGTGAGGGTTAGGGTTAGGGCTAACGCTAACCCTAACCCTCATATGTGTCCCAGGTTCCAGTGCCCCGGGGCGGGGCTGTTCCAGTGCAGTGACACCAGGTTGGTGTTTGGAACATGGAGGGGAGGAGACGTTCTCTACAGGACTGTTCAGTGGGAGGAGAGATGTCTCCCGTCAACAGGAAGGACTCCCGCTGGTCCTCTGTTCGACATCCAGTGTCCTCAGAACGCTGTCTGCCAGCTACACCTGCCACACTGTGCCATCACACCTGGTGAGTCAGCTACACCTGCCACACTGTGCCATCACACCTGGTGAGTCAGCTACACCTGCCACACTGTGCCATCACACCTGGTGAGTCAGCTATACCTGCCACACTGTGCCATCACACCTGGTGAGTCAGCTACACCTGCCACACTGTGCCATCACACCTGGTGAGTCACCTACACCTGCCACACTGTGCCATCACACCTGGTGAGTCAGCTACACCTGCCACACTGTGAGACCACACCTGGTGAGTCAGCTACACCTGCCACACTGTGCCATCACACCTGGTGAGTCACCTACACCTTCCACACTGTGCCATCACACATGGTGAGTCAGCTACACCTGCCACACTGTGAGACCACACCTGGTGAGTCAGCTACACCTGCACACTGTGAGACCACACCTGGTGAGTCACCTACACCTGCCACACTGTGAGACCACACCTGGTGAGTCAGCTACACGTGCCACACTGTGAGACCACACCTGGTGAGTCAGCTACACCTGCCACACTGTGAGACCACACCTGGTGAGGAGCTGCTCCTAGAATCGTCCAATCAGGTTTCTTGTTCACAGCGACAGTATAACAGATGTGGTGATTTTTTATTATTTTGGAAATACATTTAAAATGGTACAAATAGCCGATCTACAAGTTCACAACGTGTCGATGTAGATTGGCTAGTTGAACTATTAACAGGCTGTGAGCGAGCGCTCCACACACACACACACACACACACACAGGCTGTGAGCGAGCGCTCCACACACACAACACTTATTTACGTATTTTTTGTAGAAGTGTTGTGTCTGATTCTCACGTCCTCACAATATAATAGAATGACAGGATTCTTTCCAGGTGATGTGGACCTTTGTGTGGCCAACATCACAGATGGCGCGGCGTACCTCTTGGAGCCTCAGAAAGTGACCCAGACGCACATAGTTTTAAACCTGGACCACCTGTCCCTGTATGGACTCCTGTGGAAGAAGATTAAGGAGTATTTCTGTCCAATATCTGGTCAAGTTCTGCTGTTCCTTCAACCTCCAGGACGTCGAAAACGGAAACTCAGTGTATTGATGCTGCCTGGAAATGCGGATCTCGACAAGGTACATATATATTATCTGTTATGTAGGTATTCAGGTTAAGTGAAGTTCAATTCAGATTTTGAACAGACATCAGTCTGTAGGTGTAGACAGACAGACAGACATCCAATCTAGTCTGTAGGTGTGGACAGGCTCTGGCCTGACAGCGCGTTGCATGTTCGAGTCCCGTTCATGACGATCTTTGCTGCATGTCTCTCCGTCTTTCCTGTCCTGTCTTCACTTGTATCTATCAATGAAGGCAGAAAAGCCAAAACAAATCTTTAAAAAATTAAACATCTGGTCAAGTGTCAATGTAGGTGAAGACATTCTGTTGTTGTGTCTGTGTCTGTAGGGGAAGACGTTATGTTGTGTCTGTGGGTGAAGACATTATATTGTTGTGTCTGTGTCTGTAGGTGAAGACGTTCTGTTGTTGTGTCTGTAGGTGAAGACATTCTATTGATGCGTCTGTAGGTGAATACATTCAATTGTTGTGTATGTAGGTGAATACATTCTGTTGTGTCGGTAGGTGAATACATTCTATTGTTGTCTGTAGGTAAAGACATTATATTGTTGTGTCTGTATGTGAAGACATTATATTGTTGTCTGTAGGTGAAGACATTCTAGTGTTGTGTCTGTGTCATTGTATGTGAATACATTCTATTGTTGTGTCTGTAGGTGAAGACATTCTATTGTTGTGTCTGTATGTGAATACATTCTATTGTTGTGTCTGTAGGTGAAGACATTCCATTGTTGTGTCTGTAGGTGAAGACATTCTATTGTTGTGTCTGTGTCATTGTAGGTGAATACATTCTATTGTTGTGTCTGTAGGTGAAGACATTCTATTGTTGTGTCTGTAGGTGAAGACATTCCATTGTTGTGTCTGTAGGTGAAGACATTATATTGTTGTGTCTGTAGGTGAAGACATGCTATTGTTGTGTCTGTAGGTGAAGACATTACATTGTTGTGTCTGTAGGTGAAGACATTATATTGTTGTCTGTGTCATTGTAGGTGAATACATTATATTGTTGTGTCTGTAGGTGAATACATGCTAGTGTTGTGTCTGTAGGTGAAGACATTCTATTGTTGTGTCTGTGTCATTGTAGGTGAATACATTCCATTGCTGTGTCTGTAGGTGAAGACATTCCATTGTTGTGTCTGTAGGTGAAGACGTTCTATTGTTGTGTCTGTAGGTGAAGACATTCCATTGTTGTGTATGTAGGTGAAGACGTGTGAAGACGTTCTATTGTTGTGCCTGTAGGTGAAGACATTCCATTGTTGTGTCTGTAGGTGAAGACGTTCTATTGTTGTGTCTGTAGGTGAATACGTTCTATTGTTGTGTCTGTAGGTTAAGACGTTCTATTGTTGTGTCTGTAGGTGAAGACGTGTGAAGACGTTCTATTGTTGTGTCTGTAGGTGAAGACATTCTATTGTTGTGTCTGTAGGTGAAGACGTTCTATTGTTGTGTCTGTGTCATTGTAGGTGAAAACGTTCTATGAAAAGTACAACAAGAAAGACATCCTGGAGAGCACCTCAGACTGTGATCTGACTCCAGACCTGCGCTACAGACTGCAATGTGCTTCACATTGTCTCAACACCACCATCCATCCTGAGGTATTGTTGTGTTCACATCCGAGAGAGAGAGAGAGAGAGAGAGAGAGAGAGAGAGAGAGAGAGAGATAGAGAGATAGAGAGATAGAGAGAGAGATACCAACAGGTATATCACACATCACACAACTACTACCAATACTAGTATTATTACTATCACTAGAGCTATTACTAGCACTGCTAAATGTAGGCCTACTATTACACAGTAGTTGTTTTGGTAATATAGGGACCCTAACCCTACTATTACACAGTAGTTGTTAGGTTAATATAGGGACCCTAACCCTACTATTACACAGTAGTTGTATCTAAAACTGGTCTCTGTTTTCAGAATGTGAAGTATCGTCTGAACTACTACAATCCAACGTTTAAGGTGACGATGGATCGCGACACAGAAGTCGCCTCGTTGGCAATACTGGGACCTGAGAACCACCAGGTCTGGAAGGATGACATTGAACTGGAAGGTAAACATAGTTATTCTGTTTAATGTACTTATTATTAAACTTTAATGTTGAACTGCAAAGTGAACATAATTATTCACTGTAATTGAATTCAGTCAGGTATACTCGAGAGGTTAAACGCTGCGCTTATGTGGGTGAATACATGGTTATGCAAGACCCATACGTCACACGCTGACGTGGCAATCAGCTGACCAATTGAGTGTCGCAGTCCCGCCCCCTTTCAGAACGACAAGTGGCCCAGGAAATGATTATCCATTCATTTTCTCCATAGGCTTTTCAAAAAGTATTTATTTAAAGACTGTTACGCCGCGGACAAAGCCAACTCGGATCGTGACAAATCATGACAATGAACACAATGTTTTGGGCCGATCAAATAATTAGTAAAAAGAAAAACAAAACAAATTATGTTGTATCCTGCCTTTATTTTCTTCTTTCAATGTATTTGATCGGCACAAAATATTTTGTTTGTTGTCATGATTTGTCACGATCCGAGTTGGCTTTGTCCGCGGCGTAACAGTCTTTATATAAATACTTTTTAAAAAGCCTATGGTGAAAATGAATGGAGAATCATTTCCTGGGCCACTCGTCGTTCTGAAAGGGGGTGGGACTGGGACGCTCTATTGGGCGGGTATTTAAGCTCCCCTAAGTCTGTGTTCTTTCTGGTTATGCGTTCCTGGTTGTTATGCGTCATTTGCTGCTCCGATGCTATAAATCGATTGGGCGCACAATGGATTAAATAACCCCGGGCAATTAAAGTGTTACTGGTTAATGATGGCTGTCTAATTGCGCCGAGCACAGAGGAAAATGTAGCAGAGCCGAACGCCAAGATGAAATCACCACATATAATAACCACACTTGTGTGGATATAATAAATATTGGTTCAATCTATTCCTGAGTTATCTGACTTGTTATGGCCTGGCTCAAAGGTCACACCATTTTACTGGGGACCACCTGGAACCCCCTCAAGGACCACTGGTGGTCCCCGGACCACTGGTGGTCCCCGGACCACTGGTGGTCCCCGGACCACCTGGAACCCCTCAAGGACAATTTACAATTTAGGCATTTAGCAGACACTCTTAATCCAGAGTGATTTACAAAGCAAGAACAAAAAGCAAGCAAAAAGCATACAGTACATCACATAAATAAAAAGTAGTTATCTTAGCGTAAGATAAGAACGTAACAATGGAATATCTATATAATGAAACTATACATTAGGCATGCCGCGGTTTACCGAATTTCGGTAATACCGCTACAGGAACAGCCACGGTGTTGATACCGTGAGATTTCCGAGCATACGGTATTTTAATACAGCGTCGGTGGGCGGCGCATGCTGCGCATATGCAAAGCAACTCCACTCCCACACTAAGGCAAAACGTTTATTTTCACCACACAGCTGCAGTAGATTGAAAAGTTGCTTCCTACCTTTGAGTTAGTGTTGCTGAAAGACACCCAGATCTAATTGTATATTCCATATTTCCATATGTACTATAAGAGTGAACTAGTGTCAACACGGAGGCACACAGTGACAGTTGTGAGCATGCGCAGATTGGACTACCTCTGCTACACTATCGTACACTGGTACGCCATTAAAACGACCATTAGGGGGAGCCATAGTACAGTGAAATACAGTGGGGAATATCTATTGATTCATTGATTGAATACTTTATTGGCAGAAATGTAATCAGTATAGGGTACAGTCAAACACATTACAAAGGAATCACTGAAAAAAGTCTTTGCTGTCTTGTTCCATTCGGCCCTGGCCCAGGACCGAATGGAAACAAGACAGCAAGGACTTTCAATCAATTCATAATCATGACAAATAACAAAATTCAAATTATCAAAAAAGGTAAAAATAAAATAAAAAAGATATTCAGGCCTGCAGGTTGGGGAACAAAGAAGGGCTTATAAGGAGGTGGGGGTAGTATCTAGACATAGGTGGGGGGGGGGGCTTTTTTTTATTTATAAATACCGTGGAATACCGAGGTATAGATTATCAATACCGGCACCGTACTGTAAAATCTCATACCGTGGCATGCCTACTATACATACACTGTACTATGCTATACATAATGTACTATGAAGTGATATGACTACATACAATTGAATTCAGTCTGTATCTAATGCTATCTAATTCTACAAAAAAGGAGGTAGGGTAAGTGCTACGGGTCATTATGGTGGAGTCTGAAAAGGTGTGTTTTCAGAATACGGCGGAAGATTGGGAGTGATGCTGCAGTTCTGATTGTAATGGGAAGTGCATTCCATTGTTTTGGAGCCAGAAGGGAGAAGAGTTTGGGACGTGTGGAGCGTTGTCCCAGCGTTTTTAGTGAGGGTACCTCCAGCTTCCCTGCGTTGGCTGATCTGACTGAACGGGAGGGTTTGTAGTGTTCGATCAGACTTACAAGATCAGGCGAGCTGCTGCATTTTGGATCAGTTGGAGAGGCTTAAATGCACATGCCGGTAGGCCAGTAAGGAGGGAGTTACAATAGTCAAGTTTTGACAAGACTGGTCCCCGGACCACTGGTTGAAAACCACTGATCTAACTGAATGCACATGAAGTGTAACTGAAAACAACATTGTTTCTCTGCCCCCCAATCCAGGCTCCTCTCCCAATCCAGGCTCCGCCCCCAGTCCAGGCTCCGCCCCCAGCCAGCCAGACGCGACAACGGCGATGGCGTCACGACAGGAAGCGGAGACGTTGCGACAGGGAGCGGAGACGTTGCGCTCCGTGCGTTTAGGGTTCATCAAGCGAGTGTCGGAGCCGGTGGTCCGTGCTCTGCTGGACAGACTGCTGGACGAGAACGTCCTCAACGACGCAGAGATGGACTCGGTCAGGCTGGAGAAGGGCCGGACGGAGAGAGCGCGGGAATTAATCGACATGGTGCGAAAGAAAGGAGACGAGGCGTCGGCGAAGATGATCGCCGCATTTTGCGAAGAGGATCCAACGCTTTGCGGCGACCTGGGTTTGAACCAACCTTGAGGTCTGTCTCGGTTTGGACCTTTGATTGATTGAAACGCATGTGCAAAACAAACGATTGCACAATCGTAGCCACTGAACATCCTGGGCCATGGCTCAGCGGTCCAGGCACCTTGGCTGGTAATCCAGTCTGGCAGTGTGCCGCAGGTTCGACTCCCGATCCCGACGGCCTTTACTGCATGTCTTCCCCCCCATATCCTGTCAGCCTACTGTCTGTCCCTCCTTAAAAAATATAAAATAAAGGCGGAAGCCACAAAAAAACACGCCTAAGAAGGAGAGTGGACAGCCATTGTACAAAACATATACGAAATGGAGGAACTTACTTTCGCCGTTAGGATAAGCACAGAAAAGTTTTACAGATACTGGCTGAAATGGATATTATACATGGGAATAGATTTTGTAAAGAACACTGTATTTTTCCTGTCATTTAATGATGTCATAAATGTTTCTGTTGCGCTCATGTTTTTACTTTGTCTTTTGTTTGCCCTTCATTTTGTTTCGTATTTTTTTTAATGTAATTTACTTACTTTTTTTATTGTCTTATTCTACCGATGTGTGATTACCATGAAACCTATACCTGGAAACGAACGAACTAAGACATTCTGAAACTACTCAAAGAGGGTTCCCTTACTCTCCTGGAACTGTAAAGACCCGTTACACTGTGAAAGTTAAAGACAAGAAATGTAACAAAAGACTTGTAACAATTACGATATGTACTGTGATGCCCAATGTGACCCATCCGTTTAATGAAAAATAAAAATAAAAACAAAGTTTAAAAAAAAAAAAAAGAAAGAAACTAAACATCGAGCCACAGCAATTAACCCACTTCATCCATTGACCAATCAAAATCAAGCATTCGACCAAGCCGTGTAATGCATACTATTATGATCAGGACATTCAGCAGTGTATTTCGGGTTGACATACTGGACAGTGGACAGTGTTATTCTCCAATCTGTCAATCAATCAATCAATCAATTCAGTGAAGCTGGGCAGCTTGTGTGTGTTCAGGTCCATGGGCCTACGGGCCGGTCTTTGGCCCGTTTCATGTGTAGATAACCCAGTCATATGTAAACAGCTCCATCTCAATGAATTAGAATATTTTGTAAAAGTTAATTTTCTTCTGTAATATAATTCAAAAAGTGAAATTTTCATAATTAGAAATAATGTTATATTCTTTAATGCAACAATAAAACATTTATTCTACAGTTGTATTAAATAATGTTTCTTAATCATTTAGTTCAACAATCTCAGACCAAAAACTAAAGAATATTGTTGTTGTGATCGGATTAGATTTTCTCCACAATTCGTATTGATGTTGTTACCATTAGGAAAGATAACATGATTTTGGTACCATTAGGAGAGATAACATGGTGTTGGTACCATTAGAAGAGATAACATGGTGTTGGTACCATTAGAAGAGATAACATGGTGTTGGTACCATTAGGAGAGATAACATGGTGTTGGTACCATTAGGAAAGATAACATGCTGTTGGTACCATTAGGAAAGATAACATGCTGTTGGTACCATTAGGAGAGATAACATGGTGTTGGTACCATTCGGAGAGATAACATGATGTTGGTACCATTAGGAAAGATAACATGATGTTGGTACCATTCGGAGAGATAACATGATGTTGGTACCATTAGGAGAGATAACATGGTGTTGGTACCATTAGGAGAGATAACATGATGTTGGTACCATTAGAGATAACATGATGTTGGTACCATTAGGAGAGATAACATGGTGTTGGTACCATTAGGAGAGATAACATGATGTTGGTACCATGTGGAGAGATAACATGGTGTTGGTACCATTAGGAGAGATAACATGATGTTGGTACTATTAACAGAGATAACATTATGCTAGTACCATTAGGAGAGGCAACATGGTGTTGGTACCATTAGGAGAGATAACATGGTGTTGGTACCATTAGGAGAGATAACATGGTGTTGGTACCATTAGGAGAGATAACATGATGTTGGTACTATTAACAGAGATAACATTATGCTAGTACCATTAGGAGAGGCAACATGGTGTTGGTACCATTAGGAGAGATAACATGATGTTGGTATAATCCATAACTCACGTTATAATACTGTAACATTATTAACATAGCCCCATTATAATCTGGTAACATAGCTACTTTATAATCCTGTAACATAACTCACCCATTCTAACCTGCTACCCATCTGTCCCTCACCCACCTGCAGACGACGTCCTCTGCCTTGAAAGGAGCCATCCAGCTGGGTATCAGCTACACAGTGCGCAACCTGAGCTCCAAGCCCGAGAGAGATGTGTTGATGCAGGACTTCTATGTGGTGGAGAGCATCTTCTTCCCCAGGTACTTACTGCAGAAAGACAAACAAGACCCTGTCCATGCATTTACAGTACCGATATATAATAAGCTATAGGAATAGGACTCGGTATTAATCAGTAGTTTACTTACTTACTTAGGCCCATCACTCCCAGTGGAACATAGGCCGTATTAATGTGTGCATTGTGTGAATATACCGTATATATTCTGTATTCTGAATTATCCCTTCATTACACTCAGTGTGCTCTTTTTTGTGGTGTTGTGTGTGTGTGTGTGTGTGTGTGTGTGTGTGTGTGTGTGTGTGTGTGTGTGTGTGTGTGTGTGTGTGTGTGTGTTTCAGTGAGGGTAGCAACCTGACCCCAGCCCACCATTTCCCAGACTTCCGCTTCAAAACCTACGCTCCTGTGGCCTCCGCTATTTCAGAGAACTGTTCGGCATCAGACCGGATGACTATCTGGTGAGACTTTTTTTCCCAGTATACATACAGTAACAGCTTGAATTAAAGAGATACAAAAGCTAAAGCTTAATTTATACACCATAGCATGACTATGTTTGAACCCTGTACTCTCAGTAAAGTGGACCTAAGTTACAACTCTACTTGGACCACTTTTTATCTCTACACCAACGGGTGGTCTGAGAATCTGAAAGCCCACTTTCACTTCCAGGGACAAATAAGGGAGTCGCCATAATCTATTGTCGGTAACACTGCCGTAGCTAGCTGCCTTGTCCGTTCCTCACCCAGGAATCAGCCCAGTTCCTAATCCAGACAACAGTCTTGTCAAAACTCGACTATTGTAACTCCCTCCTTACTGGCCTACCAGCATGTGCACTTAAGTCTCTCCAGCTGATCGATGTCTCCCCCCTGCTCCGCTCCCTCCACTGGCTCCCGGTCGCTGCCCGCACAGAATACAAAACTCTGATGCTGGCATTGAAAGCAACCAAAGGTATGGCTCCCCCATATCTCGCAAGCATGATCGAACCCTACAAACCCTCCCGCGCACTCAGATCACACTGCCCCTAATGGTCAGGATGGGTACTGTACATTATAGAACACACTGCCCCTAATGGTCAGGATGGGCACTGTACATTATAGAACACACTGCCCCTAATGGTCAGGATGGGTACTGTACATTATAGAACACACTGCCCCTAATGGTCAGGATGGGCACTGTACATTATAGAACACACTGCCTGCCCCTAACCCATTTTGGGGGCGGGAACCCCTTTTGGTGTTGCATTATGTCATGCTTTAGCTATTGAAAAAATAGCAGATCTACAAGCTACGAGCTTGTAGGTCTGCTATTTTTGAAGAATCGTGAAAAGTGACACGAAAGTGTTTGAGAACGACTGACATAGAAAAACACAGCTTTTTCAAGAAAACAGTCAGGATTTAGAAGACCTTTGTATAGAATCGTTCCCAGGTCAAAATGGGCTAATAGTTCCCGTTGTGTTGACCCGTCTGTCTCACAGATCAGAGAGCACATGTGGACTCTGATCATGGAGTCGGTGGTTCCGTCCGACAGAGGCAACTACACGTGCGTGGTGCAGAACCCATACGGCAGCCTCAAGCACACATACCTGCTGGACGTCGTCGGTGAGTAGCCTATCCACAACGTTTTGAGGGTTTAACCCCTTTTGGTGTTATAGCATCATGTTCTGCTTTAGCTATTGAAAAATAGCAGATCTACAAGCTCATAGCGCGCCACCGAGTTTTTTTTTTTAATATAAAACCCGAAGAACGACTGACATAGAAACATAGCTTTTTCAGAAAACTGTCTGGATGTAGAAGACTTTTTTTTTAAATCTGATCTCAGGTCAAAATGGGTTAAGTCCCCCCCCCCCCCAAAAAAAAAGAAAAACCCCCAACAACAACATAAGCTGAAATATAAACATACAAGGTTTCTGCCCGATAGTACAGTAACACATTTGCGTGATATTATCGCAAGAATAAATCACTTTGTGGGTTTTTTCTGTTCCCCCACCACGCATGCATGCATGCAGAGCGCTCTCCACACAGGCCCATCCTCCAGGCCGGCCTGCCAGCCAATCAGACTGCGGCGCTGGGCAGCGACGTGGAGCCAGCCTCACATCCAGTGGCTCAAACACATCCGGGTCAACGGCAGCAGGGAGGGGCCGGACGGAGTCCCCTATTATGTGCGAGTTCTAAAGGTATACCCGTTGCCCAGGGGTGCCCAGACTTTTTTGACTTGAGAGCTACTTTCAAAATGACCAGTGCACAAAGATCTACCCACCAAAAATAATTATCTCATTGCTGAACTTAGTTTAAAGAACATGACAAACACACTTAGAATGCATGGGAAATATAGGGGGGGGGGGATGGAAATACTTTTTGTTTTTGTATGTAACTTTCTAATGCTACTGATCTTTGTGCTCAACACAAACAAAAGTAATCTGTTGTGGGTTAACAGGCGATTTAAAAAAATGTCAATCAATCAAGTCACCTTAATTCAAGTGTCAAATTATATATTTTTATATTACATTATATTTGTTTTAGGGGCCATGGCATGTGATCTACATGCACACCCGTTTTTATTCAGAGCAACTTGCAATGAGCGTGGCCATGACATACTGTACGTTAGAATGCAGAGAGACGGTTTAGTGCCTCAATAAACGACAGGATCCCAAACCAAGAACCATCAAAATAACAACCTGTACGACGAAGCTAGAGGATATTACTGTAGGTAAACGGGATCGTTTTTTTAACCCATTTGGGATCTATAAACTAATACGCGCCACCGAGTGGCGCGCAGGCAGGTTTTTCTGCCGTGTGGAGACGTACAGTATGTGTTTCTTTGTTTTTTTAGTCATTGAAACTCTTCTCACACCGTTTACAGTGGTATGTTTTTTCTCCAGTGTGGAGACGTAGGTGATTCTTAAGAACACCTGACATACTGAAACTCTTGTCACACTGTTTACACTGGTATGGTTTTTCTCCGGTATGAATACGCTGGTGTTTCTTTAGATTACCTAACCGATGAAACTCTTGTCACACTGTTTACAGTGGTATGGTTTTTCTCCAGTATGGACACGCAGGTGAGTCTTAAAATGACATGACACACTGAAACTCTTCTCACACTGTTTACAGTGGTATGGTTTTTCTCCAGTGTGGAGACGTAGGTGATTCTTAAGAACACCTGACATACTGAAACTCTTGTCACACTGTTTACACTGGTATGGTTTTTCTCCGGTATGAATACGCTGGTGTTTCTTTAGATTACCTAACAGACCGAAACTCTTTTCACACTGTTTACAGTTGTAAGGTTTTTCTCCTGTGTGGAGAAGACGCAGGTGAGTCGTAAGACTACCTAACTGGCTGAAACTCTTCTCACAGTGTTTACATTGGTATGGTTTTTCTCCAGTGTGGACACGCAGGTGAATCTTAAGACTACCTAACTCGCTGAAACTCTTCTCACACTGTTTACATTGGTATGGTTTTTCTCCAGTATGGAGACGCAGGTGATTCTTAAGATGACCTGACATACTGAAACTCTTGTCACACTGTTTACATTGGTATGGTTTTTCTCCAGTGTGGACACGCAGGTGAGTCTTAAGACTACCTAACCGGCTGAAACTCTTGTCACACTGTGACACACTGTTCGATCGCATCGAGAGTGTTTTGGCTACATCTAGCTACATCCGGGATAGCATCCGGTCCGTCGCTAAATGTGCTCCGCTGCTATAAATCGCTGGGCGCTTCAATAAACTACAGGATCCCAAAACCAAAAACCATCGAAATAACCACTTTCTTGTGTGGTAAAGAAATGAAATGTTTTCTGTATGAAGGCTCTGGGTGTTGAGGGGCTGTCTTGGTTGATTCGTCAACATTGCGTGGAAGTCTGGGACGGTGCCGAGGGAGTGGCAGACCGAGGGAGGTGGTCTCCGCCCCACCGACGTGTTCCACCCCACCACAGGGAGTGCAGTGCCCGGTGTCGAGTCTGTCGGGTAGCCGGTTGTCCAGAACCAGCACAAAAGCCTTTTCCCGGGATCCGGACCTGATCACCCCTATATCTCCATATATGGATCTGGCCAGTTCTGACATCACAATTATGTTCTGACATCTGCATAGACCCCATATTTGGGCATGCCTGACACAGAACTCCATATATGGGCATGACGTCATGTTCTTTTTTCACAATGTTGTTCTTACATCTGCATAGACCCCATATTTGGGCATGCCTGACAAAGAACTCCATATATCGGCATAAAAGAGACACAGACATAATAACTGGGTGGAGCTCTCCATGTATGGCTATCCAGGGTTCGATGAGGTCAGTGTCGTGATCTTTAGGACACTGACCAGAGATTTACGTGAATCTCTGGTGCTGGCGCTGCTGCTTGATGGTGCTTGACCGTGGTAAGGTTTTTCTCCCGTGTGGAGACGCAGGTGTTTCTTTAGATTACTTGAGTCATTGAAACTCTTCTCACACTGTTTACAGTGGTATGGTTTTTCTCCAGTGTGGAAATGCAGGTGAGTCTTAAGACTACCTAACTCGCTGAAACTCTTCTCACACTGTTTACATTGGTATGGTTTTTCTCCAGTGTGGACACGCAGGTGAGTCTTAAGACTACCTAACTGGCTGAAACTCTTCTCACACTGTTTACATTGATTGGTATGGTTTTTCTCCAGTGTGGAGAAGCTGGTGAGTCTTAAGACTACCTAAGTGACTGAAACTCTTGTCACACTGTTTACATTGATATGGTTTTTCTCCAGTGTGGACACGCAGGTGAGTCTTAAGACTACCTAACTCGCTGAAACTCTTCTCACACTGTTTACATTGGTATTTATTTTCTCCAGTGTGGACACGCTGGTGTTTCTTTAGATTACCTATCTGGCTGAAACTCTTCTCACACTGTTGACAGTGGTATGGTTTTTCTCCAGTGTGGAGACGCAGGTGAGTCTTTAGATTACTTGAGTCATTGAAACTCTTCTCACACTGTTTACAGTCGTATGGTTTTTCTCCAGTGTGGAGACGCAGGTGAGTCTTTAGATGACCTAACTGATTGAAACTCTTCTCACACTGTTTACAGTGGTATGGTTTTTCTCCAGTGTGGAGACGCAGGTGAGTCTTAAGACTAACTAACTGGCTGAAACTCTTGTCACACTGTTGACAGTGATATGTTTTTTCTCCAGTATGGAGACGCAGGTGCTTCTTTAGATTACATAACTGAGTGAAACTCTTATCACACTGTTGACAGTGATATGGTTTTTCTCCAGTATGGAGACGCAGGTGAATCTCAAGATGACCTGACATACTGAAACTCTTGTCACACTGTTGACAGTGGTATGTTTTTTCTCCAGTGTGGAAACGCAGGTGAGTCTTAAGACTACCTAACTCGCTGAAACTCTTCTCACACTGTTTACATCGGTACGGTTTTTCTCCAGTGTGGACACGCAGGTGAGTCTTAAGACTACCTAACTGGCTGAAACTCTTCTCACACTGTTTGCAGGTGTATATTTTCTTTCGTGTGGGACTCGTCCGATGTGTCTTTACGTCTCCCGCCCGAGTTACATCCTCGGTAGACGTTCGATGACTGTCATACCTTTGTCTGTCCATGTCTCCATGTTTCTGGCTGGCTACGGGGCTGTTGTTGATTGGCTGACAGGCTGCCGAGGGCATCTGTTCGTTCCTCGGCGTTTGGCGGTGGAGGTCGTCGTGGCTCCTCCTCTTCACGTGTTGATGGAGGAAGGTGGAGGCACCGGCAGATGGACGCTCGGAGCAGGAGACCTGAGTCGCGGCAACCACACTGGTTATCACGAGACTGAAACAATATGTCCATATATGGACATTCCCATATATGGGCTTAATATTGATGACATCAAGGATCTCCAGGGTGTACAGGTCAGATCAACATATGGAATTAATTATGGCGTGACACGCTCCATTTTTGGTCCAAAAACCATCTAAATAATAACCACTTTCTTGTGTGGTAAAGAAATGAAATGTTTTCTGTATGAAGGCTCTGGGTGTTGAGGGGCTGTCTTGGTTGATTTAAGCAATATTTAAGCATTTAAGCAATATTATCATCATTATCATCATTATCATCATTATCACTGAAGCATCACTTCAGTGATGCTTGCGGAACTCGACTTCGTCTCGTTCCTGACCGCATCACTGTCGTGGCAATAATCACGTTAACCCACGCCCTCTCGTGTAATATTGCAATTCTACAACAGTTACCCTCAAAACTAAGAAAATCGCTGAAAAAATATATTTTTTTAATGACATATGTAGTCACTAGGACCACAAATAGACTTAAAATAGTCCCCGTTGATTCAAAGTAGCTGCGCTCTGAGGCCCCTGTGTCTAATCAACACAGCTGAGCTGTCCAAGCCGGCCAGGGGGAGGAATCAGGAATTCAAGATAATTATGCGTCGTCGTACGACCGTGTCGCGTTGCCCAAATAAAGTTTGTACAAGCTTACAACTCGTCGCGGTGGCGAGCACTGGCGACGCGTTGTGAACTTGTAGATCGGCTATTTTCGTTGCTTGATACCATTGTACCACAAAGTATAAAATACACCGGGCTGTTACCACATGGCAATATTGTAAAGAAATTAAGTAACTTTTTACTAACAGTACAGTAACACAGCAGGCTACTTATTCAGTATGAGAGTTACAATTGAAATAAAGCACATTTTTAAACAGTTCTTCCTTTTATTTTAAGCAATGCCATTTAGGTTACAATACACCATTTTTTTTGTTTCGTTTTTTAAACATGAGGCGTATAGGCTTACTAGTATAATCACCTATTTATAGACGTTAAATTGCACACTCCCATTAAAGGCACAGTTGGTGAAAGCAGCGGTGCTATCCATTAAATCCATGCTGGATCTCTGTCGTTTAGCAGGTGAGGCTGTAGAGCAGTTTCCCCCACCTAGCGCATTGCTCCACCGCTTTCTGTTATCGAGAGAAGGTGCCCAGTAGCTATGTAAAGAACTCTCTGACTTGTGTCCGCTAACAGACATTATTTCTCTGGCTTCCAGCCCACAGTCAGCCAGTTTCTGAATGGTAGTGCTTCTAATGCTGTGATTTGTGTAAATCATGGATGTGCCCGCTTGCTCGCAGATACGTTTTAGCATGGAACCCAGGTGATTTACACCCATTGGCTCCAATGAGGAGCACACATCACATTCATCTAGCTGTGCTGCTCTCTTTGGATGGAGATAAAACGCCTTAGCCTCTTTGGGCATTTTAGATAGGTATTTTTCAAATGATGCAACCGGACACAATGGATTCCCAGGGTCTTCAAACATACAGCCTCTTTTGCTTTGACGATCCCTTTCATAATGTTTCTTGTGGTTCTTCGTTTCTTCATTGAAGGCAAGTGTCACATATTTCGTGCCTTTAAAAAGGAAAACGGGACTGATTAGGAGGACGTGATCATGTTTTCTACATTTTGTTAAATATGCAACGACAGCTTAGCTATTTGATTAACCTACCTGTTGTATCTCGTTTGATAATGAATGAATTCGGTAGAAGACTCCTAAGACCCTCCTTTCCTCTCCTCCCGAAATGAAGTTGGATGTCGAACCACACTTTATTTACCAAGCCCCGTCGTGCGTTTGTGTTCATAGCCTCCGAGCTCCGTATTATCTTCAGGTCCTCTTCGGTAATTGCGGGGCTATGTTCAGTTTTGTCATGGCCTGCTCTCCTCAGAGACTTCATCATTCCGTTAAAGACATTGTTTGCCGTTGTGAATTCATTGTCCTTCATATACACCATGCCCGGCTAAGAGGAGGGTCGTTGATGAAACGGTTAATGCCAGCTCTCAACCCAACGTAGCTACTGAGGGAGTAGTGTTTACCCTGGCCATTTCTAACCAAGCCATAAAACTCTCGGAGAATTCTGTTGAGATGCTCTTTTGTAATAGTTGCAAAAACCACGTCTTGTTTTGTTTGTATCAAATAGTCCCGGAAACAATTCATAGCCCAAGCAGTTGCCTTAGTTGTAGTGACTTCATTCCTAGACTTCTCCAAGTTGTCGAGCTCTTCATTTGACAATGCAACATATCTCTCGTTTGGTTTCGCGTTCTCCTTCTCTTCCTCTTCTTCCAACCATTCATTGCAAGTAAGTCCACCCCAAAAAAGATTACATAACTGATTGATACTCTTGTTGCACTGTTTACAGCTCTATGGTCTTTCTCCAGTGTGGAGACGCAGGTGAGTCTTAAGACTACCTAATTGGCTGAAACTCTTGTCACACTGTTTACAGTGGTATGGTTTTTCTCCAGTGTGGATACGCAGGTGAGTCTTTAGATTACTTGAGTCATTGAAACTCTTCTCGCACTGTTTACAGTGGTATGGTTTTTCTCCAGTGTGGAGACGCAGGTGAGTCTTTAGATGACATAACTGATTGAAACTCTTCTCACACTGTTTACAGTGGTATGGTTTTTCTCCAGTGTGGAGACGCAGGTGAGTCTTAAGACTAACTAACTGGCTGAAACTCTTGTCACACTGTTGACAGTGATATGTTTTTTCTCCAGTATGGAGACGCAGGTGAGTCTTTAGATTACATAACTGAGTGAAACTATTGTCACACTGTCGACAGTTGTATGGTTGTTCTCCAGTGTGGATACGCAGGTGAGTCTTTAGATTACTTGAGTCATTGAAACTCTTCTCACACTGTTTACAGTGGTATGGTTTTTCTCCAGTGTGGAGACGCAGGTGAGTCTTTAGATGACCTAACTGATTGAAACTCTTGTCACACTGTTGACAGTGATATGGTTTTTCTCCAGTATGGAGACGCAGGTGAATCTCAAGATGACCTGACATACTGAAACTCTTGTCACACTGTTGACAGTGGTATGGTTTTTCTCCAGTGTGGAAACGCAGGTGAGTCTTAAGACTACCTAACTCGCTGAAACTCTTCTCACACTGTTTACATTGGTACGGTTTTTCTCCAGTGTGGACACGCATGTGAGTCTTAAGACTACCTAACTGGCTGAAACTCTTCTCACACTGTTTGCAGGTGTATATTTTCTTTCGTGTGGGACTCGTCCGATGTGTCTTTACGTCTCCCGCCCGAGTTACATCCTCGGTAGACGGTCGATGACTGTCATACCTTTGTCCGTCCATGTCTCCATGTTTCTGGCTGGCTACGGGGCTGTTGTTGATTGGCTGACAGGCTGCCGAGGGCATCTGTTCGCTCCCCGGCGTTTGGCGGTGGAGGTCGTCATGGCTCCTCCTCTTCACGTGTTGATGGAGGAAGGTGGAGGCACCGGCAGATGGACGCTCGGAGCAGGAGACCTGAGTCTGGACGTATTGGGACTCACTCCTTCCTTCCATTATCAACTATAGGACGCTCTCTACAGTAAATGGACTGTGATGGGGATGAGAGTTTTGGGTTCCTCTTCTCTGTTCCTCTCTTCCCTCTTCTCTGTTCCTCTCTTCCCTCTTCTCTGTTCCTGTCTCTATCTTTGTCTCTTCCCTCTTCTATGTTCCTGTCTCTATCTTTGTCTCTCTTAGGTAAAAGTCCCTTAAAGATAAAGTCTAACAATAGTCGATGTGAGTGGGTCTGTTGGAGTATTTTATAATGGGGGACGGCGGCTTCTTTTATGCTGTTCAGTTTATCCTGATGATGTCAGAGTGACGTGTCGTCATTTCCATGTATGGATATCCAGTTGATGATGTCGGTAGCTTTCAGCTCCACCTGCCACTCAGGTGGAAGAGCGCATCACTGCATGCCTGGCTGACATCTCACAGTGGATGTCCTCCAACCACCTCAAACTGAACCCAGACAATACTGAGCTTCTCTTCTTCCCAGCTAAGTCCTGCCCTATGCGGGAGCTAACTATTTCCGTAGACAACGCCCTGGTAACGTCTGTCCCAACAGCCAGGAATCTTGGTGTTGTCCTGGACAGTCAGCTCTCGTTCAAAACTCACATCACAGCTGTCACTCGATCCTGTAGGTTCACACGAATTAGACCGTTCCTCACCCAGGAATCAGCCCAGCTCCTAATCCAGACAACAGTCTTGTCGAAACTCGACTATTGTAACTCCCTCCATACTGGCCTACCAGTATGTGCACTTAAGCCTCTCCAGCTGATCCAAAATGCCGCCGCTTGCTTGGTCTTCAACCCGCCAAAATTCTCACATGTCTCCCCCCTGCTCCGCTCCCTCCACTGGCTCCCGGTCGCTGCCCGCACAGAATACAAAACTCTGATGCTGGCATTCAAAGCAACCAAAGGTATGGCTCCCCCATATCTTGCAAGTATGATCGAACCCTACAAACCCTCCCGCGCACTCAGATTAGCCAATGCAGGGAAGCTGGAAGTACCCTCACTAAAAACGCCGGGACAACGCTCCACACGTCCCAAACTTTTCTCCCTTCTGGCTCCAAAACTGTGGAATGCACTTCCCATTGCAGTCAGAACTGCAGCATCACTCCCAATCTTCCGCCGTAGTCTGAAAACCCACCTTTTCAGACTCCATCATGGCCCATAGCACTTACCCTACCCCCTTAGATAGCATTTCTGTAGACTTAGATAGCATTTGATACAGACTTTTAGCATGTTATGTAGACAGCACTATAATTGCATTGTATGTAGTCATAGCACGTCATAGTTGCGAACGCAGTGAGCACTTACTATGAGACCTAGCAGATCATGCCTGTCCGTGCGTGCGTGTGTCCCCCCTTTGTGACCATATATGGAGCTGAGTGATTTGTTTGTGCTTGATGCAACACACTCCATATTTGGACGTATAGCTGCTTTGGGGACTCCTTATATGGTTATGGCTAAGTTAAAAACTTAACTTAAAAATAACTTAAAAACTTAACTTAAAAATAACTTAACTTAAAAAAATAATAACTTAAAAAAAAATCTTAAAAAAACCCAAATATGTACGAGCTGCGTTCGCTTCCCCTTTTGCGCGTCTTACTGGTACATATGTATAGCATAGTAGTATGTATGTATAGTTTATATGTATTGTTTCATTATATAGATATTCCACTGTTACTTTCTTAGCTTACGCATGTTTCATGATAAATGCTTTTATGTGATGTATTCCCATGCTTTTTTGTTCTTGCTTAAAGGTATTGTAGACAAGTTTCCAGTGTTTGTACACAGAATTGATCGAGTGTTTCCAAACAAATTAAAATCTAGCTCCACCCCCCTCCCCCCGTCATTCTATTGGCTGAGCCAGGTCACTTCAGGCTATGGGGTTGTTGTTGCTGCTGGGAGGGACGCTATGGATATTGCGCTCGTATGGCTAAATATGACATTAAAAAATTATGAATTTCTATCGATATCATAGTTACAACAATGACATTGAGTTGACATGTTTTTTTAAGGGTAACTGTAGCGTAATCCCAATATCACAAGACTGACACGACGAGTCCCGCAAATGAGGAAGTAGGAAGTAGTGGAGCAGACTCACTGGCTCTCAATTCAATTATCTTTCATTTGTAATCGTGCATATAAAACATATTGCCCCTCAAATGCCCCAGCCACTACAGCATCGTTCATGTGAACTACTTTGTCCACGGTTATTCATCGCTATGATGATCAGCGACGGCTTGTCACCGTTGGCGAGCACGGGTTGAATGCAAGCTTCAAGCCGGCCGGACCACCAAACCATGCGCTATACATAGCGATTCTCATAATTTCAACAGGCTTACATATTACATCATAAACATACTATTTCACATGAACAATGGTGAAACTAAGATATGGGGATAATATTATACTTGCAAATTGCAAGTATAATATTATCCCCATATCTTAGTTTCACCAATGCGATTTCATTGCAAGTTGCAATGAAATCGCATTGCGTTTTCATTATAATACTGCTTGGTCGAACACACAGTCACAGCCTCGCGCTGCAATTGGCTAAGACTCCGCGTCACCCCCCACACAGACCCTCCTCCCAACACGACGCTTCCGTCCCGCGACATAAACAACAGTGGATATAAACAAATACAAACACATAGAGGGAGACAAAGGGAGAGTGTATGTCTACAGGGCAGCAGCTCAGCATCAAAATATAGGGGAAGATAGAGGGAATAAGGCCACAAATATAGATAGATAAATATGTTGATTTTTGGCTGAAAACTTGCCTATATCACCTTTAATGTAAGTCGCTCTTGATTAAGAGCGTCTGCTAAATGCTGTAATATGGAGATCCAGGTGATGTATGGATTATGTGATGTCAGCCCTATTATGGAGATGATGTCACCCTTCATCGTGATGATAGTCAGCTCCATATATGGAGATCCAACCAACTTGGTCCATTAGCAAGTGTGACTCGCGTCGCGGCAACCACACTGGTTATCACGAGACTGAAACAATATGTCCATATATGGACATTCGCATATATGGGCTTAATATTGATGACATCCAGGGTGTACAGGTCAGATCAACATAATTATGGAATGAATTATGGCGTGACACGCTCCATATATGGTCCATATATGGTTTTCATAGTAAACTGCAACCTGCGGTCACAATCAAAGGGTCACAGTCTCTAAACTGGGGGGCGGCTGGGGCTCAGGATGTAGAGCAGGTCGTACGATGATCCGTGGGTCGGCGGTTCGAATCCCGGCTCCTCCTCCTGTCCACATGTCGAAGTGTCCTTGGGCAAGATACTGAACCCCACCCTGCCTCCAATGAGTCGGTGTGAGCTCGGCACCATCGGTGTGTGTGAATGTGAGAAGTGAGGACGCTGGCGTCGACTGTTCGCCGCTTCACCTCCCAGTGTATGAATGAATGAACCGTTGTAAAGCGCTTTGAGCACTTAGTCAGTTTCACTATCCAATTTTGTCGGAATTTTTTGAAGAGTTGTAAACCTATACATTTTTGGAAAGGGTATTGTGTAAGGAATCAGAAAATCCATGTTGCCATTTTCCCAGATGTCGGTGGCGGCCATATTGGAATTTACAAAATGGCCACCGTAAAAATGTACGTTTTGTAATATCTCAGCTTCTAAATGAGCTAGAACATTGATTTAACTGCTCAACCTACATTTTCAGCATCAGGGAATCCAATGGTGGTAGTTATAAAGCAAAAAAAAAAAATACAACATTAACTCTTAGACTGGGTCCATAGTGACCTGGTGTGGTTGCAGCTTCACTATGTATATTGTTGGATATTTTTTTAAGATTTGCATAACTATACATTTTTGGAAAGGTTATTGTCTAACTCTAAGGAATCAGAAAATCAATGTTTGCATTTGCCCAGATGTGTATATGGCGGCCATATTGGAATTTACAAAATGGCAGCAGTAACATTTATGTTTTGCATTATCTTGGCTTCTAAATAAGATGGAACATTGATTTTAATGCCTAAACCAATATTTTCAGGGTGAAGTTATCCAATGATCCAAGTTATCATTACATTTTTGTATCATCCCATTGAAATACGTAATCCACCATATGGGTAAAAAAACGGCACAGCCCAGGTAGTCAGTCAGATACTAACTCTGATTTTTTTTTTTTTAGGTGTCTTTTAACTGTGAACTTTGGATGTTTTTGTAACCATCTTAAACATCATGACATGTGTAATCACAGACAGTCTCTATGCATCATCATCATCATCACTTTTGTGCATCGTCATCTTTCTGCACTGGCTGTGCAATGTCAGTACAGGCTAAGTCCTTGGCTTTGCAGGAACATCTGCCAGAAGAATGGTCAGATTTACACTTGCATTGGACCATCTCAAGGATGGCCTTTGGGCTGGCAGGACCTCTGTGGTCGTTGGTTTCAGCATGCCATCCAAGTGTTTAAAGTGCAGGTGATCCAGCTGTCAATCCTGCAGAGCAATGGCTGCTTGTGACCATGCCCTTGTTTGGACATGGACTCTCAAGATGTTCTGCTTTATAGCTCCAGGTATTAGAGGGAGCTTGTCACTTTCTGCCCTATGTTTGCAGAACAGATGCCATCGCAGTTCAAGGATTGTCTTGATGTTAATACACTTGGGTGAGTAAGCTGCACATACAAAAGGACTCCAGTGTTGATAGCATTCCTTCTGTCACATCTGCTTCATCCAGGTAGACCTAATATGGGGTTGTCGATCCAAGTGAATACATGGAAGGCTGGCAAAGCCTTTGCTCTTAATTTACCTAGAGCTCGTCACAGTGGTTCAATCTGCACAACACCAGAGGCCAAATGGACATCATTCTTCAGCAAGAGGTCATAGTATGCTGTGACTAAACGTCCGTATCTGGGGAGAAAAATACCAACTGGATGACAAGGGATCACCTTGGAGGATCCCCTGTCTACTCTAGAGATATGAAGGAGACCGAGGACCTGTTTGCAAGGCTGATGGGGCAAGTACCATCAGCCTTGCAAACAGGTCCTTGGCCAGCTCAAGCCAAGATATCAACCAAAAAGAAGCCATTCACTCTGACACCAAGGGCACTGTTTGCTCCTGATGGAACAATTCTGCCATGCCATGACAAGTCCAGGTTAATCCATCTACTTGTACAGTACAGCAGGGGATCCTCCAAGGTGACCATCATGTCTGCTTCTGGATACACTAGGAGCAACAAAAACCTGGTCTTTGAGGAAAATAACCACGAAGAAGCAGACACACTGCTGATCCACCAGGCTGTGCTGGCTTCACAGTGAAACCAACCTGATGCACAGTTGGTATTTTTCTCCCCAGATACGGACATTTAGTCACAGCAAACTATTACCTCTTGCTGAAGAACATTTCTATTCAATTTCTATGGCCTCTGGTGTTGTGCAGATTGAACCAAGCTCTAGGTAAAGAAAGAGCAAGGGCTTTGCCAGCCTTCCATGTACTCACTGGAGTCATTTGTATGTGCATCTTATTCACCCAAGGGTATCAACATCAAAACAATACTTGAACTGCCATCTGGCATCTGTTCTGCAAACATAGGGCAGAAAGTGACAAGCTCCCTCCAACACCTGGAGCTCTGAAGCAGCACATCTTGAGAGTACATGTCCAAAGAAACAAGGGCATGGGCACAAGCAGCCATTGCTCTGCAGGATCAACAGGACAACGGGTACTTGGATGGCATGCTGATGAATGATGACATGATGAGATCTAACGACCACAGAGGTCCTCCCAGCCCCAAAGGCCATTCTTGAGAAGGTCCAATGCAAGTGTAAATCTGACTCTTCTGGCAGATGTTCCTGCAAAGCTAAGGGCTTAGCCTGTATGTACTGACATGTCAGTGAAGCAGCCAGTGCCAGAACGATGACGATGCACTGATGATGATGATGATTATAATAATGCATAGAGACTGTCTAGGATTACACATGGACATGATGTTTAAGATGGTTACACAAACATCCAAAGTTCACACTTAAAATACATCATCTCAATAAAGAATAACTAACTAACAACTGGGCTGTGCTGTTTTTTATCCATATGGTGGTTTACGTAAATTAAATGATAAGTTGTATCATTAGATTCCTTGACCCTGAAAATATAGGTTTAGCCATTAAAATCAATGTTCCATCTCATTTAGAAGCCAATATATTACAAAACATACATTTTACGGCTGCCATTTTGTAAGTTCCATCTGGCAAATGCAAATGTGACCCACCTAGAAGGTAGTCACATTATTATTGTTTGTTTTATTTATTTTATTTTGTGATTTGAAATAGTTTTGAGAGCTGTCACTTGTCAATGTATTGAGTTCACCTTGGACAGTAGGGGGCAGTATAGGAGCGTCTTACCTTCTCTTTCTCATGGGCTGGTATTACCTACAGACCGGAAGCTCACCGTCATTCTATCGAGAGCAAGCAGTCTGTAAACAACAAAAACGATTGTGTGCTTCTTTCTCCTGTTCATCAGGTTGGTTTTGGTGCATCAACTCACTGAATGATACCTATGTGATTATGATAACATTAAGTACACGTTCTGATGGTGGAGCCTAACTCTGAAGTGTTTGCAAGATATGATTATTGTTTGTGAGTGAATTCAGGGCAGAACACACTAGTTTGGCTGTGGCAATCAATACAAAATGGCGACGTCCATGTGCAAGGTTTTACAAGTGTACACTCCCAAAGTAGAGCTCCCGTTTTTGGTATATGATTTTGGTAATGTGTTTTTGGTAAACTATGTGTGTTTTGTAAGAAGTGTGACCAGCTATTTTATTGTATTTGGACATGGTAATGAATAAGTTTCCGCTCTCAGGATTAGTGATTAATTATGTACAGTAGGTACAGTAACTCCAAAGGTGTTATTGCAATAACCAAGTATATAAGAATATAGTTACTGGAATGAGCATTATTAAAGTGCACATAGTTAAAAAGGTGAATATTCCTGAGACAAACAAGACAATGAATGAGGGTCTATTATGGTACTTTCTTGTATGTTTTTGAGTAATGAAGTGTACCAGGTTTGCTATGTAAAATAATATGGGAAGAACATGCAGTATTGTAATGGTGATAACTCCAGTGGTACAGTAATGGTTTATGGTGTATTTTAATGAAAACTGAGTTGAAGTTAAAGTAAAATACATTGACATAATAATACCAGGAAACAAAAGAAATGGGAAACAAAGTGGATTTGTGATTTTGAGAATAAATTCTATCGAGAGCAAGCAGTCTGTAAACAACAAAAACGATTGTGTGCTTCTTTCTCCTGTTCATCAGGACATTAATACTGATTGCTCGTCTCAGCCACCTGGGACCTGCAACAGATATTTGGGGGCTCGTCCGGGATAGGCAACGCCATTGATGATTTGACGGTTGCTGATCCAGTGATATTATGAACCCGGAGGCCAGAGTGAAGTCCTGCACGTTACTGAAGTGAGGTGGCGTGTCTGCGGTGCGGCTACAGAGCAGAGTTGGTGTGTCTACAGTGCGGCTACAGTGAAGAGGTGGCGTGACTGCAGTACAACCACAGTGCAAAGGTGCCGTGATTGCAGTGCGACTACAGTACAGAGCTGACGTGCGACCTACAGGGCCGAAGAGACTGCAGTGCTACTACAGAGACTGCAGTGTGAATACAGAGACTGCAGTGCTACTACAGAGACTGCCGTGCAACTACAGAGACTGCAGTGCTACTACAGAGACTCAGTGCTACTACAGAGACTGCAGTGCAACTACGGAGACTCAGTGCGACTACAGAGGCGAAGTGACGTGCCGCAGTGCGGCGACAGCAGCAAGGTGTCATCACTGCAGTTAAAGCCATGTCTAACGTACGCAAAGAAGTCTTATTCAGCATCAAAAAGAAACTGTACAATCTCTCAGGCACCGAGGCCTATGAGGTTGCGAAGTCCATAGGAACTGATCATGACCAGCTGGAGCCAACAGATGAAGAAAGCTGCATCGACCATATCCTTACATTTATGCATTCTGATGATCTGCTTAAGTCTGAAGGGTGTTGGTCATTTGATGCATTTGAATGATTTAATATCAAAGGTTATAGAATATCGTGCTCGTTTTGCTTGTCCTGTTGTCATTTCAGATGATGTAGCTGATTCAAATACACCACCCACACACTCAGATGACCCTACACAAACACACACTAACCCCACCACTCAAACCCACACAACCACGCCAGCTGGGGAGATTGAGAAGTTACAAGCCATGTATGAAAAAATAGGCAGGAAATTACAGGAATGTACTGTGACTCCCACCACATCTTCTGGCCTGACAACCACAACTGACCCACACATGAACAGCCCAGATGCAAATGACCCAGTAATGACTCCAACCCCAGCGCAAGGTGGCAGCCAGCCACATAACCATAATGGCATCAACCCCACACCACGCCAAGTATCAGACAGATTGGTCTCCCTACAAGATCTCGCTTATCTCCAGCGGAAAGAGTTCAGGATACATGGGGGCCAAGTAAGTGACACTACATCTGACCTCAGCTACAACAGCTTATGCAAACAAATAGATGAAGGTCTCAGAGAGAAACACACTGAGGGTGAGGTCATTAGGGGGGTGCTCCGTGCAATCAAACCTGGCAACTTCAGAGATATGTTGACAAACAAAGACGACCTGACTGTCACAGAACTCAAAAGCTTCCTCCAGTCACATCTAGGTGAAAAAGGAGGCACAGAGCTCTTTCAAGACTTGATGTGTGCCAAGCAACATGAAAACGAGACACCACAGCAATTCTTGTATAGGATGATTGGCCTAAAACAAAGAATTATGTTCACTGCTAAACAGACGAACTCAGTAGTCAAGTATGATGCCTCCACAATCCAGTGCATATTCTTGAACACTATATGTCAAGGAATAGGAGAGAAGTTTGAAGATGTCAGGCGTGAGCTCAAGCCTCTCCTTGCTGACCCAACAGTATCTGATGACGCTCTACTGCGACAGGTGATAAAGACCACAACAGAGGAAAGTGAGAGGAAGCGCAGACATGGCCGCAGCAGCTCTGCCCGTAAGGTAACCCAGGCCCATAGCACCCAGGCTGAACCTGAGGAGAAAGTTAAGAGTGAGGCAAATGTTAGCACAGTCACTAAAGATGAGACAATACAGAGACTGAGTTCCCAGGTTGAAGCATTGAGCCAGGCAGTGGAGACCTTGAAACAGCTAGTTCAAGCACCAGCTCAGCGCAGTGTACCAAACCCTTACAGTAACCCTGACCAGCCCAGATCGGAGAGAAGGACCCAGAGACCTTATGGCTGCCAGCAATGTGTCGCACAGTCCAATCCAAATTGCAACCACTGCTTTGTATGTGGAGAAGAAGGCCATCGTGCAGTTGGGTGTTTAAAGAAACAGAAGCCGTCGGGAAACGGGACCCGGTCAAGGTAGAGGGACAACCTTTGATCGGTCCCGAGTACAAGTCCCAACCCCAAACAAGCCCAAAACTAAAGCCAGCTAAGGTCAATGATGCACACACAATACAAACTGACAATACAACACAGCCATGCAAGTTAGTTGCCCCACTCATTGGCCGCAAATCCCTTCTGAAGTGTAGGATGGGTGGCTACGCTGTCACTGTCCTGCTGGACACAGGAGCCAATGTAAGCCTAATTGACCGCACATGGAAGAACAAGTACCTGCCTGGCCAAGATATTCGACCTCTCTGTGAGCTAATGGACAGGGAGCTGAATGTGACTGCCGTCACAGGTGATAAAGTGCCCTACGACGGATGGGTTGAGGTGGTGGTAAACCTGCAAGGAAATGATGACCCAGATTTATCCATCCGTGTTCCCTTCCTAGTGAGTCACCTGAAACTAGACAGACCATTAGTTGGTTTTAATGTAATCCAAGAACTCATTAAAAGCAATGAAGGCCGACCCAAGCTCATGTCCATTCTGTCCAATCTCCTCGCTGGTGCCATGGAAATTGATGATGCTCGTGCGGAGGCCATAGTGACTTTTATTCAGACTCAGAGCTCCCCAGAAAAGGAGTATGCTGCTGTAAAAGTGGGTTTCAAAGAGGTCACAATTTATTCAGGTCAGGTAGTTCACATTAAGTGCAGGGTACCAGCCAATGTTAACCCCTCAGAGACATTTTTGTTGTTTGAACCCAACCTCGACAGTGCACAGCTGGAGACATTGAGCATTGGAGCAGGCTTAATGGAGATTTACCAGACAGACAGATCTTTCATTAAAGTGCCAGTGTCAAACCACTCCAGCCATGATGTGACGTTGCCCAGTTTCACAATTCTAGGCAGCATTGAGCCCATTGACAAAGTCATAGAGACAGACAGTCCCTGCAGTGACCCTAAGAGTATTCATGTAAACACTGTTGACTCCTCACCTCTCCCCAGTTTTAATCAGGTCTCACCCACTGCAGACCTGTGGCACCCCCCAGTGGATGTCAGTCATCTGACAGATGAGCAACAAGAGGAGGTGAAACAAATGTTGATGGAGGAATCAGGAGCTTTTGCACGTGATGATGGTGACATTGGTGACATCCCAAGCCTCCACATGACCATCAGTCTGAAAGATGACATTCCTGTCCAAAAAACATATGCATCCATTCCCAAGCCACTCTATCAAGAGGTCAAACAGTACATCCAAGAGCTGCTTGCAAAAGGCTGGATTGTCAAGTCAAAGTCACCCTTTTCAGCACCTGTAGTCTGTGTCAGAAAACGTGATGGATCTCTAAGACTGTGTATTGATTACAGGCAGTTGAACCAGAAAACAGTTGCAGATCGCCATCCACTGCCTCGCATCCAGGATCTCTTGGACACCCTGGGTGGTCACAGCTGGTTCACCATACTTGACCAAGGGAAAGCCTATCATCAGGGCTACATAGCTGAAGGATCCCGCCACATGACAGCCTTCATATCGCCTTGGGGTCTACATGAGTGGGTGAGGATACCGTTTGGTCTCACCAATGCACCTGCTGCTTTCCAGCGCAGCATGGAGGAGATGCTTGTCACTCTGCGTGACGACTGCTGCATTCCATATCTTGATGACATCCTATGCTATTCGAAGTCCTTTGCTGATCATGTTGATGCAGTACGTCGAGTCCTGAGAGCCCTGCAGCGTCATGGTGTCAAGCTGCGTCCCACAAAATGTGAGCTGTTCAAGCCAGAGGTCAGGTATGTCGGCAGGTTGGTGTCGGCTAATGGTGTGAGAATCGACCCAAAAGACATCGAGGCTGTAAAGTCACTGAGGGAGAAGACACCCACTACTGTGGGGGACGTCCGTAAGCTGTTAGGTTTTCTGAGTTACTACCGGATGTATATCCAAGATTTCTCCCGTATCGCTAAGCCAATATATGGGCTGCTGCAAGTGAAAGGAAATCCTGATGCAACACAGAGGAAGACAAAGAAAGGTAAAGGAGCTCAGATGCACTCAAAGACCCCCATACAGTGGACCGCCTGTCACCAGACTATCCTCGAGCAGCTCATTGACATCCTGTCACACCCGCCTGTGCTTGCATACCCTGACTTTGAACTGCCTTTTGTCCTTCACACCGATGCCTGTCAGCTGGGACTCGGTGCAGTCTTGTACCAACGACAGAGTGGAAAGTTGAAAGTCATCGCCTATGGCTCGAGAACATTGACCCCCGCTGAAAAGAACTACAACCTTCACTCTGGAAAGCTGGAGTTCTTGGCCTTAAAGTGGTCTGTATGTGAAAAATTCAGGGATTACTTGTTTTATGCCCCGTCCTTTACAGTGTATACAGACAATAATCCACTGACATACGTGATGAGTACTGCAAAGCTGAACGCCACAGGCTTCAGATGGGTCGGAGAGCTTGCTGACTTCAGATTCAACCTGAAGTACAGGCCAGGAAAAGCCAACGTGGATGCTGACACACTCTCCCGTCTCCCACTAGACATAAACAGCTATGTTGAAGAGTGTACTGAGGAGCTCAACAGAGATGCCATCCATGCTACTTGGGAAGGAAGTGAGGCTGCGAAAAGGCGTGACATTGCCTATGTTGCTTCTCTCAACCTGGCACAAAGTTCAGAGTCACAAGTTAAGTCCCCGTTACCCACCATCAGCCAAAGTGAACTGATCAGAGCTCAGAGGCAGGATGCAGCCATCAGTGAGATAATCAAGCTCAAACAGTCAAGAACAGCACTGACAAATGAGGACAGAAAGAAAGCAGGTGGCCCTGTGAAAAGACTCATGCATGAGTGGAGTAAGCTGTATATGGAGTGTGACCTGTACAGTACAGGAGAGCTGGAGGGCGACAGCAGCTCGTCCTACCTGCTGAATATCGGCCCCTCGGACTGAAGTATCTCCATAATGACATGGCTCACCTAGGATCAGAGAGAGTCATTGGGCTGGCAAGAGATCGTTTCTATTGGCCATTCATGAAAAAGGACATTGAAGCCTATGTCACAAAGCAGTGCCCCTGCATCAAGCAAAAGAAACCCGTGGTCCATGATAGAGCACCGATGGGCAGCATCACAACCACTGCACCACTTGAGCTGGTGTCTATTGATTACATGCACTTGGAGAAAAGCAAGGGTGGGTACGAATACATCTTAGTAGTCATAGACCACTTCACCAGATTTGCCCAAGTGTATGCAACACGAAATAAGTCAGGCAGGACAGCTGCAGAGAGAATATTTGGTGACTTCTTCACTCGGTTCGGATTTTGTTCCCGTCTACACCATGACCAGGGTAAAGAATTTGAGAACAACCTGTTTAAAACCCTGCAACAGCTGTCTGGGGTGAGTCACTCCAGAACGACCCCGTATCATCCCCAGGGAAACCCTGCAGAGAGATTCAATCGGACGTTGCTTCAGATGCTGAGAACACTGCAAGAAGAGGAAAAGAGCAACTGGAAGGATCATTTACCACAGGTGGTGCACGCATATAACTGCACTAGACACGAGGCCACAGGTTTCTCACCCCACTACCTGATGTATGGGCGCCACCCCCGCCTTCCCGTAGATCTGCTATTTGGTCTGTCCACTGAAGAGGAGGGTGAAACGCCACAAGGGTACGCAGACAAATGGGCTGTGAGAATGAAAGAGGCCTACCGAATTGCATCTGAGAACAGCCAACAGTCCAGTGCACGAGGCAAGAAGCGATATGATCGTCATGTGAAGGGAGTTGTGCTACAGCCCGGTGACAGAGTCTTATCCGCAACATGAGTGAGAGAGGAGGTCCGGGAAAGCTCAGGTCCTACTGGGAACAAAGAGTAAACATTGTGAAGGAACAAATAAATGACAGCCCTGTTTACAAAGTGTCTCCAGAGACAGGTGGTGGAAAAGTCCGAACTCTCCACAGGAATCTCCTTCACCTTGTGAATGACTTGCCTGTGAGTGTTGCTGAACCGTCGAGGAGCCAAGCACTGACTAAGGAGAGACAAAGGAATGGGAATCGGGTAGATACGGATGCACAGAGAGAGGCATTACAAAGCAGTGCTTCATCTGACTCGGACGATGATGTTCCCAGGGCCCAGTACTGGCTTAGAGTGAGGCCGGATGTTACAACCACACACGTGCCTCAAAGGAACCCTGTGACTTCTCCATCCTTACAGGAACAAGCAAGGTTGACTACACCAGCAGTAGAGCACAGACAGCATTCCAGGTTCACAGAAGAGGAACATGAACTGATGGAGCAAGAACAGATTGAAGATGATGAACAAAGTGAACATGAATTTGAACAGACAGCAGACTATGATGGACAGGATGTAGCACATGAACATGAACCTGACCAGGCCAGGTATGACATTAACCATGACAGTCCTGTATCCCCTCAGTGTGATTCAGTCAGGAGACCAGTGCGAGACAGGAGACCACCCAGGACGCTGACATATGAGTCTCTTGGTCAGCCATCCTACCAGCCAATGGGGTCAGTCAACAGTATTGGACTTTGTGGACCACTAGCATTGCCAGCATGGGGAATACAGTCAGGCCAAACACCATACTTCCCACCATATCACACACACTACTCAACACTGCCATACACTGTCATGATGCCATACACTGTTCCTTCCTTTGCATACTGACTTACACACAGACATGTACATACAAGGTTTGATTTGAAAAGAAAAAGTGTACATTTTGAATAGAGTATTTTGTATTTTGAATGCCGGGAGTCATTTTCTTTGTCGGGGAGCGTGTGACCCACCTAGAAGGTAGTCACATTATTATTGTTTGTTTTATTTATTTTATTTTGTGATTTGAAATAGTTTTGAGAGCTGTCACTTGTCAATGTATTGAGTTCACCTTGGACAGTAGGGGGCAGTATAGGAGCGTCTTACCTTCTCTTTCTCATGGGCTGGTATTACCTACAGACCGGAAGCTCACCGTCATTCTATCGAGAGCAAGCAGTCTGTAAACAACAAAAACGATTGTGTGCTTCTTTCTCCTGTTCATCAGGTTGGTTTTGGTGCATCAACTCACTGAATGATACCTATGTGATTATGATAACATTAAGTACACGTTCTGATGGTGGAGCCTAACTCTGAAGTGTTTGCAAGATATGATTATTGTTTGTGAGTGAATTCAGGGCAGAACACACTAGTTTGGCTGTGGCAATCAATACAAAATGGCGACGTCCATGTGCAAGGTTTTACAAGTGTACACTCCCAAATAGTCCTTGGGCCAAGTGCCCAGATATGACATGTCGGTACCGAAAAGGCGGCAAAGTTTAGTTGTGATTTTTTTATTCCTATACATCCCTAGATTAGGTTTTGATATGATAGACCTTGCTGACTGGTAGCTTTTTAGTGGTTATCACCTCAAACCCCCCTTTTTGGTATATGGCTCTGGCGAAATTGTGTAAAGGCAAATAAAAATTCACTAAAATTACATAAATACACATGGAAGTGTGAAATTTGGCATGGAGTATCCTGACACATAGGGGTAAGTATCAGAATAGGATTTTGGGGCTATCTACCATTGTATTCTTAAATATGACCTACATCATCCTCAGAAACACAAAAATATACACTGTCCGTTTAACAAATAGCAACAAAGATGGTTATTTTCCAGCACATTAGGGTGAATATAACTGCCTCACTTGTATATAGAAAACTTCCCATATCCTTAAGCTTCAATTTAAGCCCAAGATGACCTCTCTATCTTGAAGATTACTCTTTCTGTGGCCAAAATGCTGCACTATACCTCAAATCGGAGACATTTTCATTATCAGTCACTATAGCCTTCCAGAGTCCTAGAATGTAACAATAGGTTCACATGTTCTGCAACTACTGCTGTCTGAAGTTAGAAACATGAATACTACAGCAGGAACACAAATGCCTTTTATTATATTTATATTTATTTATTATATTATATGCACATAATAGCTTGTTTCAGTACTATAGCCTATCAATATAGTCACCCAAATCAATGTGCACCCAAATGTTAATAGAAAATAGAAAAAAATAAAATACAAATGTTGAATAGGAGAAGAGGTAGAAACCTGATTGTGTCCACCTTGATGCATTAATATAATTCAACCGTCATCACTCCATGTCACCCTCAATAAATATATGTGAAACCACAAGCCGACTATGGTCCTGCATGGTTCTCTAATAGGCACACTGGTGTAAGGGTGATATAGCCTACAACCAGCAAACCCCTTCGTACAGTATACAATTCTTTCATGGTCCTTCGAGCACGGATCACCCTGCCATCAGAGATGGACCGGAGTCCCCCTCCCCAGCTCCACCGCCACCATCGGCGCGGCAGCGACCATGGGCCCCAGCCCCCCTGCAGCCATGGCCCTCAGCTGCTGCTGGGGAGCTGGGGGAGTGGGGGCCATGGCTGCTAGGGGGGGCTGGGGGCCATGGCTGCTGCTGGGAGCTGGGGGAGTGGGGGCCATGGCTGATGGGGAGCTGGGGGCCATGGCTGCTGTTGGGGAGCTGAGGACCCTGACATGCTGTGAATGCTGGACCCTATAGAGCCCAGACATGCTCCTAATGTAAGGATTTAATTGATACCTATTTAATTGAATCCTATAGAGCCCTGAATGCTATTTCAGAGCCCTATAGACCTACATGACGAAAGTGCTGGACCCTATAGAGCCCTGACATGCAGTGAATGCTGGACCCTATAGAAACCCTGAAATGCTGTGTGACTGCTGGACCCTATAGAGCCCTGACATGCTGTGAATGCTGGACCCTATAGAGGCCTGAAATGCATTGAATGCTGGACCCTATAGAGCTCTGACATGCTGTGAATGCTGGACCCTATAGAGCCCTGAAATGGCTGCTGGGGAGCTGGGGGCCATGGCTGCTGCTCGGGAGCTGGGGGAGTGGGGGCCATGGCTGCTGGGGAGTGGGGGCCATGGCTGCTGCTGGGGAGCTGGGGGAGTGGGGGCCATGGCTGCTGGGGAGCTGGGGGCCATGGCTGCTGCTGGGGGAGTGGGGGCCATGGCTGCTGGGGAGCTGGGGGCCATGGCTGCTGCTGGGAGCTGGGGGAGTGGGGGCCATGGCTGCTAGGGAGCTGGGGGCCATGGCTGCTGCTGGGAGCTGGGGGAGTGGGGGCCATGGCTGCTGGGGAGTGGGGGCCATGGCTGCTGCTGGGACATGGGGGAGTGGGGTCCATGGCTGCTGGGGGAGTGGGGGCCATGGCTGCTGGGAGCTGGGGGCCATGGCTGCTGCTGGGAGCTGGGGGAGTGGGGGCCATGGCTGCTGGGGAGTGGGGGCCATGGCTGCTGCTGTGGAGCTGAGGGCCCTGACATGCTGTGAATGCTGGACAACATAACGACATGCGACACATAATGTACAGTACAGTACGGCTCACCTTAACGACATGCGACACATAATGTACAGTACAGTACAGTACGGCTCACCTATAACGACATGCGACACATAATGTACAGTACAGTACGGCTCACCTATAACGACATGCGACACATAATGTACAGTACAGTACGGCTCACCTATAACGACATGCAACACATAATGTACAGTACAGTACGGCTCACCTATAACGTCATGCGACACATAATGTACAGTACAGTACGGCCATGGCTGCTGGGGGGCTGAGGGCCATGGCTGCTGGGGGGCTGAGGGCCATGGCTGCTGGGGGGCTGGGGCCCATGGTCGCTGCTGCGCCGATGGTGGCGGTGGAGCTGGGGAGGGGGACTCCGGTCCATCTCTGATGGCAGGGTGATCCGTGCTCGAAGGACCATGAAAGAATTGTATACTGTACGAAGGGGTTTGCTGGTTGTAGGCTATATCACCCTTACACCAGTGTGCCTATTAGAGAACCATGCAGGACCATAGTCGGCTTGTGGTTTCACATATATTTATTGAGGGTGACATGGAGTGATGATGGTTGAATTATATTAAGGCATCAAGGTGGACACAATCAGGTTTCTACCTCTTCTCCCATTCAACATTTCTATTTTTTTTTCCTATTTTCTATTAACATTTGGGTGCACATTGATTTGGGTGACTATTGATAGGCTATGTACTGACACAAGCTATTATGTGCATATAATAAATAAATATAAATATAATAAAAGGCATTTGTGTTCCTGCTGTAGTATTCATGTTTCTAACTTCAGACAGCAGTAGTTGCAGAACATGTGAACCTATTGTTACATTCTAGGACTGATAATGAAAATGTCTCCGATTTGAGGTATAGTGCAGCATTTTGGCCACAGAAAGAGTAATCTTCAAGATAGAGAGGTCATCTTGGGCTTAAATTGAAGCTTAAGGATATGGGAAGTTTTCTATATACAAGTGAGGCAGTTATATTCACCCTAATGTGCTGGAAAATAACCATCTTTGTTGTTATTTGTTAAACGGACAGTGTATATTTTTGTGTTTCTGAGGATGATGTAGGTCATATTTAAGAATACAATGGTAGATAGCCCCAAAATCCTATTCTGATACTTACCCCTATGTGTCAGGATACTCCATGCCAAATTTCACACTTCCATGTGTATTTATGTAATTTTAGTGAATTTTTATTTGCCTTTACACAATTTCGCCAGAGCCATATACCAAAAAGGGGGGTTTGAGGTGATAACCACTAAAAAGCTACCAGTCAGCAAGGTCTATCATATCAAAACCTAATCTAGGGATGTATAGGAATAAAAAAATCACAACTAAACTTTGCCGCCTTTTCGGTACCGATATCTCGTCCGGCCCAAGGACTAAAAGTAGAGCTCCCGTTTTTGGTATATGATTTTGGTAATGTGTTTTTGGTAAACTATGTGTGTTTTGTAAGAAGTGTGACCAGCTATTTTATTGTATTTGGACATGGTAATGAATAAGTTTCCGCTCTCAGGATTAGTGATTAATTATGTACAGTAGGTACAGTAACTCCAAAGGTGTTATTGCAATAACCAAGTATATAAGAATATAGTTACTGGAATGAGCATTATTAAAGTGCACATAGTTAAAAAGGTGAATATTCCTGAGACAAACAAGACAATGAATGAGGGTCTATTATGGTACTTTCTTGTATGTTTTTGAGTAATGAAGTGTACCAGGTTTGCTATGTAAAATAATATGGGAAGAACATGCAGTATTGTAATGGTGATAACTCCAGTGGTACAGTAATGGTTTATGGTGTATTTTAATGAAAACTGAGTTGAAGTTAAAGTAAAATACATTGACATAATAATACCAGGAAACAAAAGAAATGGGAAACAAAGTGGATTTGTGATTTTGAGAATAAATTCTATCGAGAGCAAGCAGTCTGTAAACAACAAAAACGATTGTGTGCTTCTTTCTCCTGTTCATCAGGACATTAATACTGATTGCTCGTCTCAGCCACCTGGGACCTGCAACACAAACATTGATTTTCTGATTCCTTAGACAATACCCTTTCCAAAAATGTATAGTTATACAAATTAAAAAAATAAAAACCAACAACATTACATAGTGAAGCTGCAACCACTCCAGGTCACTATGGACCCAGTCTAAGGGTTAATGTTGACATTCTTGTAGCTTTATAACTACCACCATTGGATTCCTTGATGCTGAAAATGTAGGTTTAGCAGTTAAAATCAATGTTCTAGCTCATTTAGAGGCTGAGATATTACAAAACATACATTTTACGGTGGCCATTTTGTAAGTTCCAATATGGCCGCCACCGACATCCGGGCAAATGGCAACATTGATTTTCTGATTCCTTACACAATACCCTTTCCAAAAATATATAGTTTTGCAACTCTTCAAAAAAATCCCACCACAGGGAGTGCAGTGCCCGGTGTCGAGTCTGTCGGGTAGCCGGTTGTCCAGAACCAGCACAAAAGCCTTTTCCCGGGATCCTGACCTGATCACCCCTATATCTCCATATATGGAGCTGGCCAGTTCTGTCATCACAATTATGTTCTGACATCTGCATAGACTCCATATTTGGGCATGCCTGACACAGAACTCCATATATGGGCATGACGTCATGTTCTTATTCTACAATGTTGTTCTGACATCTGCATAGACCCCATATTTGGGCATGCCTGACAAAGAACTCCATATATGGGCATAAAAGAGACACAGACATAATAACTGGGTGGAGCTCTCCATGTATGGCTATCCAGGGTTCGATGAGGTCATTGTCGTGATCTTTAGGACACTGACCAGAGATTTACGTACATTTCTGGTGCTGGCGCTGCTGCTTGACGGTGCTTGACCGTGGTAAGGTTTTTCTCCCGTGTGGAGACGCAGGTGTTTCTTTAGATTACTTGAGTCATTGAAACTCTTCTCACACTGTTTACAGTGGTATGTTTTTTCTCCAGTGTGGAGACGTTGGTGAGTCTTAAGATTACATGACTGATTGAAACTCTTGTTGCACTGTTTACACTGGTATGGTTTTTCTCTAGTGTGGAGACGCTGGTGAGTCTTCAGTTGATCTAAAACAGCAAAACTCTTGTCACACTGTTGACATTGGTATGGTTTTTCTCCAGTATGGAGACGCAGGTGAGTCTTAAGATTACCTGACTTACTGAAACTCTTGTCACACTGTTGACAGTGGTATGGTTTTTCTCCAGTGTGGACACGCAGGTGAGTCTTAAGACTACCTAAGTGACTGCAACTCTTGTCACACTGTTGACAGTGGTATGGTTTTTCTCCAGTGTGGATATGCTGGTGAGTCTTAAGACTACCTAAGTGACTGAAACTCTTGTCACACTGTTTACATTGATATGGTTTTTCTCCAGTGTGGACACGCAGGTGAGTCTTAAGACTACCTAACCGGCTGATACTCTTCTCACACTGTTTACATTGGTATGGTTCTTCTCCAGTGTGGACACGCAGGTGAGTCTTAAGACTACCTAACCGGCTGAAACTCTTGTCACACTGTTGACAGTGGTATGTTTTTCTCCAGTATGGAGACGCAGGTGATTCTTTAGATTACATAACTGATTGAAACTCTTGTCACACTGTTGACAGTGGTATGGTTTTTCTCCAGTATGGAGACGCAGGTGATTCTTTAGATTACATAACTCGTTGAAACTCTTCTCACACTGTTTACATTGATATGGTTTTTCTCCAGTGTGGACACGCAGGTGAGTCTTAAGACTACCTAACTGGCTGAAACTCTTCTCACACTGTTTACATTGGTATGGTTTTTCTCCAGTGTGGACACGCAGGTGAGTCTTTAGATTACATAACTGATTGAAACTCTTCTCACACTGTTTACAATGGTATGGTTTTTCTCCAGTATGGAGACGCAGGTGATTCTTTAGATTACATAACTGATTGAAACTCTTCTCACACTGTTTACAGTGGTATGGTTTTTCTCCAGTGTGGAGACGCAGGTGATTCTTAAGACTACCTGCCATACTGAAACTCTTGTCACACTGTTGACACTGGTATGGTTTTTCTCCAGTGTGGTGAAGACGCAGATGAGTCGTAAGACTACCTAACTGGCTGAAACTCTTGTCACACTGTTGACAGTGGTATGGTTTTTCTCCAGTGTGGAGATGCTGGTGAGTCTTAAGACTACCTAACTGGCTGAAACTCTTGTCACACTGTTGACAGTGGTATGGTTTTTCTCCAGTATGGAGACGCAGGTGAGTCTTAAGATTACCTAACGTATTGAAACTCTTCTCACACTGTTGACAGTGATATGGTTTTTCTCCAGTATGGAGACGCAGGTGATTCTTAAGATTACCTGACATACTGAAACTCTTCTCACACTGTTGACAGGTGTATATTTTCTTTCGTGTGGGACTCGTCCGATGTGTCTTTACGTCTCCTGCCCGAGTTACATCCTTGGTAGACGGTCGATGACTGTCATACGTTGGTCTGTCCATGTCTCCATGTTTCTGGCTGGCTACGGGGCTGTTGTTGATTGGCTGACAGGCTGCCGAGGGCATCTGTTCGTTCCTCGGCGTTTGGCGGTGGAGGTCGTCGTGGCTCCTCCTCTTCACGTGTTGATGGAGGAAGGTGGAGGCACCGGCAGATGGACGCTCGGAGCAGGAGACCTGAGTCTGGACGTATTGGGACTCACTCCTTCCTTCCATTATGAAATATAGGATGCTCTCTACAGTAAATGGACTGTGATGGGGATGAGATTTTTGGGTTCCTCTTCTCTGTTCCTCTCTTCCCTCTTCTCTGTTCCTCTCTTCCCTCTTCTATGTTCCTCTCTCTATATTCGTCTCTCTTAGGTAAAAGTTCCTTAAAGGTAAAGTCTAACAACAGTCGATGTGAGTGGGTCTGTTGGAGTATTTTATAATAGGGGACGGCGGCTTCTTTTATGCTGTTCAGGTTATCCTGATGATGTCAGAGTGACGTGTTGTCATTTCCATGTATGGATATCCAGTTGATGATGTCAGTAGGTTTCAGCTCCATTTATGGAGATCCAGGTGATTTATGGAATATGTGATGTCAGCCCTATTATGGAGATGATGTCACCCTTCATCGTGATGATAGTCACTCAGCTCCATATATGGAGATCCAAGATTATGTGTCAGGCGGCCCATCGCGGTCCCGTCGCTAGTCACTTTAGAATGAATCATACCTCCCGTTGTTGTCGATCGCATCGAGAGTGTTTTGGCTACATCTAGCTACATCTAGCTACATCCAGGATAGCATCCGGATGGTTTAATGGATTTAATGGATTAACTAACCCCGGGCATTCGGGGGTGTGTTAAGCTGACAGTCCTCTGGTAGTCCTGTGTAGTTTATCAGCCTCCAACAGTACTGGAAACCAGTGTTGTTCAAGTTACTTTTAAAAAGTAAAGAATTATAGTTACTAGTCCTTACCCGTTCTGAATATATGAACAGCAAATATATATATATATATATATATATATATATATAGAATATTAGTGGTCCATGACATGAAAATGATGTTTGACAGTCAGCAATATTGTTGCTTATTGTAGATTATTTTTCGGATTTTCATAGACCTGGTTGCTTGTTTCCCTCTCAGTCAATGTGGCAACCCTGGTCAGTGCCGTGTTGACAATGTAGCTTAGCAGTTATCACACAACAGCTAGGAGGAGCAGCCTTCTGGCGTCGCCGCGTCATGTTTAGAAGTATTTTGCGCAATTTATGTCCCCGAATGTATGGATATGGACTTATGGCTCCATCGCTGCCTCTTTCTTTAGTAGAAGTAGAAATGTAACGTGTTGCAGAGTGTTTCCCGTCCGCGCGCGCGCGCACACACACACACACACACACACACACACACACACACACACACCGCCTCCTGGCCTGAGGGGGTTGGAGTGATGTAAAAACAATATTTGAACAGTGAAATACATCGGTAAAATCGGTAAAAAGTAGGCTAGGTTCATTGTGGGAGCGTGCAGATTTTGTTTTGCATGGAGATATGTGTGCCAATAGTGTGGCTCGGTCAGAGATAGACGACAACGGCTGTGCTGTGTATTAGGAGACACACACACACACGCGTCGCCAAATTGTATAGGGCACATTTTGTTGTGTTGCAGCGGTAGCTAGAGGAAGCATGCCAGTGGGGTAACGGTGATAACGGTGGCCTGTGATGCATGTGTCGCTAAGGGACGGAGGTGCGAGGTTAATTCACTAATAAATTCATTATTAATCATTAATGTGTGAAATGGGAAAAAGGGCTCCGTTAAGACCTTCATATAATTATGGTCCATGCCTGTGTGAAAAGTGTGAGTGATTCGTGCAGTTAATGATGAGATAATGCGCTGTCAGTGACATTCAGAAATTCAGACATTCAGTCGACATTCAGACATTCGCTGATTTATTATTTAGATCAGGGGTGCCCACACTTTTTTGACTTGAGGTCTACTTTTAAAATTGCCAGCTCAAGGTGATCTACCAACCAAAAAAATATTATCCCATTGCTTAAAATACTCAAAATAAATAACATTAAGGCATTAGGACTGTTTCAAAATCAATTCACCTTTTCAGTTACCCCACATTGCAAAGAAGAGATTTTTTGTTAAAGTTACTCTTTGTAATAACGCCAATTTCAATTTGTAATAACATATTGCTCATAAAATGTTACAAATATTAAAAGTATCACACATAAAAAGCATACACAATCACATGAAGGAATAATGCACCACTCAACTCAACCAGAGCAGAACTCCCACCACAGGACTCTGGCAATCAATTAATACAGTTGCAACCACTATATTAATGGAACGTATTTCATACAATTTAAATTAAAAAAATCTGAACTATCCCTTTAATCAGATGACTGCTTGCAGCCTTGTACTGAATGGAGTCCGTCAGCGCTGCGTAATCCGGACAGTCACAGCAGACAGCTAGTCTTAAACAGGCCTCCAAATGATCGTCCGTCAACGTGGAACGTTATTTGGACTTAATTATCTTCATGTGGGAAAATGCTGATTCACATAAAAATGTGGAGCCAAATAACGCTGTGAGCGAGGCTGCACAAGTCCTGATGTTTGGATACTTTTCCTCCACGAGTAAGTTCCAAAACTCTCCATCGCGGGCGCGCAACTTTAACTGTATGTCAGCCTGCAGTGCCATGATCTCATTCTCCAACGCAGAAGAGTTCATGTTAAAAAGTGTTGCTATTTTCGAGGCAATGGAATCAACATCAGCTTCTGAATGGGAAGCACATGAATGTAGCGATGGGCTCGAGTAAGGCAAACGCAGTTGGACTTGGAATGTGACATCGTGAAAAAATAATCTTCTTCCCACTCTGCATGGAAGTGATATGTTTTAGGCTTCTTTGCCGCGCGCATCTTGCTATAATTATGAACAATGATGGATAGATATCCTTTTAATTTGTTTGTTTAACAACAGAACACACCCGACGTTCCCCACACTTGAAAACAAGGCACTGCATTGTGGGGGGTTTTAAAGCCGCCGCCGCCTGCCCGCGGCGAGGATTGTTTATTTTTTTATTTTTTTCATGTCAGGGCCAAGCGCCGGTCTACCTGCGCAGCGCTTGCGATCGACTGGTCGACCGCGATCGACGTAATGGGCACCCCTGATTTAGATAGTTACTTATCTAAAAAAGTAATTTGTTACTTTACTAGTTATTAAGTTACTACTTACGTTACTACTTTCAAGTTACTTTACTTTACTTATTTAAAAGAAGGTTTTTTGTTCTGTCGCACAGTAAGAGAAAAGACAACTCCCTCCTAACTAAGGTTGCCAACCGTCCCGTAAAATACGGGTTTGTATCGTATTTGACAACTAAAAGACCTGTCCCGTAATGAACCGATACGGGACGCACTTAATCCCGTATTTTGGGGTCGTGCAAGAATGACAGCGCGTTATGGTGATTCTCAGTCACTCACATGCGGACACTCACACATACACACACAAGCAGAAGGGGCAGCCATCTGAGCTATGGGAACAGGAGGAAGACATGGAACCTGGTGTCTAGAGAGGCGCTAGGCACAGCTCATTGGTCAGTACTCTTCATAGGCATGCAGCAGAGCCAATCACTATGCAGTAGGGTTTAATGCCGGGATCCCGGGATTACGGGCCTCCCGGTTATAGGGCACGCAAATTCCCGACCGAAAATTTCTTCGGGACCCGTCATCCCGGAGGTGTTGTTTTTTCTTTTTGGAAATTACACTAAAGGAGTTTTCACACAGTGCACGTTCTTTCCCCAGCTGATCTATGAGTGCTCAAATGTCCAATCTAAACCCTCCCATCATTTTCAAACATGTTTGATGATATTTATATGGAATTATGGATCACACTGGGCTGTAACGGGGAGTCAGCGGGACCCAACGTAAATGTTTGCGGCACGGGCGGTATTTAAATACCTGCGGGCGGACACGGGCGGTCAAGATAAAATCAGCGGGACTCCGCGAATCCTGCATCCTCCCGCAATTAACCAGATACAGAGCTTATTATACACTTTAGCAAAATAATGAATGTCTGAGGAGAACGTATAATTTCCTGTTGCCTGTCCTGCTGGACAGGCAAAGCACCGAGTCACTCTCTCCAGAACTGTGTTGGACATCTTCAGGCACGCTCCTAAAGCTGCTAGCCTGGCTAATAACCAGACAGAATCAGCCGTTGGCAAAAACAAAAGATTGACAAAGCTGCTGCACTTGTCAATCATTTAGCCTAATCAGTCTCTGTGAGAACTGAGAAGTGTGTTTGAATCAGAAAATGTTTGTTGCCATTTTTTTCGAGGTCGGTAAAGCAGCCATCTTGGAGCTTTAAAAATGGCTACTTTCAAAAACGAATTTCTCAATATCTCGCCTACTAAATGACCTAAAATGAAGATTGCAGTGGTTAAGGAGCAAGGAATCCAATGGAGCTGACTACAATATAAATGAGACATGTATGGATTGGTATTTTGCATTTTATTCATATCTTGCATTCTTTTACACGATTAAATTGCATTATTCTTGGTCAAAATACACTAGCTGTTTTTATTGGGACATTCAGGGCTTTCTCTGGCTTTTTGTAGATGGTCCCTCCAAAGGTAATGAAAAGGTCCCTAAAATATCCTCATTGAATGCTGGTTTTAGTCATAGCTCAATGCTGTGGTTGAAAACACCAAACACTTCCAAGGCCTCTATGTACCCCCCTTTCTGAAGAAGGGAACGTTTGTCTTCTTTGCTGCAGACAACACAGATTTTTCTGAAGATACTGCTGATGGCAAAGGCACCACTCACGGAACAATCGTGGCAGTATACCAGAAAGCTAACGCTCCTGGAGAACCTATTGCCCCCCCTCTGACCATCGAAAACTGTCGGTCACGCCATACCATGTACAGATGATGCATTGTGACAAACCCAAACCACAGCCATACAAAAGGACAAACCAGTTTGCAGTCAACAAAGACGGCATCGCTGCAAACTATGAGCTGACACACCTAGAATGGATAGTAGCTTATGCATTATCCAGACAGAAGACTGGAGAGAATCCCAGCATGATTCCATGTTGGGCAGGGTACAACTCACTACTGTCCTCAAGTCTGCCCGTCACTCAGATTGGATCTCTACCACTGCTTCCAGAGGTGGCTCATGAATGGTCAACCCTTCTCACTGTGATCTTGCAGGCAGGTGAGCTGAGGCGCCTGGCAGTTGGTGAAGAACATCCTACGGTCATCTCATTTGACATGGCACTCTATGAGAAGGTTGTGCAGTTGTTGGATGCCAGGCCTGAGTTGAAGCGCACAGTTGTCCCCAGACTTGGTGAACTCCATGCTGTCATGGCTGCTCTGAGAGCTCTTGGAACATCCATAGATAATTCAGGCATAGATGATGCATGGATAGAAGCTGACGTCTATGGTTGAGCAACAACAAGATTCTGAACTGCTCACACTACAAGCGTTCTCTCCAAGCCCATATCTATTCATACGTAGCTCTGTATGAACTGGTACTGGAGGAATTCTTCAGAGAGAACCCACAGATGAAAGAAGACTTCTGTCAGGCAACGGAGCAAGTGGAATCAGCCTGTTCTGAGGAGAACAAATCCACAAAAGCTGAATCTGCCAAGCAAGCTAATGCTACCCTCCACGATGTCTTGACTACTGCTGAGGTGGTGAAAGCATTCAACGAGTGGGAAACACAGCGAGCCTCAAATGCCATGTTCAAATCAATCATGAACTACCTGCACTGAGTGGAGACAGTCCTGTTCTTCATAGCTGCATCTCGCAATGCTGATCTGACACTCCATCTGCAAGCAGCAGAAGGACTGGGCCAGCTGTTCTTTGCTTTTGACAGGATCAAATACAAGCGACTCTGGCCCAGATACATCGCTGATATGTATAATCTCAAAATGAATCATCCTGAGACCTGGAAGAAACTTGAAGCAGGTAATCTGTCAGTCACCAGAAGTGACATTCCGTTTGTGTCCATAGGTGCAGACCACGCATGCATCTCAACAAGCAGATGAAGGTCCATTCTGGACTGATTGGTATCTCAAACAACGCCAACGCTAGACAGAGATTCTTCATGGCTACCCCAGAACTGTCATGTCTGTCAAGAGAGTTCAAGGGTCAGTTTGAAATCGGAACAGCTGGCAAAAACACAGAACATCCTGGACTAGGGTTAAGTAACATCAGAAGAGATCTTGAGGCAGTTGACAAAATCAAGGCTGCAATTCTGAGTCATGGCAACCCGGTTACTGCTGAAGGTGACAAGTTGTACAACTTCATCACACATGCTTATGTCCCACAGGAGTATGTCCCACAGATCTTAAACATCAATGACACTGGGCAGAAACTGTACGAAGACTATGTGTCAGAGCGAATCAATGGAGACATCAGCCTCTGGGCACCAGTCAAGAAGGAAAGGTGGTTGTCCAAAAGCTGACAAAGAAGCCACCAACAGTAGTCACAGTAAAATATTTAAGTGTATGGTTCTACGGTAGACTGATGTCCCTAACCAGAGACTACGATGAGGTGATTCTGGTTTTTGACACCTACAAGGCTGATTCTTTGAAGCACATCACAAGAGAGAAAAGAAGAAAAGGAAAGGATCCAATTCAATATCAAATCAGGGACGACACAAGCATCAAGAACGTTCCAATGAGCCGCTTACTTTCACATGACGAAACAAAAGCGGATCTGACAGAGTATCTGGCATCAAAGACCATTGAATACAGCCACGAATCCCCCAAGCTTGTCATCGCTTCTGCTGCAGGTCACACTGAGAGCAACAGTGGATTGTACATTGAAGACAACAACCACGAAGAAGCAGACACCTTGTTAATCCACCATGCAGTTCTGGCTTCACGTCGCAACCCCTCCAGTGCACAGCTCATGTTCTTCTCTCCGGACACAGATGTACTTGTGTTGGTTGTTGCAAATTACGAAATCCTGCTGAAAAATACATATGTTTCCATGGCATCTGGGATTTTGGAAGTGAAGCCAATATGGAATGCAATATGGAATTGGTGTAGATCGAGCAAAAGCTTTGCCAGCGTTTCACGCATTTACAGGAGCAGACAACACAGGGTGCTTTTCTAGAATAGGCAAAGCTACCTGGCTGAGCATCTACCTCAAAGCAGATGACCATGCCGTTAAGGCTCTTCACATGCTTTCTCAGATTAGGAAAGTGACAGAGGATCTTCATTCTGCATTAGCGACGTTTGTTTGCACTGTATACTCTCCAACAATATCCCTGAACTGAGGTGGCATCTTTTCTGCAAACACATGGCAGAAAGTGAGGCTATAATAAATCTAGAGTTGTAAATTGCAAAGGACTGTGCTGTCATGTGCCAGTTAGCCCTGACAGGGACACATATACTGTAGTTCCTTGTTCATCAAGCAACTCTAGAGCAGTGGTTCCCAAACTTTTTCATGTCAAGGACCCCCGCTGTAAGCACTGGACCAGGGCTAAAGGACCCTCAAATTGACACTAATGAGCCTGCGGACCCCCAATTGAAAACCTAATGCCATGGACCCCCATAAGAGAAGATAAGGCTCTAGCAGTGATTCTCAACCCGTTTAATTTCAAGGACCCCCAGTTTGTCATGCATTAGTCCACAGACCCCCATTTAATGGCATTTCTAGTTTTCTATCTCTGGGACCCCCAATTTATATTGTAAAATCTATGTTAATTTAACTCTGAGAGTATACAAATGGAACCAAATGGACCTGCACTCTCAGAGTTACAGACCCATAAGGATCCATTTGGTTTTAAAGTATCATTTAGCTGGAGACCCCCTGGAACTCACTCAAGGACCCCTGGGGGTCCCCGGACCCCATTTTGGGAACCACTGGCTTAGTAACTGTAAATGTGAATTTAAACCTAATACTTTTGACCTTTACCCTAATTAAAAGTAGGTAAAATAATTGTAATATATTGTGTTTTTTTGTGATCATTAGAATGTCTAGAACATGTTTTATTCATTATTGTGAAAGATATCCCCCAAATGTAAATTATTAATTTATTATATTATTATATAATTATTATAAAATTTTCATCAAACTTTATTTTTTTAACATATTTTTTGTGTCAGTCCTAGTAGTACAAAGTAGTAGTAAGGTTGAAATCATTTTTTTTGCAAGTAGAAATTAATGCGGGTGTTAGAGGGTTAAGGCTTAATATCTTGTATGCTGTTTGTTAAACCTATAAAACCTTATGGCATGAACTATATGTTGGAAGGGTTAGGGTAGAGCAAAGTTTTTAGGTCAGTGCAGACTGCAGATTCATTCAAGTCATGTATACTTTCCAAATCATACCTTTACTAACTTTTAGATTTCGTTTTTTTGTCAATTTCATACTGCTAAATGGTCAATGTAATTACTAATTAAGTACCCCAACACTGATACACCGATATATTTATTTAATTTTTCTATAACATTTTCAAATAAGGGACACCAATTTTTAAGGGACACCAAAAGTGTTCGGCGCGCGGCTTTGCTGCGCGCCTGTCGCAGCGGACTACTCTGTCAGACTGTCTCTGATTGGCTTACCCTGAAATATGGCCCTACGTTAGCCAATCAATTACCTCTTCTGCGACGTGCTTTGTTCATGTTAGGTTGTGAAGCCATGTGGGCTCAGAGACTAGTATGAGAGGCAGAGCACAAACGAAACTGTCAACACAGAGCCATTGAGTAATGGTTGAGACGAAGCAGTGAAAGGTCCTGAAAGATACGTCAGTCTTATACCCAATGGCAATACCCAATCTTTCTGTTTTATGAACACAAGTCTGCTGTATTTTATACCTCACACTTGAAATGCTTACCAGTAAGACGCGCAAACGCGGGAAGCGAACGCAGCTCATACATATTTGGGTTTTTTTAAGATTTATTTTTAAGTTATTTTTAAGTTAAGTTTTAGCCATAACCATGGCTAAAAAAGCAGTCCCCAAAGCAGCTATACGTCCAAATATGGAGTGTGTTGCATCAATCACAAACAAATCACTCAGCTCCATATATGGGCACAAAGGGGGGACACACGGACACACAGACAGACAGACATGATCTGCTAGGTCTCATAGTAAGTGCTCACTGCGTTCGCAACTAGTATGAGGTATAAAAAAAGAGTAACGTTTGATCAGTCACTCTGCCGTTCACTGTAGTAGAAGAGGTGCGCCTGGTGAGGTGTTTAAACCCGCAGCTATACGTCGAGTCTTGGATTACAATTGGATGGTTTGATACCCCATGCCCTCATGCCTGTTTGGCATGAGGTAACGCGTATGGGTATCGAAGTTTTATTGCGGACATTGTGTGTGTTGTGTGTGCGTCTGTGTGTGTGTGTGTGTGTGTGTGTGTCGCTCTCTCAGACCGCTGGAGTGAACTCGACAGACAAGGAGATGGAGGTTCTGACTCTGAAGAACATCAGCGTGGACGATGCGGGAGAGTACACCTGCCTGGCCGGGAACTCCATCAGGGTGTCCCTCCACTCTGCCTGGCTCCACCTGGTCAAAGGTAGGCATGTCCCTCCACTCTGCCTGTGGCTCCACCTGGTCAAAGGTAGGCGTGTCCCTCCACTCTGCCTGTGGCTCCACCTGGTCAAAGGTAGGGTCCACCTGGTCAAAGGTAGGGTGTGTCCCTCCACTCTGCCTGTGGCTCCACCTGGTCAAAGGTAGGCGTGTCTCTCCACTCTGCCTGTGGCTCCACCTGGTCAAAGGTAGGGTGTGTCCCTCCACTCTGCCTGTGGCTCCACCTGGTCAAAGGTAGGCGTGTCTCTCCACTCTGCCTGGCTCCACCTGGTCAAAGGTAGGCGTGTCTCTCCACTCTGCCTGGCTCCACCTGGTCAAAGGTAGGCGTGTCTCTCCACTCTGCCTGTGGCTCCACCTGGTCAAAGGTAGGCGTGTCTCTCCACTCTGCCTGGCTCCACCTGGTCAAAGGTAGGCGTGTCTCTCCACTCTGCCTGTGGCTCCACCTGGTCAAAGGTAGGCGTGTCCTCTGCCTGGCTCCACCTGGTCAAAGGTAGGCGTGTCTCTCCACTCTGCCTGTGGCTCCACCTGGTCAAAGGTAGGCGTGTCCCTCCACTCTGCCTGGCTCCACCTGGTCAAAGGTATGCAGCGGTGGACAGTGGGGGAAGTACTCAGATTGCTTTACTTAACCCATTCTGACCTGAGATCAGATTATAAACATGTCTTCTACATCCTGACAGTTTTCTGAAAAAGCCATGTTTCTATGTCAGTCGTTCTTCGATTTTTCAAAGAATAGCAGACCTACAAGCTCGTAGCGCGCCACTCGGTGGCGCGCTATATGAGCTTGTAGATCTGCTATTTTTTAAATAGCTAAAGCATGACATGATGCTAACAACAAAAGGGGTTCCCGCCCAGAATGGGTTAATCCATTCTGGACGGGAACCCCTTTTTGGTGTTTTAAGCATTATATGTTATACTTTAGCTATTTGAAAAAAATAGCAGATCTACAAGCTCATATAGCGCGCCACCGAGTGCCACGCTACACGAGCTTGTAGATCTGCTATCATTCAAAAAAACGTGAAAATATGACGCAAATCTTTTAATATATGTTCTTTCAGAGCGAAAGAACAGAAGCAAATCTTTGCTTCTGGGGGGGGGGGGGGGGGGTCCCTGAAACAACATACTTTCAGATGGGAGTCCCTGGGAGGTCCCTGAAACAAAATACTTTCAGATGGGGGTCCCTGGGGGGTCCCTGAAACAACATACTTTCAGATGGGGGTCGGCGGACGATAACATCCTTGACATGAAAGACTTTGACAACCACTGATATAGAAACATAGGGTTTTTCAGTAAACTGTCTAAAACTGGATTTAGAACACATTTGTATAGAATCGACCTCAGGTCTAAATTGGTTAACCCTTTCTGAACAGGAACCCATTTTGGTGTTAGCATCATGTTATAGCCTGGTTAATAAACCAGACAAATATCGCACGGACCGCGGGATATTAGTCTGGGGAGGCTCAGTTTGGATTTCATTTCCAGGGCGGCGGGTTGAAACATTTTCTCTTTGACGCAATTGGTCAGAGCTACTGTCAGTCAAAGGTCTCAAGCATTGAAAGTCACTGTACCAAAGCCCGCCCATATTGCATACCGTGTCCCGATTGGCCGATATTAACCAGGCTAATCATGTTATGCTTTAGCTATTGAAAAATAGCAGATCTACAAGCTCATAGCGCGCCACTCGTCTGCTATTTTTGAAAAATCGAAGAACGACTGACATTTTTAGAATCTGATCTCAGGTCAGAATGCGTTAATCAGACCAGTGTGTGTCCAGTGGAAACCTCGTATGAATCTGATCTCAGGTTTTTTTTAGTACATTAGTACATTTAGTACATTTTTTAGTACATTATTATTATTATTATTATTATTATTTACAACTTGTGGGAAGTTAACGGTGACATTTTTCGTCTCCCTGTAGGGAATGCCTGGAGCTGGAAAGAGACATGCTGGAGGAGACGTATGAGGCCAGGATGGAAAATCTGAAGAAAAACCTGAAAGAACTACAAACACACACACACACACACACACACACACACACACACACACACACACACACAGTATTGGTTTTCAACCACCAAGGGATAATGTATTTTTTATTTTTTGGGGGGGGGGGAATTTAACAAAGTGAACAATCCTGTACTGTTTCAATTCTGCTACCAAATAACTGTAGCTTGTTTTGTGTTGTTATTAATCAGTATTTGTGGTTAGAAATTCTTAGAATAGCAGATTTGGATTGGATATTTGTTATTGTGATGAATGCATGTCAATAACTTTGACAAGCATGCATTCACTCACTCACTCACTTCATTCAAAACCATTTTCCAACTAGAGATTGGAATGAATTATTGTGCCGAATATAAAACTAATCTGATTATAAAACGACCCCCATTTTTCAAGACTCATTTGTGGAAAAAGAACATTGAATGTCAAATAGTCTAGTCCCTGATTATAATACGACCCAGTTATTTCCATTGGGAAAAACATAGTCTTATATGGGTGATTTCAGTATGTACTATGTTCTATCTGTTCTTAACTAATATTCTGCTCTCTCCTGTTCAAGGTGTAATGGAGTGGGACACGATTGCAGTGAGTGGAGCCAAACAAACCAGAGATGAGAGCTCAGCCCAGCATGAATTGATAGTCAGGTTTTCTCCAGGCTAGCGGAAAAACGGTCACAGCTGAATGTCCAAAACGGGTCTAAGTCCACCATGGTTATTTTATTTTCCTGAGCACAGAGCATGATTTGAATCTTTTTCAATAGGACCATGCAGCACATACAGTATTTCACCACATAAGAGTGTGACGATGCAGTGAGCCTCGTCACACTCATTCAGCCAAACTTCATGCCATCAAGGAGTTTACGGATGCCTTGTCTGGGGATCTTTACCCAAGTGTTTCCTACTTGAAACCCGTCCTCCATCTGTTCAACACTGATCTACTCGAGAAAAAGGAAGAATTTATTTACCTCTGACGTTGTTTTGGTCTGTGTGGCCTTCGTCAGTGTTATAACAGGTATTTTTTTTCAAAAACAAAATGAAAACAAAACGTTCAAACTGGCATACTACAAAACATTTCAAAGTAAAAGGTTCCACCATGTGTCTACACAGTAAGCTGAATTATAAATGGTGTGAATGGAGTTTCTAGGTGAAAGTGATTTCTTTGACATGCCAATGTCTGCCATTGAGCCCCATTTATACATTACACATTAGTGTTAACTGTCAAAGTGTCCTTGAGCAAGACGTCCCAAATTGCTCCCAATGTGCTAGGTGTAATGTTAGAGTCCACAGAGGACATGTAAATATGAAATAAATGCTTAAACATGTAGCTACTGTAGGTGTAATGTTAGAGTCCACAGAGGACATGTAAATATGAAATACATGCTTAAACATGTAGCTACTGTAGGTGTAATGTTAGGCCCCTTTTCCACTATGCCAATATCCACTATATCCAACGAGCCGGACGATACAACGGACTCGGACACATCACATTGGACAGATGAGGACGTGCAGGCTCTTATTTGTGTGTGGGGCGAAGAAAATATTCAGAAGGAGTTGGAAGGGTCTGTTCGGAACGAACAAGTTTATAGGAAAATGGCCCATCGTCTGCGTGAGTTGGTCGGCGTGCGCACATTCACAAGTAAGCAGTGCCGTGAAAAAATTCAAAAACTGAAACAAGACTACAAGAAGATAAGAGACAACAATAATAAAAGTGGTGCCAAACGCAAAACCTCAAAATGGTTCGATTCGTTGGATGCCATTTTAGGACCTCGGCCGGTGTATGCGGGATCCAGCAACGTCATGGAATCCGCAACAATGCTTTTGCAAGCAATAGCGAACGACACCGCCATCGACCAACCTGAACCAGGTATGTACAAACTATTAGCATATCATGTTGAACGTTAACGTGAATTGTCATTGTGATTATGTGGGACGGGGACGGGTTCATTTTGGAGTGCAGCTGTCAATGGACTGCATCTGTTTGTACTATACTATACGTCCACTTTTGCTGTCATTTTTGAGTGGTGCAACCACTCAGCTCAGCTGTGTGTGTGCCTGTGTCCCTGGCTGTTTCCCTGGCTGTGTGTCTGTGTCCCTGTCTCTGGCATGTGTCCCTGTACCTGTGTCCCTGTGTCTCTGGCTGTGTCCCTGTCTCTCTCGCTGTGTCCCTCTCTCTGTGTCTCTGGCTGTGTCCCTGTCTCTGGCTGTGTCCCTGTGTCTCTGGCTGTGTCCCTGTCTCTGGCTGTGTCCCTGTGCCTCTATGTACCTGTGTAGTGTGTACCAGGCTGTGTCTCTGTGTACTTTCAACTTACATACATGTATACATACGTTAACTGTTACTGTAACCGAGCCCTAAGTATAGGGCTGATCTGATTTTATTTATTCAATGTTTTACAGAGAGGCTGAGATTTGAAAGTTCGTAGCGATCGAGTAGGCACTCTTGCAGACAGTTCTAGTTATATCTGTACTGGCCTGGGCCACATTTCCCCTGCTGGTTTAATGTTACACTGTTTTCATTTGTCAGACACTTACGCAACCGACACAAGCACATCTTCACCTGCAAGTCCATTGCCTGCGACTACTGCGAGTTCTGCTAACCCCTCTTCTCCTACTGATGGAGAAACGGGCACCAGCAGTGGTGGAAGCACAACACCAGGATCAGCTGCAACACGGCGTGGTAATATTTAAACCATTATTAAAGTCTAACTCATGTTGATTAGGTGATGTAATGGTGGCGTAAAACAAACATTAAATTCTCTTTATTGTTAATGGCATTTAATGTTTGTGTTAGGGACAAGATGATGTACATTTTCCCTTCATTGTCAATGGTGTTTTTAAAACACAAAACAAACAAACAATTGAACTAAAGACAAACATTAAACCTGTATATAGGAGGGGCTAGCGCCCCTCAAAAATATTAAATAGGGCATAAGGGACTGCACTTTTATTCTGCCTATGAAATTTTTATTCTGCCAATGCATTTCAATGAGAATGGAGCATGTGTGTTTTTGCGGATAAACAAAAAAAACACACCATTTCCATTGAAATGCATTGAATGTAGAATACAGAAAACTGGTTAATTCATGTATTTTTTCCCTTGTCCCTTGAAATATCAAATAATAGCTAATAATAGTGGTACGATGACCATCAAACATTGAATTGCATGAAATGGAATCAATCACACTTGTCTTTATTCATCTAGGGAAAAGACCTCGAGATGTTGAATTCATTGAGGCTATGAAATTGATGGAGCAAGAGAAGCTGGAACACGAGAGAGAATTTCAGAGAGAGGAGCTGGCACTGAAGGAACGGCAGTTTTCGATGACGATGGAGGCGATGGAAAAAGATGCTGCTGCACGTGTGGCGGTGATGGAAAAGGCCAGGGTGGAAGAGGCTGCTCTGAGAGAGCAGGAAATAGCAATACGACAGCAGGAAGCTAGAGAGAACGCTTTATTCCAGCAAGGTTTTCTTTCTGTTCTCGGGCGGCTGGTCGATTCCATGTCGCAGAAGTAAAGCACTCGACTGTAGGCTTAGGGCCAAAACCGCCGAATGACACTTTATTCTACTTTTCTTTTTTTTTCTTTACAAATGGCCGAGTTCAGACCACTATGCCTCCCTTGCAGGAATATTTTCTGTGTATTCATTCATTAAATAACCCAAAAGGACATGAACCAATGTAATATAATAACTCATTGTGCCTCTATCCAGTAATCACTATATATTACAGTGTGCGAAGGTAAAGGTTCTGTTACTGTTTTAAAATATACTGTGGCTGGCTGGTCATTGTTGATGGACCACGTGGATTTGGGGCCACTCGTTTACAGGACAGTCTCATTAATTGTTTACTACATGTATTGTTTTTACCCCATGGAGCCAGTATTAAATTACAATTAAATTATTGCTCTCTTTGGCCAGATGCAGGGATCCAGCCCCAGCTGTCCCTGAATATCACAATCAGTCAAATGCTGTGGAGGTAGCTAACATTTCAATGAGTTGTCTTGAGTGTCTGTATTTATTTATTTGAGTGTATTTAACCCATTTAAACCTGAGGCCGATTCTTTAAAAAAAAGTCCTCAACAGAAAAACCTGTTTCTATTTCAGTGGTTCTCAACATTTTTTATTTCAATAACCCCCACAAGTATCTGTATTTGGCTGTGGACGCCCATGTGAAAATATTTTGTACCAAACGTTCACTGTGAAATAATATTACAATATATTATTTTAAACGGCAGATCTACAACCTCGTAGAGTGCTGTGAGTATAACAATCCTTAAAACACAAAGGGTTCTCGTCCTGAATGGGTTAAGAATAGAGTTACTGTAATACAGTTGTTTAAAGAGCAGTTGGCTGATGTTTTTGCACTGAACAACAGTTTGTTAAAATACTGGTATGATACTAGTTTACTAGTTTTTGAACACAAGCTTATCTTAAAAGGATAAATGCACTCTGGTTGTACATTTATGTGTATACATGTGTATTGATGTACAGTTCAAACAAGTACAATAAATAAAGCGAAAAACAGACAGTATTTGATTATTTACATAAGGACTGTTAAGGCACAACAGAAAATGTCAAAATCATTCAAACTATATATCCTTACTGGTCAGGTGACTGATGTGAGTTCATATTAGTTCATATATTGTGAGTTCATATCACAGGGATGTCTAATTAGGATTTAAGAATTGCATCACAGCTCTGCGTGCAGGTGCACCTGGATCATCTACATTGTCTGCCACAGCTGGCACAGGCAGTTCTGGTGCATCGTCTCTCCATTCCTCTCTGTATTCATCACCATGGCTTTCACAAAGATTGTGTAAGACACAGCACGTCAACACAACTGACTTGACTAGGTCTACATGGAAGTCATTTTGCTTAAGAAGGCATCGCCACCTACCCTTCAGTCTGCCAAAAGATTTCTCAACAGCAACTCTGGCTCTGCTTGTTTGATAATTATATGACTGCTGTTGAGGTGTGAGGTGTCCATGGTCAGGGAATGGCTTTAACCCATTTAGGCCGATTCTAAAAACGCCTCTAAATCCTGACCTAAGGTTTCTGAAAAACTTGAAATATTTATATAGCAGCATCAAAAAATTTACATTTTTGAATACTGTACATACTGTACAGAACCCAAATATGGGTGCCCGGCCTGAGGGGGTAAGATACCAATAGGGGTTCCCGCCCAGAATGGGTTAACAACCATGGTTGTAAGGGATAGGCAGCATCGCCAAGCAAGTAGTAGCCTAGATCAAATCCACTTTTGGTTTTTGGTGTGATTTGGGAAAAGTAATCCCTTTTCTGCCAACTGCCACAGTCCTGACAACTTCAGAACTCTAGCATCGTGTGCACTACCAGGCATGCCTACTGACACATCCAAAAAGAGTCCCATGCCATCTACAACTGCCTGTAATACAATTGAATGCCAACCCTTGCGATTAAAATAGTCAGTATGAAAGTACTCTGGTCCAATTATTGGGATATGAGATCCGTCTATTGCCCCGACACACTGTGGTAGTCCGCATTTGTGCTCGAAAAATGAGGCAATCTCCTCGAGCTTGGCAGCATTCGGTACAGTAATAACTTGAGGCATAAGGACCTTAACTGTAGCTGCACAGAACTCCCGAAGACAACGCCACACTGTGGTTAGGCCAACCCTGCTGAAAAATCCAGCATAGACCAGCATAAGCTGGACCAGCAACTTTCTTGCTGGTCTTAGCTGGTGACCACCTTTTGCTGGTGACCAGCTTTAGAGTGTGTTTTGGACGCCATCTTGCTGGTCTTAGCTGGTGACTGACCAGCTAGGTTTTGCTGGTCCATGCTGGTTTAAACTGGTAGCTGGTCACCAGTTTATGCTGGTCTTAGCTGGTATTTTGATGGTTTTGCTGGTCACCAGCTTATGCTGGTCACCAGTTTATGCTGGTCTTAGCTGGTATTTTGATGGTTTTGCTGGTCACCAGTTTATGCTGGTTTTAGCTGGTGACCAGCTTATAGTTTGTTTTGGGTTTAGGCTTAGGTCTTGCTGGTGAATTTCAGCCAGGGTCCCATGGTATTAAAAAAATCACACCCGTGTGAAGTGAGGGGCACTAATATATTAAGTCTAAAGTGTGGGTCATGACCGAAAGAATAAGGTCGCGAATACAAGCAGCCGAAATGAGTTTTCTTCGACGGGTGGCTGGCATCTCCCTTAGATCGAGATAGGGTGAGAAGTTCAGTCACACGAGAGACTCTGAGTAGAACCGCGTGGCGCGTGCTCCTTCGCCTGGAAACGAGTCAGCTGAGGTGGTTCGGGCATCTGGTTAGGATGCATGCCTCTTGGGCGTCTCCCTAGGGAAGTCCTCGACGCACGTCCCACTGGGAGGAGACCCCGGGGCAGACCAAGGCGCAGTTGGAGGAAATACATCGACTCACTGACCTTGGAATGTCTCGGAATCCCCCCCAGGAGGAAGTTACTGATGTTTCTCTGGAGAGGGAAGTCTGGAGCTCTCTGGTGGAGCTGTTGCCCCCACGACCCGACTACGCATAAGTGGTTGAATATGGATGGATGGATGTTGATTAGGTAGCTAGGTCGTAGGTACTATATTGCAAACTTTACAAATAAAGTAAGACCAAATCCAGGTTACAAGTTCTAATACACTGCATTTTATTAAAGTTGCACAAATAAATAATGACAAATGATAACAAAAATAAATAAATAAATTGTCGTTTTTTTTCCTTTTCTTTCCCGTGTTTCTTTCCCTGTGAAAAAAAAAACGAAAAGTTGGTACAAAAGTTCTGGCGTCGGGAGGGGCTTCATCCAAAAAAGAAATTCTGCAGCTGAGAGTATATGTGTGTGTGTGTGAGAGGTGTTACTTACCTATTTCTTGTCTTTTCGGTTGATGTCTTGAATTTTTTCGGATATGTATCTACCCATCTTCTTAGTCTTCTTAGTCACATCTTCTGAATTCAGGTTTTGCTTCTGCAGCCACCAATGGAAACAGTCTAAAAATAACACAAGACGCCAACCAACAAAAAATATATATTAGCCTGAAGACTACATAATATGGGCTGAGTTGTATGAATTGTGAGTTCATATACAGTAACTGGTCCTCGATAATGCTCATTATACAATGCGTTTCATTGGTGGGCTGTGGACAGTTTAGAACCCTGTCTACCTTTGACATTACTGGTAGGCAGGTTTCTGAACTGTCCACATCCCACCAGTGAGTGTCAGAGTGAGTAGACAGAAATTGTGTCATCTTAAAATTAATACATTAGTCAGGACCAATGAAGATAAGTTGAAAATGGGGTGAAATCCCGTTTCAGTTATGAAGAAAATGCATTTGAATGGAAAAGGTGGGTGGGCAGGCCAGGATGTGTGCCACATTTTCACGATTTTTCAAAAATAGCACACCTACAAGCTCGTAGCGTGGCATGAGCTCATGCCGTGCTATGAGCTTGTAGATCTGCTATTTTTCAACAGCTAAAGCATAACATAATGCTTAAAACACCAAAAGGGGTTCCTGCCCAAAATGGGTTAACTCATTCCCTGACAATAAAACATTGTCTGTCCAACAACAGCCAGGAGTTTTTAACTAACCTTTGAAAAATCATAGAATATTACGTTTGTTTTGGTGAGATGAGATCAATTCTGTCTTAAACCACAGCAGTCTGAAATTCTGATTGAGGCATGAAGACAGTCCAACAAAGAAATGGTAACTAATTAATAGATTAGCAAACACTGCCATCTAGTGGCAAAAAAAGGTTTGGATGTGAAAGACGTCCCTGGCAAACCATTAATAAAGACAGGGAATGAGCCAATAAGACTTGCATAATAAATTCATAACATTTTCATACTACAGTCATGTGACTGTAGTTCTCTATTGGAAACATTTTATCAAGGTAGTAGCTCGCACAACTCCAACTAGTCTCAAACTCTCTGAACATTTTTACCGGGTGCGTGGTCAGGTAAATGACTACAGAAACATCTCTGAAAGAGAAAACCAGCACTCACGGAACTCTCATTTTAAGGCATTTTTAATTAATTAAAAGAAAACCCTTGCACTTTTGGTATAAGTTTGCTGTATGTCTGCACAGGACAGAGAAAGCTATCTTTCCTCGGGAGAGTATAAAATGTGACACTTCTGTTGTCTACAGCAGACAACGCTGATGAAGGCTTGAAACCCCCCCCCCCCCCTTAAGTAAACATACCTCTGACTGCCTTCAGCTTTTCTGGGGTCAGGGCGGGTTTGGCCTCCCGGCCCTCCGGTCCACTCGTGGGGCATTCTTTGCCTGTAAGTAGGGGTGTAACGATAGAAGTTAACAGCGATACTATACGTATCACGATAAGATACGATACATGGACGATATTGGTTCATTATGGCGATACGATACAATGATTTAAAATTGATACAATAACTATTCAGCAAAGAAATGTTATCTGTGGATAGTGCAGATTTGTTAAGGGAGAATGCATGAATTTGGATATAAATAAGTAACTGGAGGTTACGCAGTAACCGTGGTTATATTAGGGATATGAGTGAAGCGATTCACTATGGGAGCGCTCCCTCTGAGCGCGAGACACAGAATAATTATTAATAAACTCACATTCTACTAGTCGAATGGGCCTTTGCGACATGCCGTATTCCGTCACCTCCCCGGGTATAACCGGCGAAATACGCGCATGCGCACTAATTCGGTGAACATTTTCCTTCTGCCGTAACAAGCTAGAAGGGTATCTTGGTGAATCGCTTCACTCATATCCCTAATATAACCACGGTTACTGCGTAACCTCCAGTTATATAGCGGAATATTCGCTTCAGCGATTCACTATGGGAGACTTCATAAACTCCCTTCACCATATCACTGACGTGACACACCCATCCGACAGGTATACCTCCGTGGCCACCTGCGTCCCTGACACAGTGACCACAACCAGGATTCGGGAAGACAGGCAGATGAAGGCCACCCGGGTCACCGACCCGCTGGCCCTGTCCCTACCTAGTGAGGCGCAGACAGCCCAAAGGCCGTCTAGAGCACCTCAGGGCTAACTGGGCTGATGGTCTTGGACCACCTCATGGCTCCAGGGCCTAAACCTATGCCCCAGGCTCTAGGCTAACCTAAGTTACCTGAACCAGGGCCTACCTATGCGAACCGCCGCGTGCAGACGCGACACCAAGGACAGCATGAGCCAGAGCCGGCTCTGCTACGTCCAGGTTATAAAACCTCGCAAACGTCGACGGGGACGACCAGCTCGCCGCCGTACAGACGTCCTGTATCGAGACACCCTTGAACAACGCCCAGGATGCCGCCACACCCCTTGTGGAGTGTGCCCTCAGGCCATCCGGCGGAGGTGTACCCGTACTAGCATAGGCCAGTTGAATGGCTTCCACAATCCACCGGGAAAGCCGCACCTTCGTGACAGGTTTACCTATCGCCCCAGCGCCCCATGCCACAAACAGCTGGCTACCCTGCCTCAAGGGAGCTGTTTTCTGCATGTATATCCGTAACGCCCTCACTGGGCATAAAGAGTGTAACTTCCTATCCTCCTCCCCCGCATGAGGAGGTGGATGGAACGACCCCAGATCAACAGGAACACTCCTAGAGAGAAAATTCTTAGGCACAAAGGCTGGGTTCGGTTTCACCGTCACCCTAAGTCCATCTACACTGAAGAACATGCAGTCCGCACTTACAGATAAGGCATGCATGTCACTAACCCGCTTAGCGGTCGTCAGCGCGATCAACAGAGCGGTCTTGAGCGATAGAAACTTTAGCTCCACCAACTCTAGAGGTTCAAACGGCGCCCCCATAAGAGCGTCCAGAACCAGAGATATGTCCCATGGCGGAGCCATAGACCGAGAGACCGGACGTGCCCTGTTCGCGCCCTTCATGAAGCGACGTACTAGGGGGTATTCACCCAAGGTCTTCCCCTCAATACCTATGTGACAGGACGAAATGGCTGCCAGATTGACCTTCACCGTGGAGAAGGATTTTCCGTCGTCCAAGAACTCCTGAAGGAAGGAACTTCCTTCACCGAGGCCAGGTACGGGACTACTTGCCCAGGCCTCTTCAAACACCACCGTTCGAAGACCCGCCAGGCTACATCGTACTGTTTTCTGGTCGACTGGGCCCTAGCTCCTTGAATAGTCGCTATGACGTTAGGAGGTAGGCCCTCATCCTGCAGATTCAACCTCTCACGGGCCAGGCCCACAGGTCCAGCGCGTGCGGTTGGGGATGGAATATTTCGTGTCTCACTTGAGTGAGCAGGTCCGCCCGCAGCGGGAGCTGCCAAGGGCGGTCGTACAGGAGCGGAGTTATCTCCGACCTCCACGACCCCCATGACGGAGCGATCAGGATCAAGGTCAGGCCCTGAGTCCTCACCCTGTTCAGCGTGGGAAGGATCAGGGACAGTGGGGGGAACGCATATAGCAGAGACCGAGGCCACCCGTGAGCTAGAGCATCCGAGCCCAGAGGTGCCTCCCCCCCGATAGAGAAGAACAGGGGACACTTCGTGTCCTCTGTCGAGGCGAACAAGTCCACCTCGGGAGTCCCGAACCTGTCCCAAACCTGTGCCGCTACCGCGGGATGTAGAGACCAGTTTGCATACCTGAGCGGACCCCTGGATAGCAGGTCGGCCCCTGCATTCAGGAGACCTGGGACGTGACATGCCCTGATCGAGAGGAGGTGCTCGTCGCACCACAAAATCAGCTGGCGTGCTAGCATGTGCAGCTGGCGTGACCTGAGTCCGCCCTGTTTGTTGATGTAGTACATTGTCGTAGTGTTGTCCGTGCGTATCAGCACGTGGCAACCACGTAGAAACCGCTTGAAACGGTGTAGAGCTAGCAGAACCGCCATTAACTCCAGATAGTTTATGTGGGCGGTTCGGAGGCCGGCGTCCCATGTCCCCCTGGCCGTCCGCCCATCGAGGGTGGCACCCCACCCCGATAGACTCGCGTCCGTAGTGACCACCTTTCTGGAGAGGACTATTCCCATGGGGACGCCCTCTGTTAGGACATTTTGACCATTCCACCATTTCAGGGCCAGCACACATTCCGCTGTCACTAGGACCCGTCTGTGTCGCTGACTGCTGGGGATCCGCAGAGATCTCAGCCATGCCTGAAACGGTCTCATATATAACCTGCCTAGGCGTACCAGGGAGATGGCCGAGGCCATGAGGCCCGCCATCCTCAGACAAGTTCCAAACGCAACCTTGTGACCTGTTCTGAAAAGAGTCAAACATGCACGGAATGACTTGACTCTCTCTTGACTCAGCCTGGCCGTGAAAGAGAGAGAGTTCAGTGTTATGCCTATATAGTCTATTGTCCGTGCAGGCACCAAAATACTTTTCTCGTGATTTATGCTGAAACCCAGAGAAGATAGGAGACTCACCACTAGTTGAGTGTGGGACAGCGTCTCCGGTGGTGAGCTCGCGCAGATCAGCCAATCGTCTATGTAGGTTGCGATGCGGACCCCCCGTCGTCTCAGTGGAGCGATGGCGGCTTGTGTGCATTTCACGAAAACCCTGGGAGAGAGGGACATCCCGAACGGCAGCACCATGTACTCGTATAGCTTCCCCTCGAAACCGAAGCGCAGAAACTTCCTGTGCGGTGGATAGATAGGGATGTGAAAATAGGCGTCTTTTAAATCCACGCTGGTGTACCAGTCGCCCTGGCGCAGAGAACGCACTAGCGAGTCCGCTGTCAGCATCTTGAAGCGGAAAGTTTTTAGGTGTCGATTGAGAGCACGGAGGTCTAGGATAGGCCTTAGCCCCCCCCCCTTTTTTGGCACGAGAAAGTATCTCGAATAAAAACCCATCTTGCTCTCGTTCGTGGGAATCTCCCTGATGGCTCTCTTGTTTACCAAAGAGACTATCTCCGATCGTAGTACATCCGCTGCCTGACCACTCGCGTGTGACATAACAATCTTCTCGAATACGGGTGGTCTCATTGCAAACTGTAGCTTGTATCCGCGGGCGATGGTGCGCAGCACCCACGGAGATGCACCAATCTGTTTCCACTGTTCTAAATGTAGAGCTAGTGGATTCTCTATAACTACTAGAGAAATTTTCTGTGGTACTATGCTGCCCCCTGTTGGACAGGGGCTGGCAGCGGCCTGACTCACCTTGTGAGATGACACAGAAGCCTCCGCCACCAGCCTGGCGCTCATTGATGGTGCAATGGCGCCCTCTGGTGGCGGGGGCGACCAATCCTGGAAAATTTGGCCGTGACGGTGCCAGCAAGTGACAGGTCTGAGGCTGTGACCTGTCACTTTGTTGACACGTCCCCCCACACTTCCCGAGAGCCGCAATGGCTCTCTTGAAGGTGGGTTCATGACCCTCTGGGTTCGGGTTTGTATTTGGGTTTTTTGTTTGTTTTTTATTTTGCAATATTTTATTACAGAAAAAACATCCACAGAACATTTTGCAATATGACATTCTTGTACATTTACAGAATATTTCACAGTGTGGAAATTGTGTACACTCTGAACACCAACGTCGTCTACTGCGATCCGGTGTGAGCACAATTTTAACCTCTTTGGAGGTGGTCCGCCGGCGAGGTCCGAGACCACTCCCGACGGATTCAAACCCAGAACCAGGGGTGCTGGGGGGCTGGTCCTCTGCGGCCCCCCGAGGCAGGGCCAGGCCTGCTATTTATTGCGGCCACGCCCGCGTCCACGTCCCCTGAATCCACCTCTGCGTGATGGGGAGTTCTGGCGGCGGCGGTCGTCTCCACGAGGCGCTCGCTGTCTTCCACGGGTCTGGTTGAATGCACGTGACCCCTCCCCTCTCCCCGTGAAGGGGGGGGGGCGGGAGGACGGACGCTCATTGCGGACTCTCCAGGCCTGACGGCTGTGCCTCTCGGCAGGCTGGCGAGCAGGAGGAGGCGGGGCTGACTGAGCGGGTCTACCCGGGCGGGGGAGGTGGCTCCCCGCTTCGGCTTGCCGTTTCTGCTCCTCTCCGGAGGCGATGAGCTTGTTTAGAGCGTCGTGGAACAGGCCCTCATGGGTAATGGACCCTCTAAGCATTACAGAGCGGACGTCACCTGGGTTTGGAATTGGAAACACGTCCAGCCATCTCACTCTTTCTTGTTGGACCGCGTTGGCCATGCCTCGTCCAACAGCCTCCGTGACGGTCAGCGTGAGCTCTATGATCTCATCGACGAGGCGTTGGGCCTCGGCCAGTTGGTCCGGAGTGGGCGCTGCACCCGCCTCGGCCAAGAGCATCGATAGGGAGCCCTGCAGTAGGGCCCCTGCGTTGGCTGACTTGGCAATGGTCACCATGTTGTCGTAGAGGCGGTTGAGAGCTAGCGAGGCGTCCTTGTCTTTCTTGTCAGGGAAAACCGGGTCCCTATCCATGGGGAAGTAGTGAGGGCTGTGAGGGTTCACCAGGTACCCTGCGGTGGCCCTGTCTATTTTTGGGAGTCCTAGCAAGCCCACCTCGTTGGCGAGCTCGGTGTCTAGGGCCAGCCCCCGACGGCGCTGTTTCTTGGCGTCAGAGGCAGGTTCGGCCCAGGTGTGGGTCAGTACACTTTTAAAACCTCCGGCGAGCGGCAGCGAGTCTTTAGGTGGAGGCTCGGTCCGCACGACTCTGCGGCATTGCCAGCCGTCCTCTGGCGGCAGGCCAGGGTCCTCTTTGGGCCAGTCTCGCCCGCACCTGACCGCTGCTGTTCTGTATAGATCCAGCAGCTCGGTCTCTCGCTTACGCAGCTCGGCTGTAGGTGGATTGGCCTCTGGTGGTGCGATGGCGCCCTGCACGGGCGCCACTTCCTGTCCAGCAGGGGCTGCCTGTTCGGCCGCCATAGCAGCTGCTTGGGCGTCGACGGCCGGAGGGTCCTCGGCCCGCTGCTCTCCGTCCACATCAACATATTCCTCCTCAACAATGACGTCGTCGTCGTCGTCGTAGTCGGAGTCGTGGACCTGGTCCAGCACTCTATAGTGTTGGTAGGAGGGAAGGCCGGTCTCCATGTCGTCGCCTTCGTCCCCGTCTCCGTCCCATTCATGGTCGGCACGTGGGGCGTGGGTCAAGGGCGGGAAGTCCTTGTCCATGTCGAAGACTGGGGGGGTCTTGGCCATCGCTACTGGGGCCCCCTGGGACTCGGAGGGCCTAGACGTGGAGGCTACTTCGTCTGGTGGAGGCCTACTTACCGTGGCCGACGCAGTGGAGCGGGGCCTGGCGCCTTGCCTGATGAAAACATCTTTCTGGTCATTATTATTATAATCAGCAGAGGGTAAGGGGATCCCTGAGCTCATTGGTACACACGAGGGACTATGGCTAGGTCGTGTGTTATTTACCGTGGCGGGGCCTGCACGGCATCCATCTTGTGCGTCTTCGAGCAGACGGTCCTCGAAGTCATCATAGTTTTCGTCGTCGTCGCGCTTGGGGGACTCGTATAACTTCCGTACACGGGTCAAACGGCGCCAAAGGTTGCGTTTGTCCATGTTCGCGCACTTAAGACATTTATCCGGAAAATCTAGGGCCTCTTCTGCGTGGTCGAGGCCCAGACAGTAGGCGCACAGGTTGTGCTGGTCCCAGCCGGACATGGAGTTGCCGCAAGAGCGGTTCTTACATGTCTTTTGTTGCATCGGGTACTTGTCGCCTTGGTAGCGGCGGGCTGAAGCTCTAGAACAACTCCGTTCAGACATGCTGCTGTGGTTACCTTAAGAGTACACTAGCGGCTAATAGGTACAGCAACGGAGATAAAAGACACGGCTTGTGCAGCACGAGACAGTGTATGGCTTATACAGCAACCCGAACAAAAAGGCTAGAAGCTATCGCTTATACAGCGGGGCTAACTAGCTAACAAAGGCTAGGCTTATACAGCAGCTAACAGGCTAGAAGCTATCGCTTTCACAGCGGGGCTAACTAGCTAACAAAGGCTATGCTTGTACAGCAGCTAACAGGCTAGAAGCTATGCTTTCACAGCGGGGCTAACTAGCTAACAAAGGCTTATACAGCAGCTAACAGGCTAAGCAGTTTTAGCTTACACAGCGAGTACTTACTTAGCGATAGAAGTCTTAAATTCGTGAGCTTATATCACCGAGGTGAGATCACCGATAAAGGAACCTCGCGGTACAGGTCGAATTGCAGACCCGTCCTTATTGAGATTAATTGTTTTATTTAACCAATATCGGAAAAAGGATCTCAGTGATATGAAAGCTTGTGTCTCACGAGCAGAAGAAAATCGAAATAGTGCGCATGCGCGTATTTCGCCGGTTATACCCGGGGAGGTGACGGAATACGGCATGTCGCAAAGGCCCATTCGACTAGTAGAATGTGAGTTTATTAATAATTATTCTGTGTCTCGCGCTCAGAGGGAGCGCTCCCATAGTGAATCGCTGAAGCGAATATTCCGCTATATAACCACTGTGATTCTCTGGAAAATACATAGACATTATATTAAACTAATTAAACCCAGTTTTCTTTTTTTCTCATTACAATTGCTAAATACCACACACAAAAACGTAGTATTGATGCAATCGATTATTTGCATTGCAAAACGATACGATACAAAGTCAATGTTGCTGTTTTCATGTTGATATACTTGAATTCTTTAAATTAAAATCGATTTTTCAATGCAGTTACTATATTGTTACACCCCTACCTGAGAGGCTCTTAGTTTTAAGGGTTGTTGTCCCCCAAATGGCAACCGCAAGCTCTTTTACAAAGAGGGAGTCCTTAAAGTTTGCCGCTACCATGTCCCAGGTCTTCTGTAGAAGCCACACACCGGAACCAATGTGGACCTGAAAAGACATTTTTTAGAAGTAAAAATAAATACCAGGCTTTCATTTGGGACCAAAGCACTTCAAACAAAGTTTACTGGAAAAAAACAAAAAAACATGAAATGTTCATGTCAAGGTCCCCACAATCTATCTGGGTACCCATTGGCAAAACAGTAATCTACTAATCATGTTCCTCATTTTCATTTACCCCAGGGGCCCTCTATAAGAACCACAGTCCTGCAGAGTAAGTTTCTTCAATACCTTGTCACCGTCAGTGTCAAACATCCCAGGTGCAGGTGCTGAATCGTATGACGAGGGGGGGGAAGACGAAATGGAGGAAGTTGCAACTGAAAATGTAGACAATCGTATTTAAGCTCCTTCTGGCATTATCACAGTACTTATATGATCATTTTACTAACATTTTACTAAATGTTTTACTTTACAATGTGTACAATATATTGTACACATTGTAAAGTAAAACATTTAGTAAAACAGTATCATTGTCTAAACACACCTATTCTTTCACTGTTTCCCCTGTTCTGCAGCAGTGATGTGAGGCTTTTCTGCAGTGCTATATTGAGGCCCTTGTATGTGCCAACTTCTTCCTCCAGTTTCTGCTTTTCCATCTCCAATTCGTTGCATCTTAAAGCATGAATAGGGTACGGAAAAAGAAAAACTTCAGTGATGTATGCATTATTAGGATACCATTTTAATAATGAACATTGCACTCCATAAAATAAGTAAAAGTAAAAAGAACAAATTAAGATATATACAAAAAGAGTAGAGCAACCTCATGCAAGGGTTTGTTAAAATTAGCCATGGCTTACTTTGTTTTGAGATGATGTAGGTCCGCCTCCAACAGTTTGGCCTTCTTCTGTGTGGTCTTGTATTTTTTGTGCATTTCATCATGGATGGCTTGGGGTACAACAGCCCCATCATCTCCACCATACTCAGACGAGTCAGAGTCTAAAAGTAGTGCAAAGTAATACAGTATTTCGGATAAACACAATGTTTTTTCAGTATGGTAGAGTATGTTAATACAATATAACTTATGCAATCTGCAAGGTAGAGTATGTTAATACAATATAGCTTATACAATCTGTATGGTTGTATTTCGTCTCCCTGCTCTTCTATTGAGACATTTAGATCGTGTCAAAGGTCATCTCTCATTCTAGACCCCTTTTACACAAGAACGGTATAGGAAATGGCTAAATAAAGTATCGTTTGCTGGGGTCTCTTTAGACTAGTCCAGTGTTTTCGGAGGTGAAAATCTTTGAAAACGCTGTTTCCTCCTTTCTCCATGACAAAATGGTGAATCCGCAACACTTATGGCTCAAGTCGGCTCACAACATATGTTTATTACATTGATGCAGAGCCATATGTGATAAAATATTTGGAGTTCCTACAATGAGCTCCCTCCTCGCCTACAAAGCACCACTCATCAGCGATGGTGAATGTAAAACCATGATGTAAATAAAAAGCCATTTGATAGGCAGCAGCAGCATTTATGTAATGTAGCTTATGTATAAAATATAATTCACTTCATTATAAAGACACTAAAATAGTGACATTCCAAGGGGCTTTTACAGTGGGTTTCTATGGGATGACGTAGGATACAAGCTCACCATGACACGCTGCTTTGGGTCGGCCCTCTCCGACGCGGTGGGAGGGATTTTAGTAGTGGCCACTAGTCCGCTCCGACTTCACACAACATTGAACAGGCTGTATAGAGCCTTATAGTTGCATTGTCGAATATTATCACAACTTTGTCATAATTAAACTGAGACAAAGTAGATGCCAGCGTGATACTCTGCCTATTAACTGTTTTCTCTGGCGACCGTTCTCGTGTAAAGGTGGCCCTAGACACAGGATCTGACACAGATTATACCCTGAGCAAGCAGTCTCGCGTGGCCAGACTGTTGCCTCTCGCAATTTCCAAATGCTTCCATCATGCAGTTTGGCTCTGATCATGAGCAAGCAATAAAGTGATGTTTCGTCTTCACAGTTGTGCAAATTTATCCTAATATAAATTAAAATCAGAAATGGAAAAATAAAATATATAATATATTTTAGAATATTTTGTGAACGAAAATGGCAGCTTCCTTACTAGTATTTCGGGAGTATTTCCAAACTCTATATTGCATTTGGAGATTGTTTCGTCTTCACAGTTGTGCAAATTTATCCTAATATAAATTAAAATCAGAAATGGAAAAATAAAATATATAATATATTTTAGAATATTTTGTGAACGAAAATGGCAGCTTCCTTACTAGTATTTCGGGAGTATTTCCAAACTCTATATTGCATTTGGAGATTGTGGAATAGTTGTCTGGCTACGCGAGACTATTGAGCCAGCAAACATGCTATTTGCTCAAAGATAAAAAATTACAGCACTTGTGTAAGGAAGCCAAATCCAATGTATTAAGTCAAACATACAGTTTCGTTTCAGCTGCCAATACTTCTTTGCATCATCACTTCTGTATCCTGTATGAGTTCTGATTGGATGAAATTGGTATTCCGACATAGAAATAAAATTTCGGTTTACTAAAGAGGTGGAGAGTCGGGGGCCCTATACTGAAAAACAATCTAGTAATGATCACTATCAGAATCTATATCTTTTTAACAGAACAATATCACTTTACCTCCTGAAAACAGTTTTCTCTTTGCAGGGGGGTTGGGTCTGGGGGACATCACACACAATGGGTCTCTCTTCTTGGCTGCTGTTTTCTCCTTTAGCAGGGCTGCAAAGGTTTTCTTTTTGGCCACTGCAGCCGATGACTTCTGGCTCTGCTACATAGCCAGAATTGTGTAATAAAACGCACGCACGCACACGCGCACACACACACACACACACACACACAAAATGGGCAAAGTATAAAGTTGTAGGGGGTACAGAATTGTCAACAGAGTCACTGTGATTATTTTTGCCAAAATACAACGAGACTGAGGGTGTGTCAGCTAGGCCAGGAGGTAACGGACAAAACAATTTGGGGACCGCAGAATTACACATGATGATATATTGTCTCTATATTGTTCTCTTTTACTCTCCTTCCTCAGTATGCTCTTTCCTCTCTCTTGCCTCTTTTACCCTCCTCTCAACTTGTGTTTCTCTCTTTCTATTTAGTGGTTCTGAAACGTTTTAATATCAAGAGCACCCATAACACTAAAGTAAATAGAACCTTTTTTACACGTCAGTAAGGGCCCATTAGGAACCCCCTCAAAGAACCCTGAGGGATTGTGGACCCCACTTTGAGAACCACTGTTCTATTCAATCCTGTCTATCTATTCCTGGGTTTCCGAGGCTAATCAATGTCCCACTGTATCTCTCCTGAAAATCTCCCTGGGTTATTGATTGATTTAATACTTCATTAACAGTTCTTAAAAAAGCAAATAAGTACAGTTTAATACAAATACAATGCTAAAAGGATTGAACACACGAAAGCACTATGGCTTGTTTCCATTGGGGTCCAGTCTCTTCAATTCATCAAAACATTTAAATGCAGGCATAATATAGCCACGCTATCCTATGCAAAACCTCATGTAAATGAGTAGTAATCAAAAAGAAAATATGTACATTAAACAGTTTGGAGCATAGGTTTGGATTTTTGCAGGGGCCAGTTCAGAATTTCAGCCACCTATAAGTGCTCCTTTAAAGTTAAGAGCGGTTTAAGGATCCACACTTTTTTATGGCTGTTGGCATTCCACAATTTGATGGCATATAATTTGGCATATAGAACAATTTAATAGCAACAACAACCAATAAAATCAGGATGTAATTCGTAGCTATAATTCTGGCCGCATAACAATAATAGACATATGTTTAATTAACTTACAGCTTTCTTTGTTTCTCTCGATACCTCTCTCTCTTCTGGATCTGGTGGTGATTCTTCAAGCAGATTCTTGCGGTTGCAGACACGGATTCTTTTTTTCCCAGCCTCCACCTCCATCACCAACTCGTCCCGAGTTTCTGAAACAAAATCAACAAGGCACAGTACGAAATATAAACGATACAGGATTGGGAAATGTTAAGTACAATATTTTCCTCTGGGATAGAAGTAAATTGTCATTAGATTGGAAATTCATCAGTAAAGTACAAATACCTCAAAATTGTACAGTAGCCTACTTTTCTTTTTCTTGTCTTTACACCACTGGAGTTAACAATGCTAACTTCTATAAAGCCAACTTCAAGTACAGTCTGTGCGTCCCGTGTCCAATAGAATAAATGTTAGATTTATTCATTTAAAGCTAGCCTCGGAAACCCAGACGTTTTATTTCCTGGGAGAAAGATTTTTTTAAAGCTAACGTTGCATTGTCTAGTTAGCTTCTCGATGCTGCATGTATTTGCCATAAGCGTGACGTATACATACATGTTCTCGTCGTCATACATGTAGTATGATCGAAGCTCGAAAGGCTCCTGAGTTGAGTCAGTGATGCCACGGCATTGTATGTGGTATCCGGGATGGCTTTCACAATACCGGTTGAAAAAGTACATCCACCCCGTGGAAACAGCCACAGTGCTTTGGGTTATAAATCCTCCGACATTGTATTGAACTGCACTTCACTGCATTTCTTTCTGCAAACTATTCCTGTGCTTTTCAATCATGAAACACAATCACGCTAGGCTTTTATTTGAGTAAGGTTCTTTCCTGTGTTGTGTTCTCATTTAAACACACCCCCCTAGCTTAAGGTTCCCTTTCGTTCTTTCGCCGGCAGGCTTGAGTTGCTTCAGCCTTCACTTCAGTGGCTTCAAGTTCAGAGCGAGCGAGGAGGAGGTGAGTAGTTTCAGAATTAATAATGAATTAAATGTAATTGTGTCGCTCTCTTATAAAAAGCCAACGGTAGGCAACTAGGAATATACCATTACAAAGCTGGGTAGTTGCTGACTTGCTGTGTTTGAGTCGGAATCGTATTTCAGGCCGTTGTTCTGACGTCTCTTGATAGCTAAACTGCTAAAGCTATGTTTGTTCAATATGATAAACATTATTTGGTAGTGAATAATGTCGGCAACATGTCACTTAGTATATGGAACAACATTGTTGCCCTGTTAGCGATAACCAAACATGGATAAGGATATATAAACATGGATAAAGATATATAAACGCTAGCATGTTCTTTTAAAAGTAAATAGACTTGTATATCGTTAGCTTAAGCTATAGCGAACCCTTATTACTCACCTCTCAGAAGAAGCACTTGAGCCTTATAGTAGATTTTTTTCCAGAGAACTTGGTAGACGACGGTGGAATTGAAGTCATTGGTATGTTTGGGGTCGAAGTCCTTTATATCGTTGACATTGACAATTTCTTTCTCCCCGTCGTTGATATAATTAACGTAAGCAAACATTTTACTAGGCTCAGAGCTGTGGGAACTGTATGACTAGTGGAACTGTGGAAGTAGACCGCTTTTCAGGCTTTTGAGTCAAAAGGCGCGAAATATACCTACAGAGCTGCAAGCTCACAACATATCATGAGTCTCGCGATGCCAGGCACTGTGAGCTTATAGATCTGCCTTTTTTAAAGCTTTCTGAACAAGCATTGTTTTAAAACTACAATTTGTAGTGAGATTAACCACTTTGTTTTAAAGTATAAGCATTTAAAGACAAATCATAATTTGTATAACACATTGATGTATTTTATATTACAACTATGTATTCATATATTTATTTAAATGTGTTTATATTTAAAGGTTTAAGTCACTATTCTGATATTACTCATAGTTAACAATATTTTTTTAAATATCATTTAAGATTATCATTATTACTATTATACATTTTATTATAGGTTTAATTCCATGCATGCCGGTGCTTGAAGTGTTGGTTTTCAACACCTACATCCTATTCCTGCTGCATGTATACCGGTATTTACAATAGGATTTCCCAGCTGATGCATAGTTACACAATTATGATTTGACCCATATTTCAAATGTATTGTTAATTTGTTACAGACCATGCCTAAAAGGATGTATTCAGAGTCACAGAGGGATGTCGGTACAGATTCATCAAACCAGGTATGCTTTTTGTCTGGAAGAACTTCATTTCTTAGTACTCTATTAAAGCAGTTCTGTCATTACCATAAAAGTATCACATTTTGAGTGTAGCAGCACCCTTTCCCCAAAATACATCTATTGTTTTAAAATACATCTATTGTTTTGCGTTGTTGCAGACTACAGGGCAACCGAAGTACAAGCTGTACTTGGAGCCACAAGTAAGTCACAATCCATATTGTCAAATTCTCACGTCTATCATGCACCGTGTTGTGTGCGTGTCTACATTTACTTGGTGTGTTACGTGTATCTGTCAATAGCCCTTATCCCACTTAACCCAGGAATGTGTCTTCTCATCAGGTGACAATAGAGCTGGATTTAAATTAATACATTTGTTTTATTTCCGTGCATACTCTTGTCATGTCTGTTCCATCTGACCAGCCTACACTCTCAGATGATGAAGAATATATATTCTGAGTTTTGTTTTAATATATTTATTTGTATTTTCCTCATTACTTAGGACAATGCTTCTCCAGATGATGAACAGGCTCTGTCGGGAGATGGGGCCTCAGGCAGCAACCACAGTGTGACCAGGCGGCATTTGGTAGTTCAGGTTAGTGGCGCTTGACAGTTCTTTTTTTAAAGGAGAATTCCATGCTAGAAGGCTTTCTTGCCTTTATTTGTAGTTGTTACGTCCCCACCAAAGAGGTCCATGTGTTATTTTGTGCAAAAGCGCATTATTGGCTATTTCCCCTACCATAAGCCCTCAAGGAATTGAATTGAATTGAAACGGAAATTGGAGTGTTGTGCTAATTCGCTTATTTCCATTGCTCAAAAATCTTTTTTGTATATATCCTCTCTTCATAATGTAGACTCTTGTAGAGGGCTTATATTAGGGGAAAATAACACCTGGACCTCTTTGGTGGGGACGTAACAACTACAAATAAAGGTAAGAAAGTCTTTTAGCATGGAATTATCCTTTTAACCCTTGGGTTTAATGATTTATATTATTTTTTTACGGTAAGTAAAATATATTTGCATTTTATTTCTTTGCCCACTCAGCGCATAGCTGCTCCAACTGACCAGTCAACACACTCGGATGATGAAGAGCTTCTCTATGGAGATCAGGGCATGGCTTTTTTAGATGAAGAAGAGTCCCTCTCGGATGACAACTATTCGACTGCACCAGACGGCAACCGACGCACCAGCAGGCGACATTTAGTAGTTCATGTTAGTGGGACTTTGCAGTTATGAGGCTGATACAAATCGACTATGTTTCTATATCAGTGGTTCTCAAACTATTTCATGTCAAGTAGCCCCACAATTATATGTAATTGGTCGATGACCGCTGTCTGAAAATATGTTGTTCCTGGGACCCCCAGAAGCAAAGATGCAAGTTAATAACATTTGCTGTGAAAGAATATATATATTCAAGATCTTTACGATTTACGATATATATAATGTTTACGAAAAATAGCAGATCTTCAACATCTTGCGCTGGATTTAAATTAATATATTTATTTGTATTTTCCTCATTACTTAGGACAATGCTTCTCCAGATGAACAGGCTCTGTTGGGAGATGGGGCCTCAGGCAGCAACCACAGTGTCTCTGGAGATCAGAGAATGGCTCTTTTAGACGAAGAAGAGTCTCTCTCGGATGACACCAATACGACTGCACCAGACGGCAACCAACACACCAGGCGACATTTGGTAGTTCAGGTTAGTAGTGTTTTGCTGTTGTTTTTCTTATCCTCTTGAATGATTTAATTGCTTCTTCATAATTTTGTGCCTCACCCACTTAGGACACAACTGCTTCCTCGGATGATGATGAAGTTGACGATGTGTCACTTACGGGGGATGACTCGTCTCTCACAGGGGATGACTCGGCTCTGTCAGAAGACAGTGACTCAGACTCTGTTGATCATCCATTGGGGAGGTTAGGTACAGAGCCTGATATGGACTCCACAATAACTGCAACAGGTACCACAACAAGGGCTGAAGCACTGCTGATGATTATGTGTCATGCTGCACGACACAATATAACTGGGACTCAACTCGGTGATTTGCTCAAACTAATTAATCAGTTGTTTGGAAAAGATGTTGTCCCCAGATCTAAACATTCTTTTAACAAGATATTTACAGACAATTCAGAGATTGTGGAATTCCAATTTTACTGTGACTACTGTAAAGCAAACATAGGCACCCAGAAAGACATACAAGAGAGAAATATTACGCAGTGTGTAGAATGCCAGGTTCCAGTAGAAGTCAGTACCCTTAACAATGCAAGGTTTTTCATCAATGTCCCAATTGCTGCTCAAATACAGCGCATACTTGAGGATCCAGAAGTGCAGAAAGAGTTGAGCTACAGATTTGATCGGCCATGCCATGTAGACGGAATCATTTCAGACATTTATGATGGTGATTTATACAAGAAGTTATCAGGACCTGGTCAGATTTTATCAGACGTTAATAATTTGTCATATACTTTTAACTCTGATGGTTCACCTGTGTTTAAGTCTTCAAAGTTTTCAATTTGGCCTATTCAGCTACATCTGAATGAACTTCCACCCAAAATACGGTTCAAACATGTTGTTCTAGCTGGTCTGTGGTTTGGTCCGAGTGAACCCAACATGCTGGTTTTCCTCAAGCCTTTTGTAAACCAAACACAGTTGCTACTATCCAAAGGAGTGTCTTGGGAAAAAAATGGAATGTTGGTTAACAGCAAAGTTATAGGTCTGTGTTGCTGTGTTGACTCGAAGGCACGGCCCACCATGCAGAACACAACACAATTTAATGGATATTTTGGCTGTGGGTTTTGCCTCCACCCTGGCAAATTAGTGGACAGGCAGGTAAAATATGTTATTTCGGCTGAAGAGTACGGTGACAGAGACGAAAAAGGAATGTTGAGGGACATGGACTGTGCATTTGTTGAACAAAAGACTGTCAGAGGTGTCAAAGGCCCATCTCCCTTGATTAACATGCCTTACTTTGACATAGTTTGGGGATTTGTGCCTGATTATATGCACGCTGTTTTGTTAGGAGTTATCAGACAACTGACAGAACTCATGCTACACAGTGTCAATCAGCCATATTACATTGGCAGTCCTGCTAATCTCAGAGTTCTTGAAAACAGAATCAAAAGCATTCAGCCACCTCATTTGATTACTCGTTTACCCAGGTCTTTGTGTGAACGTAAATTCTGGAAAGCCTCTGAATGGAGGGCATGGCTTTTGTTCTACAGCTTGCCGTGCCTTGATGGTGTACTAGACGACCGATACATCAAACACCTTGGCCTTCTCGTTTCAGCAGTTTTTCTTCTTTTGAAAGAGAAAATTACTTTTGATGAGGTTAACAAAGCAGATGTTATGCTCCTTGAATTTGTTGTTAGATTTCAGCATTTCTATGGGGAAAGTGCAATGACATTCAATGTGCATCTCCTTACTCATCTGTCCAAGTCTGTGAAACTGTGGGGTCCCTTGTGGGCACACTCAGCTTTTGTTTTTGAAACAGGAAATGGGAGTCTCCTTAAAATGGTCCATGGAACAAAAGGTGTTGCTCTGCAAATAGTTAATAAGTTCTTGCTGTACAGGGCAGTACCTTTTTTCTCTACTCAGTATGCAGTCAGTGACCGTGTCCTCACATTCTGTAAGGAGATGAATGAGTACACAAAAGTCCAGAAAATTGTGCGATACCAGGACACAATAGTTTTGGATTCTGGAAAAACCAAACTCATCACCCAGAATGAGCAGAATGCCTTCCTCTCTGCATTGATTGAGCCACCAAATGAAATTCGTCTTCACAACAGAATGATACACAAGGGTTTGGTCTACACCAGCAAAAGCTATCTCCGCCCAAAAAGACGCAATGATTATTGCGTACGCCTGACCAATGGATGCTTTGGGCAGATTGAGCAGATAATCACACATGGCTCTGGAGCAGAAACGGCAATTGGCTTGTTCTTTAAACCCTTTGGCTCGCATACTCCCTCCTTTAAGCTTCCATCAGCTTTGGGGTTTGTGTCGCATATTTCACGTGTGACTGAAGGTACATCCCCGATTCAGTTGGTTCCAGTTGATGATCTTGACCAGAAATGTCTGCTTTTGATGCCGGCTAGTGACATTTATGTGTGCATCTTCCCAAATCGTTATGAGAGGGATTAACAAATGATGGTGCACCCCATTCACCCGTTATCACTGTATTAAATACACAAAATCAACCGTTATCAGCACCTTTTAAATATGGCCATACTGGCATACTCACTGTTCAGTATGTCATTATCACCTATTGTGACGGGTGATAATGTCACTGATGTCCTGATGGAGGTGCGCCATGTCGAGCGTTGCGACGGCCACCAGACCCGACTAGGTGCCGTCCGAGTTACGTCCCGATAGGCAGAGAATAGTATATATTAGTAGCCCCTAGTTTCCAGCTTTCCATGCGCCGACAATAGAGTTGGAAATGACACGTTCAGCCAAGGGTGGTGAGTATGCCAGTATGGCCATACTGGCCCTATGCGAAGGTGCTGATAACGGTTGATTTTGTGTATTAATACAGTGGTAACGGGTGAATGCGACAAATGTATTGTGGCCCCTGGGCAGGCAGTTGCCCACCCCTGCGGTAGAGGGAGGAGGGCTCGACACACACAATCACCCAATGACCACTTTATTATTATTGCACTGCTCAGTTCACACAGTGACATTATTTTCTCTTTTATCCACTAATCTCCTCACATCAGAACAATGGGATTTGAAAATCTGCCCTGCCCTTGCAGTCACTGAACTAGGATAGGATACCTCATGGAAATGTGCATGTGTATTTGATTATCATTTTATTTATTTTGTTAGGGTTTTTTATTTTTCAGAAACCATGGCATGGTCCACATAACCTACAATTAATGTTATCCAGGAGAATATACATTTATTTATTGTATTCCACCTCTGAATGTTTTGTTTTATTTTCTTCCTGTATTTATTTTCATTGTCATTGCCCTTTTATTTTTTTTCCTATATGGAGACATCAGCGGATTCGACTGTTCTCTCTGCATTGGATCGGCGAAATCATTCGTTTTATCAGCACCTTTGCATAGGGCCAGTATGGCCATACTGGCATGCTCACACTTGGCTGAACGTGTCATTTCCAACTATATTGTCGGCGCATGGAAACTAGGGAATACAGTACTAATATATACTATTCTCTGCCTATCGGGACGTAACTCGGACGGCGCTGAGTCGTGTCTGGTGGCCGTCGCAACGCTCGGCACGGCGACTCGCTCGGCGGTGCCTCACGTGGCTCAAGGCCACCAGACATGGCACGCCTCCGTCAGGACATCAGTGACATTATCACCCGTCACAATAGGTGATGACACCTGAACAGTGAGTAGGCTATGCCAGTATGGCCATACTGGTCCTATGCAAAGTTGCTGATAACGGATGATTTCGCCGAGCCAATGCAGAGACACCGGTCGAATGGGGTGGAGACATTCATGGAGTGAATCAATTGAATATCCGTTGGCAAACAGAAGTCGTGTACTTATGAATAAAGTACAAATAACGAAATAGTCATTAAACCTAAGGGATAAGAGAACGGCAAAGCGCAACTAACCTGAACTACCAAATGTCGCCTGCTGATCTCTTGAGAGATCCTCATTGTCATCACGTTGATGAGATCTTTGTGAAGGAATGATACATATGCTTTTAGGACACCTCACCGCTTGACTTAAAGATTTGTATTATCGTGAGAACGACGGCTTCCATTTTCGCATTGCAACTTTTCAGGGCTAGAAAGCCTGCAGTTTCTATTGGCTTGGATTCCCCATAGATGATGTCACTCGTGGACGGATTTCTAAACTGCCCACAGCCCTCCTATGGGACACAGACCGATTAGGAAAAAGATTTGGTATTTGATCATGATTATTAGTGAGGACCACTATAAACATGAGTTGAAAAGTGGTGACGTGGTCCTTTAATAGCCCATAACAGCATAAGGAATGTTACTGAAACGTAAGGATTTTACTGAATTTATGCTATTATGAAGTGGACAGATTGTTGTACTTGTCGCCACGCTATTGCCGGTCACCAATACAAATAACTATAATAAATAAAAAGATGAAAGCTATTAAACTCACCTGAAGTTAATTGTGTCACGTTGTGTATTTTGTTGCAGTTATGATATATTTTTCCAAGCTCATGTGTGCCGGGCTAAGGGGCTTGTATGTTGATCTGCTATTTTCACAGCTTGTTTTCTTTCAATTACAGTGGCAAATTGGCAATGGTATGCAGTGTTACCAAAAAGGTCTTAAATGTCCTTAAATTGTCACTTCACAGTCATCTGAGGACCCACAGGTTGAGAACAATTTGACCAGATTATCAGCTTGGCTTTGCTTGTCTCGTCCAAAATAGTTTATTGAGAGCAGCCTCTACAGATCTGGTCAATGGGTAATTTGTGTTGACCAGATCTGTAGAGGGTGCTCTCCTAAAGAAAATATTTTAGTTTTATGCCCAAAAAATATATTATACAGAGAAGGCTTGGGTCCTGAGAGGCTTCACAGCCTGTAGAATAAACTTTCACCAACAGTGGCTATGGCTGAATTTAGCCCAATGAGTGTTTTTTGTGCAAAACTAATGTGTAGCATTACGTTGGGACGCCCCATGGGTTGAGAACAACTTAAACCAACTTGACCAGCTTATCAGCTTGGCTTTGTTTGTCTGTTCAGCCACCTGACCACAGCGACCTGCTAAGTCCAGATGGTGGTCAGTCCAGTGTCCACCTGTTTTGAACAGCAAAGACCAGCTACCAGCTTGGCTTTGCTGGTCTGTCCAGTCATTGGACCAGCTAAGTCCAGATGGTAAGCTGGTTTTTGTTGGTCAGTCCACCATTTGACCATCTACCAGCTTGGCTTTGCTGGTCATCTGGCCAGTCAGCTGGCTCACCAGCAAATACCAGCAGAATCCAGCCTTAGACCAGCTAACCAAATACACTGACAAACGAGTCAGACCAGCTGACCAGCATGTCCAGCCTGGTATACCATCTAAACCAGCCTAAGACCAGGTAAAACCAGCTAAAACCACCTAAAACCAGCAACCATCATCAGCTGGTTTTTGCTGGATTTTTCAGCAGGGAACACCAAACAAGTGGGATATAGTTCTGTATTCTACATTGGTTGAAAGCTTCCATAATGCAATGGCTACCCTTTTGCTTACAGGCACACACAGGCGGAAGCTCGTGTCTTGCTTCTGTAATTCAGGCTGCAATGTGCGACAGATGTACATAAACGTCTCTTTAGACATTCTGAAGTTGTCAATCCACTTTGCGTCACTCCAGTGTGGCACCTTAACGTCCCACCACTCAGTGGATCTGTCTTCCACGGCCATCCAAACTTCTGGTGATCTGCGTCTGCTTAGGACGTAGCGGTGAACCTAAAACAGTAGTAGAAGTACGCATATGATTCACCAGACATCAAATATACTAAAGTAACAAACCATGTACCAGTACCACCCAATCATGTATTTAGCCCAAGGACCCCTTAGCTGAGAGAGAGATGAAGCAGGGACCCCACCATATTGTATAAAATTGTGTTGCAGATTAAACTTTTTCATAGCTTCATAGTTTTGTTGATGTTGTTTGATTCATGTTAATGTGTATTTTAAACGCTTAAAACCCTCAATGCCCCTTCCCTGTAATGTAAAGTTAAGTAGGATAAATGAAGTGAACATGCACTGTACATTATCAAGCATACTTTTATCCTTCAACTTCTTGTTTATGCCCTAAAATGACTGGATATGCAGGTTTTGTACCAATTTGTAGAAATGTTAGACCTTGTTGTCAAATGTTTAAGTAACTTTAAGATATGATCTAGTCAACACTTTCCATTACTGTTTTGTTATATAGGCTATCTTTTTACATTTTGGGCAAAAGAGACAATTCTACATCGAGGTGCACAAATGTCCCCACTTATGCTGTAACCCGTACAGTAGGCCTATTTCAAATATCATTAACGTAGGGTTTAACCATGATCCTCTTACCATTTGTCGATGTACACGATCCCTCCTGGAAAAACGGCGTCTGTGTGTTGTTTCAGCAAGTCGACGTATGCATTTCATCCGCTGTCTTGCCGTTTCATCAAGTTCATTTATCATTTCATTTCTTCTCTTTCTTAAGCTCATCATATTCCGTTTATATTCTGCCCGTCTCCACTGACGTTTAACAGTACGGGCTGCATTAACAAAAGCGTAAAACGTTAATAAAAAACATATTTGCGTGACGGTGTCTTCCATTATGCCAGAAAACAATATTTGACAATGTTTTTTAAACAAAGTTTTAAAAGTCTCTTCCATATGTACGTCTCTCTTCTGGTCTGTTGTTGTTATTCTGATTGTCGCATGATAATGACGTAAGGGGTGAAATTAGCTGATCTACAAGCTCCCCTATGACGAAGTATTGTGAGCTTGTAGATTGGCCATTTTCAAATGGCCAAAATGTAGTAAAGGAAATCTATGGAAAATACAGGGTCAACCTCAATCTAATTGCAAAAAAACCAAACTCAGCTGATTTTGCATCAACACTCATTGGGCTAGATTTTGCCATAGCAACTTGGTCAAATGTGAGCAAGTTGCTATGGCAAAATCTAGCCCAATGAGGTTTTTTGTGCAAAACCAATGCTTGGAATGGCTTCAGCATCATGAAAACCCCCTATGTAGTTCACTCATTCTTGAGATGAGGGACAAAAGTGGAAAAAACATGTCCCACACATAAGAGCCTTATTTTATGTAAAAAATAAATTAATTCATAAAAATAAAAGCACTTGCAAAGTTAAGTGTAATACAGTTGTGTATTATTATGCCCTTAATTTCATTATAATTGTTTTCATATTCCATCTGAATTAGTTAAAAGCAGGCCCTGTACCCAAAAAGGCCTGTATTTAGCCTGTCCCCAGCAAGTGGCCACAATTTCAAACTGCCAAAAAAGTGTCTAATACTGTCACAATCACATAAATATACATACTAAATTAAAGTAGATTGTCAACAACATAGCAAATAATATACACAGTTAATTTTAATTTATATTTTCTATTAAATATCTCATATCAAATGTTCGTCCCACGTCTCCGTCAACTCCGTCAGGTTTTTTAAAAAGTCTTAAATTAATCAGAAAATATTGTCGACAGATTTAGCCTGAAGACTCCTTTTCCAAGTCCCATTTATATTTGTTGCAACAGTGGAGTACCTGGTCTGACAAGCATTCAATTGTTTGATATTTTAAACAAACAATGTTGATAACAATGTGGTCACAGCTTTTACATGTCAACTCCGTCAGGACATTATTATGATCTTTGTTAAGAATTCCAAAATAATGTTTATTATTTTAGTTTAGGGGTTAGGTTTAGCTAACAAAATTAAGCAAAAACAAAATGGCTACATTGTACTAAAGAGGGTTAAGATGAAAACAAATGCCATTTTGTCAACTCCGTCAGACGTCAACTCCGTCAGATTTTGTGTCTGACGGAGTTGACGTGTATCTGACGGAGTTGACAAAAGTGTTCCTAAAACAATAAAATTATTGTTTTTGAATAATGGGCAGTATTCTAATTTGGCACACAGTTAGAGCATGCCTTAAGGAACATTTTTGGCTATGGGGCCATCACAGATTTGTCTCGTGGTGACCATGGCAGCCATATTACAAAAGAGCCGCCACCTGATGTTATTTTACAATAACTCAAGTTCTACACCACCTAGGATCTTGATTCTGGTGACTAAGACCTCATTTTCAAGGATGAGGGATACAGTGGTACAATTTAGACTTTCCCTGTGACCATGGCAGCCATTTTTCAAAATGGCCGCCACCTGCTGTTATTTTACAATAACTCAAGTTCTACACCACCTAGGATCTTGATTCTGGTGACTAATCATACATTTTCAAGGATGTGGGGTACATTGGTAATATTTAGATTTGTCCTGTGACCATAGCAGCCTTTTTTTTTCAAAATGGCCGCCACCTGCTGTTATTTTACAATAACTCAAGTTTTAGACCACCTAGGATCTTGATTTTGGCGACTAATCATACATTTTAAAAGATGAGAAATACAGTGGTACTATTTAGATTTGTCCTGTGACCATGGCAGCCATTGTTTTTCAAAATGACCACCAACCTGCTGTTATTTTACCAATAACTCAAGTTTTAGACCACCAAGGATCTTGATTCTGGCGACTAATCATTACATTTTCAAGGATGAACTTTCTCTGGGAGACGTAAGGGCTTATTTCAGGTGCAGGTTGAGTTTCTACTGACAGGACATTAAAAGGAGGTGGGCTTTCTGGCCTTTGACTTGCCCCTTTCAGGTACAGATGCACAGTTTGACTTCACTGGCCACTGCAGGGAACTGTGGGGGAGAAACTTTGGTCTCTTGACACCCCGATTAGGTTCAGGGTTTTTTTTGGTGGAGACTTGCCTTTCATGACATCTTTGCTGCAGCAGTTGATCTCCTTACTGCCAGTGGTGGCACACTCTGGGTCTCTGGGGCATTGTATCTTGGTGGCCTCTTGCCAGTGTTTCTCCATCCTTCTCCTGAGCTCTGTGTTCTGGGGCTCTGTTATAGTCAACTTACATTGTCTTGGCTGGAGATTGCTTTCCTGCAGGGTCCAGCCCAGTCTTTGTGCAGATGGCTGCTGGCCCACCTGGAGGCCCCAACCTCACTTCTTCGGTTGGTGTGATTAGGTGGGGTGGTCTTCCCCAATCAGGATGAGGGGTTTGACCCTTTCAAACGGCAGTCTGGCCAAGTGTCTGTATTTAGTTGTGAGTTTAGATACAGGATACGATTGCTCACCCAGCCCCAGGTGACGAGGATGAGGTGAAGGCTCCTTTGATTTGGTAACATTGCTTTGGTTGACATGCTGGGGACACAGAGAAAGACACTGATGCCTTCAGTGTCTGCACATCCTGCCTGATGGTCCTGAAGCCAAATCTTCTGTCTTCAGTCTTTCCCTCACTGTTCACTGCTCACTGTTCACCTCACCGAATTTAGCCCAAGGAGTTTGACCCCTAGTTTGGCCATAGACCCCCTAGTTTGGCCATAGCCACTTGCCCAAATGTGCCGACATGTGCTGACCTCATCACATCTGTGATGATGGCTATGGCCGTTTTTAGCCAACGTAGTGTTTTTTGTGCAAAACTAATGCTTGGAATGGATCCAGAATCATGAAAAGCCCCTAGTTTGACATGCCACATGCTACTTAAAGCATAATGAAATTTAGAACATTTAGCCTTATATTGGTTGTTGATGGTACCCAACTTTCAGCAGCTGTCAAACATGCCCCTAGGGTGGTCAAATAGAAACCAATGTGGGATATGTTAGTAGACACCTTTACAAACATTGGTGAAGAAAATTCTTGGTAAGAAATGTATTCACAGATTTTATATTATTCTGATAATATTCCCTGAGTAAATTGGTAAAATAATAGCAGGTCCACCATTTTTGAAAATGTCTACCATCCATGGTCACAGGATAAATCTAAATAGTACAACTGTATTCCTCACCCTTGAAAATGTATGATTAGTCACCAGAATCAAGATCCTAGGTGGTGTAGAACTTGAGTTATTGGGAAATAACAGAAAGTTGGCGGCCATTTTGAAAAATGGCTGCCATGTTCACAGGGCAAATCTAAATAGTACCACTGTATTCCTCATCCTTGAAAATGTGGGATTAGTCACCAGAATCAAGATCCTAGGTGGTCTAGAACCTAAATCAGTTAAACTTGTCAACTCCGTCAGATGTTCGTCAACTCCGTCAGACGTTCGTCCCGTGATGTTTTTGTTAATTTCCAAAGAAATAGAAAATTTGCTGTCAAATCTTTTGTGCTTATATATTGAAACACCAACTGAAATGATACGTAATGATGATTTTTTTTACGTTTTTTTAGAGACCACAGAGGACATGTAAATATGAAATACATGCTTAAACATGTAGCTATAGGTGTAATGTTAAAGACCACAGAAGTGAACCTTTTTAAGCCTGTTTTCTCAACTCGCTGTTTCTCTGCAAGACATTACTCTATAAGCCAAATCTCCAAAACTGGTGGGTCAAACTGAACAACCAATATGTCAATTTATTTGAACATGAACATTTCAAAGATTCCTTTTCGGGCAAACATGTCCACCGTAAGATGAACCTAAATGGGTTTGAATGGGGTTTCTAGGTGTAAATATGTACAGTAGGACAAGTAGCATGCCAGAGTTTGTGCTAAACATGCCAAAGTTTGTGATAACTCAGAAACTACAAAACATTTCAAAGTAAAAGGTTCCACCATGTGTCTACACCAGTCAGCTCCTCACACGACACGAGAACCACGGCGAACATGGGCATATTGCCAAGGCACTTCTCCAGCTGGTGAATTCAAGTACTGGCGAAATGTGTCCCTGGTTCTCTTGGACTCCTCCGATGCCCTGTTCCCCCGGCAGGTTCCTCAGTGGTCTGAGGATGCTCTCGCCATCCTCAGAGTCCTCATCTGGCTCCTCATTCTGGCCCACAGTCTTTGAAGACTGGATGAAATTGTGGAGGATGCAGGTTGCCCTCACCACACTGTCGGCTGTTTCTGGGCCGACTTGCAGTCTGCCAGTGTAGACCCTCCAGCGTTGGGTGAGGATGCCAAAGGCGTTCTCCACGATCCGACGGGCTCTCGAGAGGCGGTAATTGAACATTTAGCCTTATATTGGTTGTTGATGGTACCCAACTTTCAGCAGCTGTCAAACATGCCCCTAGGGTGGTCAAATAGAAACCAATGTGGGATATGTTAGTAGACACCTTTACAAACATTGGTGAAGAAAATTCTTGGTAAGAAATGTATTCACAGATTTTATATTATTCTGATAATATTCCCTGAGTAAATTGGTAAAATAATAGCAGGTCCACCATTTTTGAAAATGTCTACCATCCATGGTCACAGGATAAATCTAAATAGTACAACTGTATTCCTCACCCTTGAAAATGTATGATTAGTCACCAGAATCAAGATCCTAGGTGGTGTAGAACTTGAGTTATTGGGAAATAACAGAAAGTTGGCGGCCATTTTGAAAAATGGCTGCCATGTTCACAGGGCAAATCTAAATAGTACCACTGTATTCCTCATCCTTGAAAATGTGGGATTAGTCACCAGAATCAAGATCCTAGGTGGTCTAGAACCTAAATCAGTTAAACTTGTCAACTCCGTCAGATGTTCGTCAACTCCGTCAGACGTTCGTCCCGTGATGTTTTTGTTAATTTCCAAAGAAATAGAAAATTTGCTGTCAAATCTTTTGTGCTTATATATTGAAACACCAACTGAAATGATACGTAATGATGATTTTTTTTTTTTTTACATGGTTTTCATGTTATAATATTGAAAATAAAGGTTGAAATGACGGTTTTGAGAAATTGGATATTTCATAATAGTGTGATATTGGAACAAAATAATATTAAAAGATTTGTATTACTTAACTTGATTACTGAAAGCCATTATAAGATAACTGAGGACTTTATATTATTGTTGAAATGATAAAATTCAATTAAAAGGGATTTTAGTGTGTCTGACGGAGTTGACATGAATCAGGTATTAAGTGCATAAATGTCCCATTTTAGAAAGAAATGTTATGCGAAAAACCTGTTCCTTCTCAAGATTGGTAGTTGAGACCTGTGTCTACAAATACATCTATTTGATTTGAATGTATCTTAAAAAAAAAAAAAATCCAGTTTGAAAAAGGTTTTGTCCCTTATCTCAAGAATGGGTGATTTATGTACTTAAAGCGTAAGGAAATTTAGAAAATATTGCCTTATAATAGGATGTCAATGGTGGCCATACTGTACAGGCCATTTTCAACACTTTCCCCTCAGACAATTCCAGTCAACTTTTGTTCTGTTATTCAGGATATATTGAAGCTGCAAAATCAGCTGAGTTTATTTTTTTTGCAATTATATTGAGGTAAAATTACATTATTACTGGACTAATAGGGCTTAAGTAGTCAATAGTAACTAAAGGTTTAAAATTATTGTAGTGGAGTAAAAATACAACTATGGAGGAAACTAGCATGGGAGAAAATAATGGGAAAGCCGGTCTACTTCAACACCTAACACATCAATCATTCATTGAGAATGGGGGCCTACTTTTAAGCAGCTTTGTGGCACGATGTTGATGGGCATCTTCCACCAGCATGGGACCCAGAGTAGTTTGAATGGAAATACACAGATCTATCAGTTCACTGAGCCCTATACCAATGTACCTGAAGATTATAATTTGCCGTTTTAAGCATGAAGGGGCTAATCCAAAACAAAGCCCTATTCTGAAATAAAATATTGTACATATCCACATATTCATGGATAAACACTATAGAAAGTAAATTTGATGCATTTAGTTCTCAAAAGATATATATTTTATAATATAAATATAATTTATATAAATATAATTTACTAAATAAATGTAGTTACTTTCCACTACTGCTGACCAGAAATTAAAGACCCATAATTTAATAATAACTACTTAAACATGAATATCTCTGCATTGCATGCACTGACCCTACTCAGCAGAGGAGGGCCTATAGATAGTTCTGGGTTCTGGTTATATGGAAACGGAAGCAGAACTTGGTTCTGGAACTACACATGGTTCTTGGAAGTTCTGGATTCTGGTTATATGGAAACGGAAGCAGAACTTGGTTATGGAACTACACATGGTTCTTGGAAGTTCTGGGTCCTGGAAAGTTCTGGTTCTGGTTCTTGTTCCACCCCATAGTGGAAAAGGGGCCTTAGAGTCCACAGAGGACATATAAATATGAAATAAATGCTTAAACATGTATACGGTGTAATGTTAGAGTCCACAGAGGGCATGTAAATATGAAATACATGCTTAAACATGTAGCTACTGTAGGTGTAATGTTAGAGACCACAGAGGACATGTAAATATGAAATAAATGCTTAAACATGTAGCTAGGTGTAATGTTAGAGACCACAGAGGACATGTAAATATGAAATACATGCTTAAACATGTAGCTATAGGTGTAATGTTAAAGACCACAGAAGTGAACCTTTTTAAGCCTGTTTTCTCAACTCGCTGTTTCTCTGCAAGACATTACTCTATAAGCCAAATCTCCAAAACTGGTGGGTCAAACTGAACAACCAATATGTCAATTTATTTGAACATGAACATTTCAAAGATTCCTTTTCGGGCAAACATGTCCACCGTAAGATGAACCTAAATGGGTTTGAATGGGGTTTCTAGGTGTAAATATGTACAGTAGGACAAGTAGCATGCCAGAGTTTGTGCTAAACATGCCAAAGTTTGTGATAACTCAGAAACTACAAAACATTTCAAAGTAAAAGGTTCCACCATGTGTCTACACCAGTCAGCTCCTCACACGACACGAGAACCACGGCGAACATGGGCATATTGCCAAGGCACTTCTCCAGCTGGTGAATTCAAGTACTGGCGAAATGTGTCCCTGGTTCTCTTGGACTCCTCCGATGCCCTGTTCCCCCGGCAGGTTCCTCAGTGGTCTGAGGATGCTCTCGCCATCCTCAGAGTCCTCATCTGGCTCCTCATTCTGGCCCACAGTCTTTGAAGACTGGATGAAATTGTGGAGGATGCAGGTTGCCCTCACCACACTGTCGGCTGTTTCTGGGCCGACTTGCAGTCTGCCAGTGTAGACCCTCCAGCGTTGGGTGAGGATGCCAAAGGCGTTCTCCACGATCCGACGGGCTCTCGAGAGGCGGTAATTGAAGACCCATGAGTCTTCAGGAAGACGGCGCCCCGAATAAGGCCGGAGGAGGTACGGCTTCATGGGGAAGGCCTTGTCACCCACCGCCACATATGGCACAGGTCCCAACTCTGCTGCCGATGGTAGGAGAGATGGTGGAGGGATGTCCAGCTGCATGGTCTGCCTTGAGATCTCTGCCCAGCTTGGAGTTGGCAAAAATTCCCCCGTCACTGTTGCCACCATAACCCCCGATGTCGACACTGATGAATTTATAGAATGCATCGACCATGGCCATCAAAACTACAGAGAAGGTGCCCTTGTAGTTATAAAACAGGGATCCGGAGTTGGGAGGGGCCTGGATTACGTCATGTTTCCCATCCAGAGCCCCGATACAATGGGGGAAGTTCCAGCGCTCCTCAAACCTCCTGGCAATGCTCAGCCACCTCTCCCTGTCTGGAACAGGCATGATGGAGTCTTTCAGGACATCCCAGATGACATTGCAGGTTTCCCGCACAATATGTGCCACAGTAGATACCCCAAGGTGAAAACTTGTGGCGATTGTGGTGAAGCTGTCACCGGTGGCTAGGAATCTGCAAAGACATGAGAAGGAGTATTAGCTTTTCTTACTTATCTATCCTTATGGTCACACACACAAATTGGCTTGCTTATAATATGTATTTATTTTCTATACAGGTAATGTTTACAGGTAATCACAAGTAGGCTACAAATCAAAATTGGATGGAAATATATAATTTGGATGTGGTTTCGTAATTAAACGTAATGTCAATATGGCACGCCGACTATCAAGAAAATAAAGACACAGCACTTCATGTCAAAAAGGTTGCAGACCCCTGATTAATTGAAGTTGGTACAACATATGTTCAGGAGGAAGACCACACTTACAAGCTAAGATCGTTGGCCTCCTCTGCCACCATGCCATGCTAACTCTCTCCCTAGCCTCAGGTATCGAGCCCAATCAGCTCACCATTTACCTGCCATGGTTACCAACGCCAGCTCCACCCTCACCACTCACCGATACCTCGCTGCCATGGCAACCGCCAGCCCTCCACCCTATCGCCGCCACGCTGCACAAAGGGAAGTGTATTTATGCCAGCCTGTTTCACCAGCCACTCGTGCATCGTATCTCGTAAGTCCCGTACTTACACAGCACACGTTCCCAAGCAATCCCAGCGAAATGGATAGCATTGATCTTTTTCCCTCCGACGACGACCTCACCTTCCCGGACTCGCCAGAAACGCCGCCTCTCCAGAGGCTTCTGGCAACCGGCGCGTTGCCCCGTTCAGCTCCCGGTCATACCGGCGTGTCCACGGCAGCCCAGGCAACACAGGCAACCCGGCGGGTAGCCGCCTCCGCGCCCAGCAACCTACGGCTCCGCCAACTCCCCCCGCTCCCTCCGCCTCACCAACGCCGGACACACAGCGACCTTCCACCTCCACCTCCTCCACGCCGTGAGTCCATTCGATCGCGCACCGCCCCAGGTCCGCGGTCCTCCACACACAGGCCTGCCATTCCACCGCCAAACGAATGGACAGTCGCCGGGCTCAAGAGAGCACTTCGCGATAAAAACGTCGCTTTCCACAGAACACTGAACAAGGGCCAACTGTACAACCTACTAGCCCAATGCTCATCTCCAGCCCTTCCGGCAACATCTGCGTCCCCGACTGATGACGTCATACAGGGTCCTTCCCGACGCGACAACCGGAGAGGGGACCCATTGCCGCCTGTCCAGAACCGCCGAGGTGAGCAAGCCAGTCCAATACCAAACAATGATTATATCAATCAATGTTTCACTATACCAAACTATTTCACCACTGGACATCCACCTCTACCTGTACCCCCAGGCCAGACAGTGCACAGCCGCCTCGGACCATATGCCACGCAGTCCAGGCGGGTCATGCCTCCCCCCCAGCATACCTCCCCCCCCCTGTGCCTTCTCCCTTCCCCCCCCCCAAGCCTCCCTCGGAATCCCTCCATCCCTCCTCCCTCCTTCCCTGTCTATGCAGGCTGCACTGTCATCCCACCCCCCTGCACATTCATCCCACCTCCCCCCCCCAGCCCTCCCTAAATTGGATGAAAGAGAGTTTAAAGTGGGTTCTGATAACGTACATTGGGAAACAGAGACAGGCAAAGCAATGCTTGTAAATTGGCTTACTAGTTTAAACTTATAGACCCCATAAACCCAGAAAGGAGGGGGGGTAAGTCAAACATAATTAATCTGTCCCATTACTTCCAGCCAGATCAACAGCAGACCGAACTGCTGGAAAAGGGACTTTCATTTGTCCCGACTCTGGATATCTATAAACAACAAACCAACAGGTTAAAGAAAGACCTTTCGCAGTATCACCGCAGATTGAAACTAGCCACACACTTTGGAATCGACCGACGACCAGGGAAGGGAGGTACTACCCTTTCGACCAAAATCAAACTGGGAACCAGCGGAGTCGTTAATTCCAAGCAGCCTTAAACGACTGATGCAGAAGGACATGAATACGGTAATACGCGCAATTACTTTCGACCGCTGGAAACTATCACATCTCAGTATCTCTGTGAAGGAACGTTTGAAATGTATAATCATTACGTGTAACTATTTGCTACCTAACTACTTTTTTACAGAAAAAAAAAGGTATATAAACTGGTATATAAACTAAAATATATTATACAGTATAATTATTTTATTACTTATTGTAAATTGTCAATTGTTTTAAATGTATTTCATTTTGTACTATAGTGATATTAATACTAAATCATGATCAGAGTAATATGTCACTATGTGTCTCTAACTTCAATTTCTGTAATAATACTTTCAAATTTGTTGAAATATACATGATCTAAAATACTTCCGAAATCTGTAGTTGGATTTGTATCTCAGTGATGACGTAAGAGAAATGGTCATCTGTGTAATCTGGTCCCACCAGATACCACATTACGTCATCGTTGAGAGCTGGGACCAGAGTACACGGTGTGTATATGTATGACTAGCTCTCAGTGATGACGTAAGAGATATGGTCATCTGTGTAGTCTGGTCCCAGCAGACCAGGCACAGATTTACAAATTACAAATCACATTACAACTACATACAGAGTATGTAGTTGTAATTTGATTAGCAGTATACTGTGGTTACTTGGTTCCAAAAAGTGAAGCCAAGTTTTTTTTCAACCGTAAGTCTGTGCCTGGTTTGCTGGGACCAGTTACAACATTACGTCATCGTTGAGAACTGGGACCAGAGTACATGGTGTGTATATGTATGACTAGCTCTCAGTGATGACGTAAGAGATATGGTCATCTGTGTAGTCTGGTCCCAGCAGACCAGGCACAGATTTACAAATTACAAATCACATTACAACTACATACAGAGTATGTAGTTGTAATTTTATTAGCAGTATACTGTGGTTACTTCGTTCCAAAAAGTGAAGCCAAGTTTTTTTCAACCGTAAGTCTGTGCCTGGTTTGCTGGGACCAGTTACAACATTACGTCATCGTTGAGAACTGGGACCAGAGTACATGGTGTGTATATGACGTAATGTTGTAACTTGTAACTTGTAACTAGTCCCAGCAAACCAGGCACAGACTTACGGTTGAAGAAAACTTGGCTTCTCTTCGAAGAGACCAAGCGAAATGATTACTTGCGCGCTCTGCTTGCGCAAGTAACAAACAAATCGACAGACAAAGGCTCCTGCATAGTAATTATGGATAAACACCAATACCTGTTAGAAGGTGAGAGACAGCTCAACAATCAGGACCATTATAGGCAATTAGACCAACCCATTTACATGCAGACAGCTACAAAGGCCATAGCCATCATAAACAGACTTAAGGACAAAAGGCACATAAACGCCAAACAACAACAATACTTAATAGGACAGGATAGCCCAAGAGCTAGGATATTTTATCTTTTACCAAAAATACACAAAAGCCCGGATTCATGGACAATACCATATGAAATTCCACCCGGGAGACCAATTGTGTCGGACTGTGGCAGCGAGACTTATCAGACAGCAGAGTTTATTGAATATTTCCTGAACCCACTGTCGATAAAACACCCCAGTTTTATAAAAGACACTTACGATTTTGTGGACAAAATTAAAGCTATTAAAGTAGGAAAGGAGGCCTTTCTATTTTCAATAGATATAGACAGCCTCTACACAAACATTGAAACAGAAGCAGGGCTACAAGCAGTCAGGGAAGTCTTTAGTAAATACCCAGACACAAGTCGACCAGAGGAGGAATTACTCCAATTACTAGGGGTGTCCAATCGACAACCGTTAGCCGTTTATTAATTTGTTTACCGACAACACTAACGGCTAATGGTTCACCGATAAAAAAATATATATTTTATTTTGAAGCGCCGAGAGCGGGCACCGCGGCCAAAGCACCAAGCACACACACACACACACACACAGACACCCCCTCTTTCCACCTTTACTGTCAGTGCAACCACGCATGTGCCGTGACTTACTTCCCCCAAAACAAAAACACCAAAGCAACTGCATGTAGTACTAGTGGACTGTGGAAGCAGGAGGGAAAAAGAAAAAAAGACGAAAACACACACAGCATTGCGCGCCCGCAGATCTGCCCTTCATGCAACGAACGTTGGTTCCTTAAACGGCAGATCTGTCGTTTTATGGATCATAGAACGAACGTACCGGTATGCTGTTAGCTTGTTGCTAACGGGACCCCCCCCCCCCTCTCTCTCTCTCTCTCTCTCTGACGTTCTCTCTTTCTCGCTCGCGTGCGTTAGAGAGACGCTCTCTCTAACACGTCTTTCTGTCTTTCTCTTTCTTTCTCTCTCTCTCTCTCTCTCTCTCTCTCTCTCTCTCTCTCTCTCCCTCTAATCCTTCCTGATCGGTCCGCGATACATATGTGCGTATAGAAGACTGTAGCCTAAGCACTAGTGCACTGATTGACAGCAGGCCACGTGTAAACGGTGTATTTGTCTATTTTTAATGCGCAAAACAGCGCTTTTTTTCCCTTAACGGCTAACGGTTAATTAGCCGACAAGTGCTGGCGGTAACCGGTTAATACAATCTTTCCTTTTGGCCATCCCTACCAATTACTAGACTTAAATCTAACCCAGAATGATTTTTCCTTTAACAACAAATTCTATTTACAAATCAAAGGCACGGCCATGGGAAAGAGATTTGCACCATCTTATGCAAACATTTACATGAGCATATGGGAACAGACAGCACTAGAAAAATGCAGACTTAAACCGACACATTACTATAGATTTCTAGATGATATATTTGGAATATGGGAACATAGCCAAGAAGAATTCCAGGAATTTATTGATGTTTTAAATAGCCATCATAGATCCATAACGATAAAATATGTGACACACACAGAAAGGATTGACTTTCTTGATGTAACAATCTTCAAGGGCCCAAACTTTAACACAAATGGGAAACTAGACTTAAAAGTATTCTTTAAAGAAACAGACACTCACGCCCTATTACACAAAACGTCATTCCACCCGACACACTCCTACACAGGAATAGTCAAATCACAACTACTAAGATTCCATAGGATTTGCACGCAAAGAAGTGATTTCAAAATAGCTTGTAAAACTCTATTTAATGCTCTCAGACTAAGAGGATACACTAGGACCTTCCTCCGGAAAGCCCAAAATACCTTCTTAGAAATAAGAGTGCGAGATACAGGCCCCAAATTGGCCCTGATAACCAGTTATTCAACACAGAGCACACTAGCCAACAACAGAATAAAAAGGAATTTTGAGAACCGAACGGACGATCTTCTAAAAGATTATAAAATTATATCGGCCTACAGAAAAAATAAAAACCTTAAAGATTATCTAGTACACAGCAAGCTAAAATAAATCAACACACCAGCACGCCAGGGACCAGAATACTTCAAACCCAAACAATTAGTAAAAAATAGAACCACAAAACGCGTCTTAGAGATTAAACAACAAATAACAGCCAGAACCAGCAACTGCATCACATGTGAAAAATGTGGTTTACAATATGTCGGAGAGACAGGTAAAACAATAGGTACTAGGCTGGGACAACACAGATACAATATTAAAAATGCCAAAAAGACAACCACAAGATTGGTGCAACATTTCATGGCGCACGGCATTGAAGCTCTAAAATGTGCTGGACTTCAACACAATCCTAACTGGACAATAGGACAAAGACGTTTTAATGAAAAACAGTGGATTAAGAACCTCAACACGGATTTTCCTGGAGGCTTAAACATGCCTAAAATCAGATCTTGAACACTACAAAACTTAAACTCAGGATTAAACTGGAGAAATCTAAAAGTGATTGGATCAGACTTCCTTCGGATACATGGCAAATGCATTTATTCCTTGCATTGTGCCTACACATGTTGCGACCGCAAGTCTTTTAATTCCCCCCCTGTGCCTGCTCCCTTCCTCCCCCCCCCCCAAGCCTCCCTCGGAATCCCTCCTCCCTCCTTCCCTGTCTATGCAGGCTGCACTGTCATCCCACCCCCCTGCACATTCATCCCACCTCCCCCCCCCAGCCCTCCCCCTCCCCCCCTCAGTCCCTCAGGCCGCTAGCCAGCCCCACACTCACGGGGCCACCGACCCAAGCTGGCTAGCACCTCCCCCACCTGCGGGTGCCCCGTATCCCTCGAGCACCCCCCCCCCCCCCCCCCCTCCCTCATGTCTTTCCCCCCCCCCTCCCTCATGTCTCTCCCCCAACCCTTCTCTCTCTCCTCAGCAGCTGCCGCCACGATGCCACCGCACGTGCTTGCCCTCAACCCACCTCCCGTGTCCTGCAACCTCCGCCTTCAAATCCTGCAGGGTAATGACATAGACCTCGCCACTATCCTCAAACCCTCAGCTCACACCTTCCAACCACGGGCAGTAGACTGCGGGGGGTTCTCAATAACTCTCCGCGACCTCACATCCTCATCATCAACCCACTCCCCCCTCACTCACACAGAATTCACCCTGGCTTTCTCCATTTTCCGTGAGGTCATTTGCTCCCAGTTCCCCAACAGAAGGTCAGAACTAGACCACTATTTATACATAATCACAGACCTAGCAGCGTGCTTCGGCGGCTCACTTTTTTACGAGTACCACAGGCAGTTTGCAGCCAGAGCAGCAGCCCGCCTCCAGCAATGGAACCAAACGACCTACTGGGGTGCCCTCGACGTGGAGCTATACTGCCGGCTGATCGCCGGCAGCGCCGCCCTCACCTGCTCCGTCTGCGGCTGCCCCTCCCACCCCACCACCGAGTGTGTCCTCTCAGCCTCCAGAGTCCAGACCATCATCCAGACCCACCCCAGCCCCCACCCACTCATCGCACTCCCAGCCAGCCCCCGACAAGCAGCAAAAACCCCGTCCCACTGGCCCGACCGCCTTCCCCTCCTCCTCCCAAGCCCTAGACAAGCGGGGAAGAAAAAATATGTTTATCGGCTCCCAAATGCTGTGCAACAATTTCAACGACAAGGGGTGCTCAGTAAACTCGTGCAGAATGCTCCACGTTTGTTCCTACTGCGGCGGAGCACACACCCGGACCAGCTGCCCCCACAACCCCACCAAACCAGCCAGCAGCTGACTAATCATGCACCTGGCCACCCCCGTCAACATCCCCGCCCTAGCCAAAGCGCTAACTCACCATCCCGACACCCCATTCATCCTGTTTTTCATAGATGGACTCATTAATGGATTTTCACCAGGCCTTTTTTCACTCCCCGAGCTATCCCATTCCTGCAAGAACCTCCAGTCCGCCCTGTCAGAACCCGACATCGTCACCTCCCTAATAGAGAAAGAAATACAACAAGGATTCATGATAGGACCATTCGACTCCCCCCCGTTCCCCTCATACCGAATCAGCCCCCTGGGCGTGGCAACCAGGAAATATTCAGGAAAAAAACGACTAATCATTGAACTATCTGCCCCCCACGGTTCATCCATCCCCAGCATTAACAGCCTCATCCCCAGCGCCGACTACTCCCTCAAATATTCAACCATAGACCACGCCATCGCCCTCATCCGACTCGCCAGGCGTGGTGCCTGGCTGTCAAAAGCCGACATCACGTCGGCCTTCAAAGTCCTCCCACTACACCCAGACTCATGGCACCTTTTTGGCGTACACTGGAACAATACATTTTATTTTTCAGTTAGATTAACATTCGGATGCAAAAGCTCCCCCAGACTATTCAACAACCTTTCAGAACTCCTCTGCTGGATAATGCTCAACAACGACCACATCCCCCACCTAGTCCACCTCCTGGATGATTTCCTCACCATCGACCCCCCATCAGCCCCCCCCGCCCGCAGCCTAACGTGCCTAAAAACCACGTTCGCGGCGCTCGGCATCCCCCTCGCCGAGGAAAAAACAATGGGTCCCCTGACCAAAATCGAGTTCCTGGGCATCGACCTTGATTCCGTCACATTTCAAGCCTCACTACCCCCAGAAAAATTTGACCGCATCTCACTCCTCATCTCCAACTTCCTCGAAATCCCGTCATGCACCAAACAACAACTCCTACAGCTCCTAGGCCATCTCAACTATGCCACCAGAATTATCCCACAAGGCCGTTCATTCATTTCCCACCTCCTCCACCTCGCCGCATCCGCCCCGTCACTCCACCACCACGTCAGACTAGACCTACCATGCCGCATAGAGCTCAGGCTCTGGCACATCCTGCTGACCAACTGGAAAGGCGTGACATTTTTCTATCATGACTTCCACTCCTCTCCCGAAGACCTGGACCTATTCACTGACGCGGCACCCTCCGTAGGTTTCGGGGGGTACCACAGAGGGAGGTGGTTCGCCGAGAAGTGGCCAGAAGAGCTATTTCCCCCCCCCTTTTCATCTGCCCACTAGCCCTCTTCGAGATGTACCCAGTGATAGTCACGGCCTCTCTTTGGGGTCACGAATGGACCAGCCGCTCAGTCCTCATCCACTCCGACAATCAAGCCACTGTCCAAATAATAAACAAAGGTCGCTCTCCCTCACTACCCCTCATGGCTCTCCTCAGACGCCTCACATGGATCTCAGTCACCCACAATTTCCTCATCCAAGCAGCTCACGTCCCCGGTCATCACAACGCAATAGCAGATTCACTCTCACGCTTCTCCTTCCAGAAATTCAGGCGATTGGCCCCATCCGCAGACCTCCACCCGACTCCAGCTCCTCCGTTTCCACAGATGACCTTCCCCTAGATCATCCACTCCACGACCTCCGGACCATCTCCAGAAACCTCATTCTACAAGGTATTTCCCCATCCACACTCTCTTCCTACTGGACAGCCTGGCGCACTTTCCAGTCATTCCACTCCACCTTCGGCCTACATTTTCCTTCCCTGGACCTCATCACCCTCACCTCCTACATCAGCCACTGCCATTCATCACGGGCCATGCTTCCTTCCACCATCCGAGTCTACTTATCAGGTATCAATTTCATTTCCAAACTCATAACAGGAGCCCCTCACCCCTTCTCACAGCACGCACACGTCACACTGCTCCTTAAGAGCCTGAAACGGAAGGAGCCTCACAATCCTCCTCTCCGCCAACCCATCACCTATGACATCCTCTCGGGATGCATCAATACACTCCGCTCAGGATATTCAAGCCCTTCCACAGATTCCACCCTGGAAGCCAATGTTCCTGCTAGCATTTTTTGGCTTCCTCAGGTGCTCGGAATTCACTACACTTAACTCCACATTCATCCACAACAAACACCCCTGTTTATCCGATCTGAGCATCATAGATTCCACCACCATCATTTTCACTCTAAAATACAGCAAAACGGACCAATATGGCAAAACGACACCCATCGACCTGTTCAAACTCGACTCACATCTCAGCCCATATGAACCCTTAACCCGTCACCTCCGTGCTACTCCTCTCGATCCTCTGTTCACTACAGATTCCGGCTCCATAGCCACCAGACACTGGTTCCTCTACCACCTCCGCCAGATCCTGACCAAGGCCGGATACTCCGCATCCGACTTCTCCGGCCACTCATTCCGGATCGGCGCCACTTCCACAGCCTCCAGACAAGGTATAACCGACCACACTGTCCAACTCCTTGGGCGCTGGTCTTCCCAAGCATACCATGCTTACATACGGACGAGTGTCCAGGACCTCAGAGCCGCTCACGGCTCCCTGGTCCAGCGAACGCTCCACAATTGATTCCAATCATTCAAACTACTTTGGGGTCTCGTATTGGGGGCGTGTCCGTACACGACCAGAAGGACGCCCCGTTACTCAGACCCCATGCCAAATACTCAGGGTATCCTACCCCCCCGGAACCGGGCCTACGACTCCCCCTATCATCCTCCACTTCCCTCCCAAGGGCCTAGTCTCACTAACATCCTCTCCCCCTCACTCCCTCAAGATCCCCCCTGTAACTCCAACTCATCCCCTCATCCTCACTCCCCCTCCCCACCCCCTCCTTTCACTCTTCCTCCGGCCCCTCGGAAACCTCCACATCCCTCACCCCCTACCTTTCCCCTCTTCCCAACCCGACATCCTCCTCCTCTCCCCCTCCCAAACGGGACACATCCTACACGAACAGTCAAGGCCTCCATCCCAATGCATCTCACCCCATGCATCGTTCCACTCAATGCGTTATTCTAATGCATCATCCATCCAATGCATCTCATCCTATGCATCATTCCTTCTCATGTTCCACCTCTCTTCTAAATAAATACTAAACCATGTTAAACGATGTTCGATTGAATGCGTGGTCTGTACTAGTGAATTGAAGTTGGTACAACATATGTTCAGGAGGAAGACCACACTTACAAGCTAAGATCGTTGGCCTCCTCTGCCACCATGCCATGCTAACTCTCTCCCTAGCCTCAGGTATCGAGCCCAATCAGCTCACCATTTACCTGCCATGGTTACCAACGCCAGCTCCACCCTCACCACTCACCGAGACCTCGCTGCCATGGCAACCGCCAGCCCTCCACCCTATCGCCGCCTCGTTGCACAAAGGGAAGTGTATTTATGCCAGCCTGTTTCACCAGCCACTCGTGCATCGTATCTCGTAACCCTCCCTCCCACCCGCTTCTCTTACTAACTCTCGTTCTCCAGTTTCAGGTTCCGACGGGGGTCTCGTATTGGGGGCGTGTCCGTACACGACCAGAAGGACGCCCCGCTACTCAGACCCCATGCCAAATACTCAGGGTATCCTACCCCCCCGGAACCGGGCCTACGACTTCCCCTCCCCCCACAGGGCCACGCCCTATCATCCTCCACTTCCCTCCCAGGGGCCTAGTCTCACTAATATCCTCTCCCCCTCACTCCCTCAAGATCCCCCCTGTAACTCCAACTCATCCCCTCATCCTCACTCCCCCTCCCCAACCCCTCCTTTCACTCTTCCTCCGGCCCCTCGGAAACCTCCACATCCCTCACCCCCTACCCTTCCCCTCTTCCCAACCCGACATCCTCCTCCTCTCCCCCTCCCAAACGGGACACATCCTACACGAACAGTCAAGGCCTCCATCCCAATGCATCTCACCCCATGCATCGTTCCACTCAATGCGTTATTCTAATGCATCATCCATCCAATGCATCTCATCCTATGCATCATTCCTTCTCATGTTCCACCTCTCTTCTAAATAAATACTAAACCATGTTAAACGATGTTCGATTGAATGTGTGGCCTGTACTAGTGAATAGCCTATAATTAGTATTGTTTTTTTGGGTGTGGTGCACGGTTTCCCCCAGCAGGCTGTGCCTTTGAGTAAGGTGAGGAAGTTTGAATGTCACGGGTTATAAGGTGTATTTTAATTTTATTATTTGTCTATTTAATTGTATAATTTATTTGTCTATTCAATGCTCAAAGTTATTTGTCTTCACAGGTTGGTGAGTGACTACTATAGGCTAGTGAGGAAATCTTTATATCCTGCCCTGCCCTTCTTGGCTGGGAGTAAAATAGCCTATAGCCTGTCGATATATAAAAAGGGATTTGTAAAACAGGCTGTAGCCTATACTAGGTATAGCTAGGTATTGTTGGGCAACATGAACAGTGTTGTAGTCGTGGTACACTATTAAAACATGCAGTGATGCAGATAGTATGGTTTATGACTTATTATGCATAATCATATCCCTAAAAGTAGGCTAAATATAACATAAAATATAACACCCCTACAAATTATTAATCTCAAAGTTAAAATATAAGTAGTAGGCTACATGGCATAGCTGATAGCTGTCTTTCTTTGGAGCGCACAGAGAGGCCAATTGAATAGAACAGATGTATGTAGTTTATCATTTTATTAAACACGCAATAGGCCATCCCATTCAATTCCTGAATGCACACATAGGAGGCGGTCGACGCAGCCTGCATATGGACATAACGGGACTTTGTCTCATTCCTCATATAGAATATACTATAGCCTATATATATTATATTAATACGGTTTCTTACCTCAGACATGTGGCTAGCCTCTGTCCGGGATCAATAGGCTCCCTGAAGTTGGTTGTCTCCCTCTGGAGACGTGGAGTCAGCTGACGGAGAAGCTCTTCAAATTGTCCGAGGGACATTCGGAAATATTGATGGAATTTTTTAGGGTATTTCTTGAGCTCCTGTATTGTCGTGTGGAACTCACCCATGTCCTTTCTCAAAATTAATATTGGGTGTACCCAGAAAACTTCTCTTCTTTCTTTTTTTATTTAAAATCATCATAACCAGCTCTTCATCACTTGAGGTAGACTCCATTGTTCCCAGTGGCGCGAAACAACTCCCGCCGCGCCAGTGACGACACAATTAACTCCCGCCACGCAACTCCCGCCACGCCAGTGATGCCACGAAACAATTTATTTATTAATTCCCGTTTCTATATAAATAGTGGGGAGGTGCTGCGTGCTGACCACGGGAGACAAAACTTGTAAAGGGCAGCTTGTATTCACGATACAAAACACATTTATGATTTATTAAAGACCAACGTTGCATTCAGGCACTTGCAGAGGAGACACGGGGGTCCCGGGACACTAGTCCCCCGTGGTTCCGCGTGGTTATTATGGTATTTACCATAGGCAATATGCCAATATTGAAAAAAAGTTAAAATGACCAGTGAGATTTGCACTAGGCTATTTCTGCTGTGCAGACCCGTTTTTGACTTTATAACTGGAATATATGCGCACAGGCTCTGCCGTTACCAATTGTACCATGTGGGCCGGTACCAATTGGACCCCTTAGCGACCCCCGCTCTCTCTGGGAGATGAGCGCTCTCTCTCTCTCTCTCTCTCTCTCTCAGCAGGGAATCATAGCTTCAAATTGACATTGGTTGTTCAAGTTAAATTAATGTGTTGATGTTATTATGGTATTTACCATAGGCAATATGCCAATATTGAAAAAAGTTAAAATGACCAGTGAACAGGCTCATCAAAAAGGTAAGATTTGCACTAGGCTATTTCTGCTGTGCAGACCCGTTTTTGACCCGAAAATAAAGATTTTATAACCGGAATATATGCCCACATGCACGGGCGCGGCCGGTACCAATTGTACCATATGTGGGCCGGTACCAATTGGACCCCTCCATCTGTAAAGTACTGGATACGGGGGTATTAAAGAAAGGATACCAAAGCGGGAGGGGGAGGGAGAGGAGAGGAGCTATAATCGCACAATACGCGTCGCATAGATGTGTACACTGTATAGGCAAACGCGAATAAATTCGCCGGGAAAATATTTCGCATTTTCAGATCGCTTATTCGCATCGCGTCGCTAATTCGCCAGTGTGTAATGACCTTAACTCTGAAATGCTATAGGCTACTCCTGTCCTGATAGCTTGGGGGCTCGAGCATTCATTCTCACCTGAATGTACAGCCCCAGAGAAGACATTTTCCAATCTGTTGTCTATCATGACTCGCATGAGTTTGTGAGATTTTAGCGTTTCTGTATCCTAATGCAGCCATATTGGAAATAAATTGGGCCTGTTTCTTGCTTCCCTAATCACAGGTCCTGTCAAAAAGTTACCCGGCTAGATTAAGCAGTGTTCCCTTCAGTTCAGGGTGCTGATATTGTGTATGTTTGCTCACTCCAGGTACCCTCATGGTCCGGGGTTCCAAATGCACACCCCTAACTGGAGTGTACTAAATTGACCCATACTGTTCATTTTGGTTCCATTTGTACACTCCATGGGGGTCATCCTTTTACAACACTAAATGGAACAGCTAGCATTAAAGCTGCACATACGTAACTGTTCTCTTCTACGTCAGGTTGTAGCACAATTGCTGACATTTTCACCATTGAGCTCTTAGAGCCGACCTGCTTGCTCAGGGGATACATTGAATCTTGACCACCGCAGGTCAAAATGTGTTATAGACCGGTTGGACAAACATACTTTTTATTCATTAACAAAATGTGCCATGGTGCTGCGTTAGTTAGTATAATTGGTAAAGACCCGTTAAGGCAGAGGCCCAATTTGTTTCCAATGAGGCTGCTGTGCATACTGAGGATTGAACCTAATCATCCCCACACTGTCCCAGTTTTATTGCAGTCTTGGTTCACTATTTTACAAGCTTTGAGCTATCAACAAAATGGCTCTAATTTGGCTATTCCCCTGTGACGAAATGAGCTTTAACTCGTTAGCTGTGTTATTAAAATAACTCAGAATTCCTTGTGCCAACAGTGTCCAACAGTGTGTGGGGCTGGAGGGTGCCGGGCCTCAGGATGAGTTGGAATAACGAACCCAACGTGACCACCAGCAACAACCTCATAAATAAACATTGATTGTGTTTAAGTTGCTTGATTCAGTACTATTTACTTAAGTTATAGTTTTGACCCTTTGTTATTTGGAGAACGCCATCCAACGGGCAAACCATGCGGCCGTCCTTTGCAGGGCGTTGGGGTGTGGGGGGGGCGGCCCACCTGAAGAGCCTCATCGACACAGACAAGTTGAAACAGTAGGTGGAGTCTACAGAGTTGCTGATAAAGACTGAGTCCTGATGCGTTCTTTTAACTTCTTTTCACAGGTGGATAATAAGCAAGAAGGGCAGCATGGCCCCTAACACGGTCAAATCCTACCTGCTGGACCTGTCTAAGTTCATGGATCACCTGGAGTCCTCACGGTTCATGCGCCAGTCCAAGCTGTCAAAACATGACATTAAAGGAATCCGATATCGGCTCGCTGGCTTCCAGAAGGAATATATGGTGAAGCTGAAGAAACACTGCAACCTAACCCTCAAAAAAAACGAGTGAGTATACTTTCTGACCCTTAAGCAAGAATGATGATGACCTGAGATGACCTGAGATGACCCTGTCCCAGCTGAGTGCAGAGCTGGTCAAAGATGAGACACGTGAAAGCTGGCCAGCTATCCTCAAACTCCTCAACGAGTACAACCAAGACCAAGAAGAGGCTAGAAAGGTATACAGACCTCAAGTGGAAGTTCAGATAAATCCATCATATTTTATATTACCGGTGGGCCCCAGAATAGTTCGTCTTGCCTGACAGCGTGTTCGAGTCCCGTTCATGACGACCTTTGCTGCATGTGTAGCAGGTATATAAGATATACAAGTGGATGCATTCCACCAAAGATCCCTCACATGCCATATTATTTATTGACACTTATTTTGTAATGTTTTGTGCAATTTATCATTTTGGGAGCTATGTAATGTTTTATTTTGAAGTCCTCACTCCTTCCTGCTGTGACGTCATTCACCTGCGTTTACTTCCTCCTCTCTCTCTTGCTAGAAGCCAGCTTGGAGTGAGGTGGGTTGGTTTTCTGCTCTTAGTAGATTTTTGCATTAAAGTTGTTTTAAGTACATTTAACCAGTGCAAACGGTAGAATGATGTTGTAATTCAGTTCTGTATGTAACCATATGTTTGTTCTGCAAAGGTTTAAGTGTTTTAATGTACTGTCTAGTGAAGTTCTGTTTAACAGCACTTGTGAGGACTCTGCACTCTTACACACACAGACACACACACACACACACACACACCAGTGACTGCAGCATGGCAGCTGATTGCCAATTTGTCAATTGTCCTCTATTACAGTTGGTGTTGCAGAGGTGTGCTGTGCTTAATGCCTGCTGCATTCTGTGTGTCTTTCTGTTTCTGTGCAGGTATGTTTTTGTTGCTCCCAATATTTATTGCATGTTGTATTAAGTGTGTTTTATTGTTTGATTTACTTTTATAGAAAATACTGTTTAGCTGATGGTGTATTTAATTTCAAGTGTATTTGTAATTGTGATGTATTGTGTAACTTTGTAAGTCATTGTTAGCTGCTCTCTTGCTAGAAGCCAGCTTGGAGTGAGTTGGTGTTGCAGAGGTGTGCTGTGCTTAATGCCTGCTGCATTCTGTGTGTCTTTCTGTTTCTGTGCAGAAATAAATACGCCAAAGGCTAAAGAGCGATTCCTAGTCCCCGTGTCCATCTAAAACACAACGCAGAGCTCAATCCGGTTACATTGGTGGGAAACTAAAGTGTGCGGTAAAGTTGATGCCGCCACGATGGATTATCCTCAGCTCTTTGTATTCATTTTATTTTGTATTCTGAATTTCACGTTCTGTTATTTCATTGTGCCCTCCTTTTTCTACTCAGCTTTCTTGTATTGTTTCGGCTGTGTTGTCAACAGGCTTTTGATATACAGTTGGGACAACATCAATTGGCTGATTTTGATGCAAATGTTAAATATTTTGAGTAGCGACCTGCTGAACGGGAGAGGCGATTATTGGACCAGACATTTAGCGGGATTCCCATTCTACCAGAGGCCCTGGGGGCCGGCTTATTTGTTTGTGTTTTATCTGGTCCGTGATATTTCGTATTTGGTTTTGAGAACACTGTACATGTTCATATGGGAACCGAGACCGACGTTCTTTTTGCGCTGTTTGGAGACCGCCGTGTTGATCTATCTTCACTTTTGGCTGCTGTGAAAAGGCCGGGCTGCAACGGTGTGATCCCCTCCGGGGAACTGCCCGCCTCCGACCCAGGCACGGGGGCCTCCGTGGCGGGTACCTCCTCTCCCCTCTCCCCCTCCTCCTCCTCCTCCACTACTGTGTCTGTGACTCCATCCACCTCCAACCAAACCACCAGCAGCCCCCCTACTCCCCAGCCCACCCTCCACCAGTTATTCCTGACACACTACCAAGAGTTGAGAAAAAGCAGGGTCGAGTCAGGCAGGCACCCACACAAGGAGACACTCAGGGTGTGGTTAGGACACGTGCTGGCAGGGTTGTTAAGAAAGTCAACCGGTTGGTAGAAACAATGGTTCAGAAACCACTTAGCATGGGGGGGTTCTACTGATTCAGTTAGGGTTCCCAGTCACTTGCCCTGTTTTAGAGGGGTTTTATTTTGTTCTTTTTGTTTCGTTGAGATGAGATGTTGCTTGTCTTTTTCTCTGTGTTTTTTTTTTTTCTTTCTTTCCTTTTTCTGCATTGTGTCATTGTAGTATGGTGTACTTGCTGAATGTGCTCACCGGTATGGTTTGGGACTCAAGTAGGCCGGGTAGCTTGGTGTACACGGCACCGAGCATTTCTGGGAGGGTCTAGGGTTGGACAACCCTTCTCCGAACCTGTTCGTCAGGTAGCTTGTAGCTGAGTGAAGCTTTGTGTGTGCCCGTGCCAGTTTTGTCAAAGTGTTGTCCCTAACGGTGTTATGTCCTGTCAGTCGCTCAGGATTTTGGTGGAATTCAGGAGGGGTGAATGTAGCAGGTATATAAGATATACAAGTGGATGCATTCCACCAAAGATCCCTCACATGCCATATTATTTATTGACACTTATTTTGTAATGTTTTGTGCAATTTATCATTTTGGGAGCTATGTAATGTTTTATTTTGAAGTCCTCACTCCTTCCTGCTGTGACGTCATTCACCTGCGTTTACTTCCTCCTCTCTCTCTTGCTAGAAGCCAGCTTGGAGTGAGGTGGGTTGGTTTTCTGCTCTTAGTAGATTTTTGCATTAAAGTTGTTTTAAGTACATTTAACCAGTGCAAACGGTAGAATGATGTTGTAATTCAGTTCTGTATGTAACCATATGTTTGTTCTGCAAAGGTTTAAGTGTTTTAATGTACTGTCTAGTGAAGTTCTGTTTAACAGCACTTGTGAGGACTCTGCACTCTTACACACACAGACACACACACACACACACACACACACACACACACCAGTGACTGCAGCATGGCAGCTGATTGCCAATTTGTCAATTGTCCTCTATTACAGTTGGTGTTGCAGAGGTGTGCTGTGCTTAATGCCTGCTGCATTCTGTGTGTCTTTCTGTTTCTGTGCAGGTATGTTTTTGTTGCTCCCAATATTTATTGCATGTTGTATTAAGTGTGTTTTATTGTTTGATTTACTTTTATAGAAAATACTGTTTAGCTGATGGTGTATTTAATTTCAAGTGTATTTGTAATTGTGATGTATTGTGTAACTTTGTAAGTCATTGTTAGCTGCTCTCTTGCTAGAAGCCAGCTTGGAGTGAGTTGGTGTTGCAGAGGTGTGCTGTGCTTAATGCCTGCTGCATTCTGTGTGTCTTTCTGTTTCTGTGCAGAAATAAATACGCCAAAGGCTAAAGAGCGATTCCTAGTCCCCGTGTCCATCTAAAACACAACGCAGAGCTCAATCCGGTTACATTGGTGGGAAACTAAAGTGTGCGGTAAAGTTGATGCCGCCACGATGGATTATCCTCAGCTCTTTGTATTCATTTTATTTTGTATTCTGAATTTCACGTTCTGTTATTTCATTGTGCCCTCCTTTTTCTACTCAGCTTTCTTGTATTGTTTCGGCTGTGTTGTCAACAGGCTTTTGATATACAGTTGGGACAACATCAATTGGCTGATTTTGATGCAAATGTTAAATATTTTGAGTAGCGACCTGCTGAACGGGAGAGGCGATTATTGGACCAGACATTTAGCGGGATTCCCATTCTACCAGAGGCCCTGGGGGCCGGCTTATTTGTTTGTGTTTTATCTGGTCCGTGATATTTCGTATTTGGTTTTGAGAACACTGTACATGTTCATATGGGAACCGAGACCGACGTTCTTTTTGCGCTGTTTGGAGACCGCCGTGTTGATCTATCTTCACTTTTGGCTGCTGTGAAAAGGCCGGGCTGCAACGGTGTGATCCCCTCCGGGGAACTGCCCGCCTCCGACCCAGGCACGGGGGCCTCCGTGGCGGGTACCTCCTCTCCCCTCTCCCCCTCCTCCTCCTCCTCCACTACTGTGTCTGTGACTCCATCCACCTCCAACCAAACCACCAGCAGCCCCCCTACTCCCCAGCCCACCCTCCACCAGTTATTCCTGACACACTACCAAGAGTTGAGAAAAAGCAGGGTCGAGTCAGGCAGGCACCCACACAAGGAGACACTCAGGGTGTGGTTAGGACACGTGCTGGCAGGGTTGTTAAGAAAGTCAACCGGTTGGTAGAAACAATGGTTCAGAAACCACTTAGCATGGGGGGGTTCGCCTACTGATTCAGTTAGGGTTCCCAGTCACTTGCCCTGTTTTAGAGGGGTTTTATTTTGTTCTTTTTGTTTCGTTGAGATGAGATGTTGCTTGTCTTTTTCTCTGTGTTTTTTTTTTTTCTTTCTTTGCTTTTTCTGCATTGTGTCATTGTAGTATGGTGTACTTGCTGAATGTGCTCACCGGTATGGTTTGGGACTCAAGTAGGCCGGGTAGCTTGGTGTACACGGCACCGAGCATTTCTGGGAGGGTCTAGGGTTGGACAACCCTTCTCCGAACCTGTTCGTCAGGTAGCTTGTAGCTGAGTGAAGCTTTGTGTGTGCCCGTGCCAGTTTTGTCAAAGTGTTGTCCCTAACGGTGTTATGTCCTGTCAGTCGCTCAGGATTTTGGTGGAATTCAGGAGGGGTGAATGTAGCAGGTATATAAGACATACAAGTGGATGCATTCCACCAAAGATCCCTCACATGCCATATTATTTATTGACACTTATTTTGTAATGTTTTGTGCAATTTATCATTTTGGGAGCTATGTAATGTTTTATTTTGAAGTCCTCACTCCTTCCTGCTGTGACGTCATTCACCTGCGTTTACTTCCTCCTCTCTCTCTTGCTAGAAGCCAGCTTGGAGTGAGGTGGGTTGGTTTTCTGCTCTTAGTAGATTTTTGCATTAAAGTTGTTTTAAGTACATTTAACCAGTGCAAACGGTAGAATGATGTTGTAATTCAGTTCTGTATGTAACCATATGTTTGTTCTGCAAAGGTTTAAGTGTTTTAATGTACTGTCTAGTGAAGTTCTGTTTAACAGCACTTGTGAGGACTCTGCACTCTTACACACACAGACACACACACACACACACACACACACACACACACACACACACACACCAGTGACTGCAGCATGGCAGCTGATTGCCAATTTGTCAATTGTCCTCTATTACAGTTGGTGTTGCAGAGGTGTGCTGTGCTTAATGCCTGCTGCATTCTGTGTGTCTTTCTGTTTCTGTGCAGGTATGTTTTTGTTGCTCCCAATATTTATTGCATGTTGTATTAAGTGTGTTTTATTGTTTGATTTACTTTTATAGAAAATACTGTTTAGCTGATGGTGTATTTAATTTCAAGTGTATTTGTAATTGTGATGTATTGTGTAACTTTGTAAGTCATTGTTAGCTGCTCTCTTGCTAGAAGCCAGCTTGGAGTGAGTTGGTGTTGCAGAGGTGTGCTGTGCTTAATGCCTGCTGCATTCTGTGTGTCTTTCTGTTTCTGTGCAGAAATAAATACGCCAAAGGCTAAAGAGCGATTCCTAGTCCCCGTGTCCATCTAAAACACAACGCAGAGCTCAATCCGGTTACACATGTCTCTCCCTCTTTCTGTCCATCTTCACTTGATACTATCAATAAAGGCACAAAAGCCAAAAACAAAAAAGTCTATATGTCATCATGCAGAACAGGAAGTAATTAAGATTATCTTTTTAGGGACTTTTGATATAAACCTACCCAAATTGTCTTGGCATCTATTGTAATTTGTTAGGTATTCCCATGTGACCACGGATATGCTCTAAAACTGTGAAACATATTTTTAATTTCGCTAGGTCCTTAAAGTTTATATTTAGTCTAAAGGTGAGCCTTTGTGTTCCCAGGTGTTCCTGCTGTTGAGAAAGGTGGTTAAGTCCAACCCGAGTTGTTCTACGAGCAGATGCTCAAGCAGTTTTATACCATGTTGGACGATCTGAACAACCCCATGCCCACAGCCCTGTGCTACTGCATCCTCACGCTCACAGCCATAACGGTGAGGCATCATCATCATTCCATCTCAGGTCATCATCTCAGGTCATCATACACTAAGACTTCTATCTCAATCTAATTGTATGTATATCTGGCTAGCAGTGAGCTGAAATTCATGGACTGGGCACGGGAGGGGATCCCGCCTCTCTTGAGTAATAGTAAGGGCATTTTATCAGGTATTTGACTAATCTGGGAACTAAATCGTTACCAAGAAATTTCTTCACCAATGTGTTTCTAAATGTGTCTAATAACATGTACTAAAAGTTTGAAATGCAACTCCTGTGGGAAATTTAGTTATTAGCATAATATGTGACCATACATCCTATATAAGGCCAAAAAGTCAAAATGTAATCATTCTTTCAGTCGCATGTGACATATGAAACTAGGGTGTCTTCATGATTCTGTATCCATTCCAAGCATTAGTTTTGCACAAAAAACACTCCTTGGGAGGAAAACGGCCATAGCCGTCATCACAAATGTGATGAGGTCAGCACATTTGGTCAAGTGGATATGGCCTAATTTAGCCCAAGGAGTGTTTAACCCGATAACCTATCAAAACCAAGACATTCCCCTTACTCGTCATGACTGATTGGGTACACCCCTGTGGTTAGGGTATTTAAGGGAAGCAAGGAGCATTTCTTTTTGATCAGCTTGAGAGGAAGGAACACATGGGAGAGAGGAGCGCCACCATTTAAAATCATTGACCCATACACCAATCGAGAGGTTAGTTTTTGGTAAAGTTGTTTTACAACAAATTGCTTTTTTTCTAATGCACTATAAAAAAGTGTCTTATTTGCAATCTGAAATCTTTATCTTTATAACCTTACAGAATGGAACCTACCGCCACCACCACGCCGTGGATATTCCCCCCGAACCCACTCCAACCCCTCTCCTGAGCAGTTGGCTCCCCCCGCAACTCGCCCAGGTCCCCCGGAGGACGAGTATTTTACCGCGGACGAGTCTCTCCCAGCCCCCATACCCGACCCTCTCCCAGCCCCCATACCCGACCCTCTCCCAGCCCCCATACCCGACCCTGATGAGGAGGAGGAGGACTTTGTTATAATGGTACGAGGCCGGAGGAGATTCGAGATCCTGAGGGTGTATCTCAGGCTGTTGGAGGGGGAGAGAAAACTTGGAGCCCCCGGAGGGTCCGGAGCAGCCTAATTTTCATTTATTCTTTATTTCTTAAAGGGTTGGTTCGGATTTTTGGACATGAAGCTGTATGAAAAGCTTACCATAAATATCGCGGTTGTAAAGGTATTAAATGACTGGCCGAGTCCCTCTGCTCCTGTTTGGTTGGATATCAAGTAGTTTCCAGGGTCACTGGGGGCCACGCATTAAAAATAAACCAATCTACAAAACTACCGTAATTCGTGTTGTTGACCTATATCTAGCATTATAGACTAACTTTCGCTCAACTTTGACCCCACTGTCACATGGTACTATTTTCTTTGTGTCCAGTATCACTGCGCTGCATAGAACACCATTGAGCTGCCGCGCCGCGGTAGCTGCGGCGGGATACAGTACCAAAGCTAGATGCTATGCAGCTGCCCCAGGTCAGCTATAGTTGGCTAGCTACGGGGTTTGGTTTCAACGCGACGGCGCATACGTCCGGTTACTTTATAAGTTTTGTTTTGTGTCATAGAGGAAAATAATAGTTGTTTCAATTCTTTCAAAGTATATCTAAAAATCAGCGTGACTTCAACATGTCAGAATCAGACACTTCAAACCCAGAGTACGAGTCAGACAACGACAGTGATGAAGATATTGCTTTCACTGCACAGCCGATGGGATATATGTATGAACCGGAATATACCGATGATGAACTCCGTAATATGGACATAGAAAGGGCAGAGAGAGAGGAGAGAGCTAGGGAAGCCGGGCCAACAGCTGCAACGAGGGCACGAGAGAACGTTACCTGGTGGTGTTCTTGTACTGAGTGCGAGCCAATGCCCAAAGAGGTTGAGAGCCACTGCTGCCGTGAATGGGAACTAGCCATGCCACTGTTGCTACAGATGCAAGATCTCTCGGTGTCAGAGGAAGCCAACGCATCTGCACCTCTCCCGGTGTCTGATGAACAAACCAGCACATCTTTACCTGCACATTCTTGCTGCATTATCAAGCACCCAAACTTTCCAGCTATCGTGAACGCTGGTGTGTTGCAGATCTTTTTCCACATAGGCCTACCAAAAATAAACTGGAAAAAACGTCCCGAGCCTGCTGGAGCTGATGGCCAGTTGTCAATCGAGTAAGTTATATATCTCATTATTATTATTATTATTAGTCACCACATGCCTGAGATGCCTCTAACTGTAAATTGCAATACTGTAGTTATTGTACACCAGTGGTTCCCAAACTTTCATGTCAAGGACCCCCAAAATGACACTCATTAGCCTGCAGACCCCCCATTTGATAATATATGCCAAAGACCCCCATAAGAGAAGACTTTTACAGCTCTAGCAGTGATTTTCAACCATTTTAATTTCAAGGACCCCCAATTTGATATGAAACAGGCTAGGGACCCCCCATGTAATGGCATTTCTATCTGAGACCCCAGTTTATATTGTAAAATCAATGTAAATGTAACTGTCCATTTGGTTCTAAACTATCATGTAGCTGGGGACCCCCTGGAACTCCCTCAAGGACCCCAGACCCCACTTTGGGAACCACTGTTGTACACTAAGAGTAGGCCTACTTGGCCTAAAGCAGAGAGCTACAGACAATATCAAGATCTAACTACAATGTATACATGGGTGTAAATGTTCCACCTTATAGACAGCAGGCTATGCAAATACTAAAAATGTCATTCTTTGTTTCAGTCAATACAGGCTGGTGGCCTACAGGATGGTCTTGGAATGGGTCCTCCAAGGAGAACGGCTTGGTCCCGGAAATCGAAAACCTCTCCCTTCATGTGTTGTGAAAACCATTAGATCACTGTATCCATCAGCAACTGGAGAATATGTTGGATACAAGGAATCAGAGGACTTTCTGGATTTGTTTTAGTTCTTTGTTTATTTTCTGACTTCTGTGTTATATTATATTGCTCCATAGTTTTTTGATATGTGCAATAGTAAAATATAAAACTAATAAAAGAAATCACACCCGTGTGAAGTGAGGGGCACTCTTATCATCGTACATCATTATACATCAACTCATCAGGCAAATCACAATTTGCGTCTTCATCATGACGTAAATTGACACTGTATTTGCTCAGCCTCAGACGTAATTGTCCATTCATTGTCAATGGGAATTTAAAGTTTGTGTAAGACAGTTTGTGGACATACCAAAAGCTGGAGGGGCTAGCATCAGCTATCAAAAACTAAATTTGGTCTGGACTGAAATGTGTATACAGATATACATATACACAAATGAAGAAATGATAACAATGATAACACACATTTTGGCTCACTCAGTATCAGTATCAGAAACATTAATTTTTCAATTTCAATTCAAAGGGCTTTATTGGCATGAGAAAACATACGTTTACATTGCCAAAGCAGAAAGAACAATACAACAATACAGCAATACAATCAAAACAAAAATTACGTACTTTGAAGGTCAGAATCTTCAATAGATCAACTTCTGTGTACCAAGATAACTCGATGCAGGTATAGTGCAGGAATAACACAATTATTAGTCTTTAGGGTGGTTGTGTTCCATTTGATATCCTTCTCCTATCACAGCAACTCACAAATCTTGCTGCTGTGTTTGCACATTGTTGTACTTCGCCCAGCAGATATGGGAGTTTTTTGTCATTGGTCATGTTTTCAAAATCTCCGTGTGTGGTTGTAATCTGTGGGAAGTATGTGTCTCTGATGTCTTGGTACAATGGGCAGATGGTTAGGAAGTGTAGCTCGGTTTCCACTTCGTTTAGTGTGCAGTGGGTGCATAGTCTCTCTTCTCTCGGGATACAGGTCTGCCTATGACGGCCTTTCTCGATCGCGAGACTGTGCTCACTGAGTCTGTACCTAGTTAAGATTTTTCTTTGTTTTGGGTCGGTCACGGTGCTCAGGTATTCTGCCACTGTGTATTCTCTGTTTAGGGCCAGATAGCATTCTAGTTTACTCTGCTTTTGTGTTGCTTCTTTCCAATGTGTCAGATAGTTTTCCCTTTGCTGTTTTATAATTTGGTTTAGTCCAATGGGTTTTCTATCTCGTGGCTCTGTTTGTGTTTGTGCCCGGAGTTCCAGGGCCAGCTGGCTGAGGGGGCATCTCTCTAGAGTTTCACTGTGTGTGAGTGCCTTGTTATGGAGTGCATCTAGGTCACTTTCTTTTAGGTGGTTGTAGAACTTAAGTGCTCTCTTTTTTATTTTGATTATGAGTGGGTATCGTCCTAATTCTGCCCTGCATGCATTATTTGGTGTTTTTCGCTGGGTACGGAGAATGGATTTGCAGAATTCTGTGTGTAGGGTCTCGGTTTGGTGTTTATCCCATTTTTCCAGGTCATGGTTTGCTAATGGTCCCCAGATCTCGCAACCATAGAGGGAAATTGGTTCTATCACCGAGTCCAGTATTTTAAGCCAGGTTTTAATTGGGATGTCTATTTTGATGTTTCTTTTGATGGCATAGAATGCCCTTCTTGCCTTGTCTCTCAGGTCCTTTACAGCTTGGTTGTAGTTCCCTGTGCTGCTGATGTTTAGGCCAAGGTAGGTATAGTTTTTAGTTTGTTCTAGTGGGATTGTATTTAGGAAAAATTGGTGGTTTTGGCGGCTGGGCCTTTTTTGAAATATCATGATTTTAGTCTTGGTTAGGTTCACTGTCAGGGCCCATGTCTGGGAGAATTTGTGTAGGAGATCAAGTTGCTGCTGTAGTCCTTCCTTGGTTGGGGACAGCAGCAGCAGGTCATCTGCGTAAAGTAAGCATTTGATTTCTGTGTTTGCCAAGGGGATGCCTGGAGCTGTAGACTGTTCTAACGTTTTTGCTAATTCGTTGATATATATGTTGAAGAGTGTTGGACTCAGGCTGCATCCCTGTCTAACACCACGGCTCTGGGGGAAAAAGTCTGTGTGCTTTTCGCCTATTCTAACTGCGCATTTGTTGTTGGTGTACATTGATTTTATGATGTCAGGTTTTTCCCCCAATGCCACTTTCCAACAGTTTGTACATCAGACCCTCATGCCAAATTGAATCGAATGCTTTTTTGAAGTCGACAAAGCAGGAGAAAATTTTGCTTTTGTTTTTGTTTATTTGGTTGTCAATTAGGGTGTTGAGAGTGTAAATGTGGTCTGTTGTGCGATATTTTGGTAGAAAGCCAATTTGTGATTTGCTCAGGACGTTGCTTTCTGTGAGGAAATTTAGAATTCTGTGGTTGAGGATCATGCAGAGGATTTTTCCGAGGTTGCTGTTTACACAAATCCCGCGGTAGTTATTTGGGTCATATTTGTCTCCAGTTTTGTGGAGTGGCGTTATCAGCCCTTGATTCCATGTGCTGGGGAAAATCCCAGAACTGAGCACAATATTTAGGAGTTTTAATATGGCCAGTTGGAATTTGAGGTCGGTGAATTTTATCATTTCATTTAGAATTCCGTCTGCCCCACAGGCCTTCTTGGTTTTAAGTGTTTTTATTTTGTCTTGTAGTTCTTTTAGGTTGATTTGGGAATCTAGTGGATTCTGGTAGTCTTTTATGGCTGACTCTAGGTTTTGTAGTTTATCTTTTATTTGTTTTTGTTCTTTGTTCTTCTCGATTGGGCCGAAGAGGCTCGAAAAATGATTTACCCATACATCTCCATTTTGGATGGGTAATTCGTCCTGTTTTAGCTTATTAAGTCTGTTCCAGTTTTCCCAGAAGCTGTTTGTCTGTATGGAATCCTCAATGTCTTGCAATTGGTTTCTAACGTGTTGGTCTCTTTTTTCTCTTACTGTGTTCTTGTATTGTTTCAGTGTTTCCCCATATTGGAGACGTGTGTTGTGGTTGTCTGGGTCTCTGTGTTTTTGGTTTGATAGTTTCCTTAATTTTTTCCTGAGATTCTTGCAGTCATTATCGTACCATTTGTCATTCTCAACATTTTTTCTGGCTTTCTTGTTTGATACTTTTAGGTTTGCTAGTGAGGCTGTAAGTTCGAATATATAATTGAGGCCTTCTACTGCCCTGTTTACACTTTCACTGTTTTCTTCAAAGGTTTTTTCTAGGAACTGGTCCAGTTGTGATTGGACTTGTTTTTGTCTAATAGCATTTTGGAAGGCTTCTGCGCTATGTTCCTTCCATTTGTAACGTTTTCTTATATTGTGTAGTTTGTTTGGCGTTTGTTCTTTGTGTCTGTATGTTGATCTGTTTAGATAGGCTGTGGTTCTGTTGTGGTCTGACAGGGGTGTTTGCGGGCTGACTGTGAAAGCTCTGAAAGATGCCAGGTTCATGTCAGTGATAAAGTAATCTACCGTGCTGTTTCCCAGGGATGAGCTGCATGTATATCTACCGAATGAGTCCCCTCGGAGTCTACCGTTAACGATGTACAGACCCAGTGAGCGACAGAGCTGTAGTAGTTGTGACCCATGTTTGTTTGTAGTTTTGTCGTGGTTGAATCTTGGGGGACATGTTTTGGGAGCTGATGTTTTCCCCTCCTGGTAAGTGTTTGTTTCCCTGTGTGTTGAGGGTGTCAGGCCCATGTCCTGTTCTGGCATTTAGGTCTCCACAAACTACAATGTGACCTTGTGCCTGGAAACGGCTGATATCCTCTTCTAATGTGGGGAAAAAGTCCTCCGTAAAGTAGGGGGATTCAATTGGGGGGATGTAGGTGGCACACAGGTAGACATTCTTTTCGGTTGTGGTAAGTTCCTTGTTTATTTCTAGCCAGATGGAAGAAGTTCCAGTTTTGACTAGCTTAATGGAGTGGATTAGTTCAGATTTGTACCATATTAGCATACCTCCAGAGTCCCTTCCCTGGGTGACTCCTGCCAGCTTTGTAGATGGTACCTCCAGTTCTCTGTAGCCAGTAGGACAGCCAGTGGGGCCGTCCCCTCTGTGCCATGTCTCTTGTAGAATAATGATGTCTATGTTTGCAATCTCTTTGACAAAGTCTGGGGTTCTGCTCTTGATGCCAAGGGCAGTTGACCTCAAACCTTGTATATTCCAGGATGATACAGTGAGTGATTTGTACTCCATTGTTCACATTGTTGTTACATTCCAGGGGTTCTGCCCTGGGCCCATGCTGTGTAGAAATCCATGAACATCTGCTCGATGCTGTGTGTGCTGGGGATGGCTCTGGTCAGCGCATGTGCGTATGTGTATGGTTGGCGAGGGAGGGGGAGAGAGGGCGGTGGTGCGACTGATGCCAGAGTGTATGGGATGGACATCAGTCGTATGGGTGAGCTGTGTATGTCGTGAGGTCTGGGTGGAGCGGTGGGGGTGGGCATCAGGGGTGTGGATGGGCTGCCCTGGAGTGTGGTATGAGGTCTGGTTGGAGCGGAGGGGTGTCTAGGAGAGGGTCTGCCTGGTGGATAGGGGTGATGTCTAGTAGAATGTCCTGTGTATGCAGTGCGTTGTCGTCTGGGTGTAGGATGTTGTCCACGTTGGTTGCGTTTGTAGGACGTTGCGTCTGTAGGATGGTCGCGATCGAGTGCGGTGTCCTTCAGGCTCTTTGCAAAAGCTGGGATTTCAGCCTTGCGGATGTGTACCGCGTCGTGTAGGCTTCCCTTGTGCAGGGTTGGGTGTTCTGCGAAGTGGACCTTATGCTTCCTTGCACAGATTTTGGAAGTCTGTGCGTTGATTGCGTCGATGTAGTTGTAATCTGTGTCTCCTCTGTGTAGCAGTGCCGAGATGACTACTTCTGCGTTGGGAAATGTTGAGGTGGCTTTCTCTATCATTCCCTTGGTAGATGTGACCATCTGGTAGTTTTCCAGGTCCCATATGTCGTTTGTGCCGGTGTGGATTATTATGTGGCTGGGGGAGCCCAGTCGGTCCCTGGTCAGCAGCTCCATTGCATGTGCTGTGTTTCGACATCTGATGTGTTCAACTCTGTGCTTTGGGAAGAGCTTTCTTGCATCTATGTATTTCCCATTTGAGTCAGTCAGGAGTACAATTTCTGGGTTTTGTAGCTGACGGTTTTCCGGAGGTGTAGCAGTGAGGGTGGGTTGGGTTGTAGCAGTGGGGGTGGGTTGGGGTGGGTCTTCTTCTTGAACGATCACTTGGCTTAGAGGTACCGTTGGATGGGGTGGGTCTTCTTCTTGAACGGTCACTTGGCTTACCGTTGGTTGGTCAACGCTGCTATGTGCTATTTCTAACCGTCCCTGCTGTCTTGCCTCCCTTTCAAGCCTTTCTATCTCTCTCCTGAGTAGTCCTATTTCACTTTCTGTCGTTCTCCTTAGCTGTTCTGTGTCTGTTCTCATACTTTCCCTAGTCTCTGCTATTTCTTTTTCCTGTCTTTCCTGTCTTTCCCTTTGCTGTCTTATCTCCTTTTCCATATGCTCCCCTAGCTGTTTAAACTCCTGTCTGAGCTTCAACTCACTGTCTTGTAGCTGTTTCACCTTTACTTTAAGCTCACTCTCTTCCTGTTCCTTTGTGGCCCTGACTCTGGGAGTCTGCTCTTGCCTGTGCTCCAATAACTGTTGCTCCATCTGTACTTGCTTATATTCTAATTTATGGAATTTTTCGGCCAACTCGCTAAACAGGTTTGGCTCTATGGTGTGACCTTTTGTGGCACTGATTTGTGGGGGTGGGGTCTCTACTGTGTTTGGATGTGTTGTGTCTGTGGTTTGTTACAACCTTCTTTGTGTCACAGTCTGCATAAAGTGTCTCTATGTTGTTTGCCAGGAGATCAGTCTTGTAATTATCTTTTGCTGTTTTGGACTTTAATGTGGTTGGGTATTCAATTGGAATTGGTGCCGTAGGAATGTGTGCTGTAGCTAAGGATTCTGTGGCCATTGTTCAGGTTCACACCTAGCTTGCCTCGTTCACCTGGCTTCGCACCTAACACCCCTCCCCCGGTACTTTCCTTTGTTATGCCTTCCTTTGTTATGCTACTATGCTACTGCTACTATACCACTATTACTCTTGGTATATGAGTTTAAATGTTTAAACTGTTCCCAGTTTACTATTATTTCTACTCTATTCTATTTTACTACAGTCTTACCACAGTCTTACTACACTTCAATGTCTCTAAAGTTCTGTAATGTATCTCAATCTGCAGGCGTACTTACTCAAGTTCTTTGTTTGTCTTGGTCCTCGAGTTCTTTGTGTGTCCTTTCTGGTAAAGAGCAGGTTTTAACTCCAAATGTTTTGTTGAGTGTTAAAAAGTTGTTTTGTTTCTTGTTGTCCTTGTTGTCCTTGTTGTCCTTGGTATAATCCTTTTTGTTCTTTGTGAAAAGTGTAGGTATTCCACAAAGGATTTTAAAAAGTATTCCAGGAAACATTATCTGTACTCTCCAACAGATTTTGCACTGGAAAATGTGTTGTATGTTCTAGAATCATAGTATCTTTATCAGGCTTTGGAGTTTGAGCTATATTGGCAGGTAGATGAACTGGAGGATGGATGTGGAACCGATCATCTCCAAGCTTGATGTTGTTGTCAAGTCGCCGTTGAATGACTCGTTGTACCAAGTCGTTTCGAAAGTCCTGGGAGGTAGTCCATAGAGGTTCCTAGAACGCCATTCACCTGACAGCTTGGAGTGAAATACACTGACCCTCTCTTTTCCTGGGGGAGTAATATTACAAAAACACAGCATATTCATTTATAACATATGAATCCATTCCATGTTTATCCCACTTAGACCTGAGGCAGTTTCTAAAAATGCCTTCTAAATAATGACCTAAGTTTTCTGAAAACTTCAAATATTTATTCAATAATTACAAAAATGTTGCTATTATTCTGTACATAGCATCACCATCAGCTACCCCAATAGGGGTTCCCGTCTTTAAGGGTAAAAGGTTAAAACCCCAAAGGGGTTCACATCCTAAATGGGTTATTTTTCATTTTAAAACATTTTGGTTTGGGAATGCATAGCACACAGACACCGTCCTGTCAAGTTCAAGTCTTTTTTTTGTTTCAAACATGCTTACCAGCTTGAGTAGTGGCATGTTGACGGCCAACATTGTGGTTGTGGTCAATGACACTCAGTTGGATTCTTGCCTGCATGGTGACATATTTGAAGTGCCTTCTCTTCTCAGCATACTTCAGCATAGAACTGTGGTACACTTCAAGAGCTCCTGAAAAAAATACATGGCATCATTTTTATAAACATGTCCTATTGAATTGTTGAACAGGTAACACATCAAATAATAGTATTCTTTGTAGTTTTATTTTGTGTGCCACCTAACAACGCTATTGTTGGTGTGCTTGAAAATGTATAACCTACAAATATCATAGCTTGGGTACCAATATTCATAAACTGATTCCATCTTACCAGTGTGCCTGAACAAAGTCATGTGATCCAGGTCTCTCAAGAGTCTTTTATCAAGTACAATAGCCTTGAGAGTGTCGTATGCGGCACTGTCCTTCTGAAGCCACTTCTTCCTTCTCTGCTGGTCAACACTGAGCTCATCATGGTAACACTTGTACTCCTGTCCATCATCTTCCCACCGGTGGATGCCACATACTGTACATGAAACAAGACAGAGGTCCAACGGCGTTTCAATTCCTGGACACATTTGATTTATAAATTTAGACATTTTGCAACATAACGCCCGATTAAAGTATTTCAGTGACATTTTATAACAAATACAATAAAATCAGAATCACCCTTTCATCACCACCACAAGTGCTGCAAGACCACCAAAGGTGATTGCTTATAGACTTGATCCATGGCTGCAATTCACGGTTGCATTTCTTCTTTGATAATGCAGCTACCTTCTTCTTCACGCCTACAGAACAGAAGACAGACATGGAATTAATGGATAAACTACACAAACGTAATAATTAACAGTACAATCTTCACAACAAAAATATACTTTTCTATCAAACTTGAAGTGTTACTGTAGATAAGGCAAATAGATATATACTTTTTATTACCCCTGAAGGAAATGTGTTCTTTTCAACAGCTCCAGTTGCAATACATTCATAGTGTCAATGAAAAGCATGGTGAACATGTAAAATACATAGACTGCAGTTTAAAAAAATATATATATATATATTGAGCTGTAGCTGGTTCAGCCTACAACATCCTTGATCAGCTTCCTGTACACCCCCCTCCTCTCCCCATTGCTACACTGGCAATAACTGTACACAATAGATAAGAAAAACATCAACACAATTACCTTTTGCAACATGCCATGGATCATACTGATGTCTAAGTTTAGGGTAGTGCACCCTCATGATCTTCCTTATGGATGGATGACGATCTGTGGTGACAACATCAATACCAACTCCTCGACTCAGCAAGCCATTCAGCCCCCTCTGGAAACCTTCGGCCTCCATCGCAGATGAACTTGTAGTCTCAGATACCTTTTCGAATCAGAATTAAACAAACACAAAGTACCCACAAAAGTAAGTAAAGGCTAATGGTGTATCCATATCTAAAATATAATGACAACAACAACATGGGATGAAAAATGTTACCTGGACTAATTCTGACTTTATTATCTTCTTGGTTGCGTCATCCATGAAGTTGTAAGAAGTGTATTTAGCACTGTAACCTGGGGAATCGGATCTGTACAGAAAAAGAGAGAATCAATTATACAGCTGGGTTAGACGTGGATTTCAAGATACAATTACATTCCAAAATGTACAATTTGATCATAATACAAATTACCGTATTGTGCCGAATATGAGGCGACTCTGATTATAAGACAACCACCATTTTTCAAGACTCATTTGTGGAAAAAGAACATTGCATGTGAAATAATAGTCCCTGATTATAATATGAACCCGTTTTTTTAGGATATTTCCATTGGGAAAAAATGTAGCCTTATATTCAGCACAATAGGGTAATACACATTTGTTTATGCTTGTTGGTGCTGTATTCAGAGGGTTAGCACCAGAACCCGCTATGAAACGATATAATTTGATACATTTCATTTCAATAGTAGTGCAGCACTTTATTTCAAGACTATATAGTCTTCACTCTTCAGTGATGCAAATAGGCAGCATCCTTAGACTAGATTGACTACATTGAGAGAGGATGCAATCACTACATTGAGAAAGGATGCAATCATGTCACCCTCCGTGGGTCCTGGGATGCAATACTGTACTCCAACGTCATTGAAGTAGGACTCATAAAATGTCCCTGGGACCCATCTAAAAGACCACCATTGGGTTCCAAATGTCCACACATTACATTGAAAACCTATTTACATCACTGAGTCTGTCTGTGTGTATAGGTAGTACATAAATCAACTGCCCACATTAATTGGAATAAAAATATATAACTACCTGGCATCACCTCCAACGTCAATATGTCCACCATTACATGTTATTTCCTGGAGATTGGACATCATTTGTTCCTGCATTTCAGTGTAGGCTTCATAGACAACTGGTATAAGATAGGTTGACTGCAATGAATAATAAGCTGTCTTTCTAGGAAGCTGTAAATTGACAAGATCAGCCCACTCTGTAATTTCAGTCTGTGTTGTCCCAGTGAAAAGAATAGCCGCTGAAGATATCAAGTTGTTCTCAGGCATTCCACGAGCATCAGGACAAGATTGCCATGCTCCACTGTGGCCACCAATGCAAGTCCATTCAATCTTGATCATGGATCCATTACAAGTTGTTTTTCTCTCAAACTCATCAATGACTTTCCCACATGTGTGACAAGCAGAGTTGGGGTCCGTTACTCATAAAAGTAAGGCACTACATATTACATATTACTTTTGAAAAAAGTAATGCCTTACATTACTTTATTACTCCCTGGAGAAAGTAACTAGTTACATTACTCGTTACATTACTTTTGCGTTACTCCATAAAATCGCCTGAGATGCATTGTCAAATAATTTGCACTGAACTGCCACACAACAATATAATATTTAGTTTGGGGTCTGTGAGGCCAAATCTCATCAAATGGTGGTCCATGGCTAAAATGCAGAATACATACTGGACCTTGATATGAAAATGGTTGAAAACCACTGTACCACGTGGTTCTAGGCAAATATTAACTTTCCCAACAATATATATTCAAATAAAATAATGAGACTGAGATAAATCAGTAGACTATAATTATGTTCACAGTGCTTTAGGATCCCTTTCTTTATGATGTGGAGTCCCCTGCTCCATTGCTCATTAAATGTAGTTTTTCATTTCGGCATATTTGGTTTATTTATCTCTACATTAACTAACTAGTGATTGTGAGAGCACACGTTCTACAACAAACAAACAAACCCTCCCATTGGCAGTGTTGCCAGGTTTTAGAAGAGAAACAAGCAGCCATGTCTATGAAAACAGCCCAAAAGAAGCCTGACTGGGCTATCATAAAACAAGCCCAAAGTCGCTTGTAATAAGCGGACATGGCAACACCCCAACGCCTGCTCTGTCTCTGTGACAGTGGGGAGACTGGGAGCTTTCTGTGCAGCGGAAAAGTGCTACGTAGATTTTAATACAGAGACGACTTAAATGACAGTTATGACACAAGCACTGTAGGCTATATCACAAAAAAACGGACAATGATGTGTCCGGCCAGAGGTTGAGTTGGGAGGAGGAAAGGTGGGTCTAAAACCGGACGTCTGGCCACCCTACGAGTCCACGACAGTAACGAAAAATGCTGTGCTGCTGATGATCTGACACCGGTTTGACATGTTCTAGTCCGTACTGCGTACTGCGTTGCCAGCGCACCATTAGTGTTCATGTTCAACTCATCTCCGTTGTGTGCATTATTCTCTAAAGCAACACTGCTGAAAGCAGCCACATGACGCAAGTAGCGAGTAACGGCAGCGCTAAAGCGACCAGTAACTGTAGTGTGATTATCAATTTTGGAGGAGTAGTGTCGTTATATTACTCGCTACCGACCAAAGTAGTGTCGTTACAGTAACGATATTTTCCGTTACTCGTTACACCCAACTCTGGTGACAAGTGGCAAACAGTTTCATGAGGGCTGTTTCATTTACAATCCACTTCCTTTCGGACCAATCACTGCTATGTTGATGTTCTGCTACATGAATGCCATCATCTGAGAAAGACGTTTCCACAGGAGTACATGCACTGCTTGGTGTATGAAATGTGCTGTCCTTTTCACAAAGCGTTTCCATTGAACTCTGGCTCGTCTCCAGTGCCTCAGGTGCAACTGCTGAGCTTGTGCTCTGTAAGACATACATTCAAAATAAATTAGAACTAGATTTTGTGTACATATAGTATACACACACAATTACCAAATAACAATTGTATTTTGTACATTATGTTTAATGTGTTCATGGTTTCTACGTTTACTGGGCCCTAATCAGAATTTTATCTTTTTTGAGCTACACTAAACTGAATAAACTGTACATATCAGCAACTACCTGTGACTGTGTCCAGGTGGGAGGCAAAGCAAGGTAGGTTCCTGAAGATGATGCCCTTGTTCTTGGAACAGCATGGTCAGACTCAGGGCTGGTGAGAAGAAGCTTCAGGCAGGAATCTCCCACATTCTGAGGGGTACACTGAGGCGTAGACTGTACTAAACTTGAAAACATTTTCCTAGCTTCTTCAGGGCTGGGATCCATTATGGCCTCCAATGTTTCAGTTGTATCCATCACACCAGCAATAGATCCCTATAAACAATAATTGCATGGAAAGTTATGACATGCTCAGGTGTGACTGTGTGTTTGTGTGTGTGTGTGTGTGTGTGTGTGTACGCATGCACACACACTTCAAAATGGAGCACTAAGATCACACACACACACACACACACGTGACGTGTGCATGTGTAAAAAGGAGCACTAAGATCAATTACATAGGGTCATCTAAGAAATAAATGTCATAGATGCAGTCATGTAGGCCTGCATTAGTTACTTTCATAATGTTGTTGACCCTACCCAATACAGTGTTTGATCCATCTTGACTAGAGTGATCTGGTTCACAGTATATCACACGTGCATCAATTATAATTCTTCATTCAAAGTGAACATATTAGCCAAGTTAGAAGTAGTATAGGCTACAATTACGTAGTTGAATGATGGCCAAAACATATTACCATCAGGTTATTACCGCTCCATCCTCCATCTGATCTCACAGATGCTGTTTTGAGTCTAATCGAACAGCTTTCTATTAGGTCAACAATATAACAATCCATTCCATCATCTTTTATTATTATTATACGATGTGTTATATACAGTACATGTCTGTCCGTCTGTCTTACCTGGGGTGTTGCAGAACTTGTAGATGCAGAAGCATGGGTGCATGTGTTTGGACCGACGACCCACGCATGAGGTACAGCGCTGAACTTCAGAACATGTTTCTTCCCTGTAGTACTAGGGACATAATCTTTTGCATCGAAATGATCACTGCATATGCGAAACCGTTTTATTTTTCTCAAGATTGTATGGACGTTCAAACCCACTGCAGCAAGCCAAAGTTGTCTCGTTCTCGTATTATTAGGGAAACGGTGGAAGAAATGTTTGGATCCAGACGTACTCTTGTTAGGACATCCCGGAAAGTTGCAACTTCGTACCATTTTGATCTATAATACAGTGTTGTCAACACCTATAAAGTTACCGAACCGTCAATGTTTTGAATCAAAAAAATCCTCGTATGCGCCTTCGCGTTGAAACCCCGTAGCTAGCCAACTATAGCTGACCTGGGGCAGCTGCATAGCATCTAGCTTTGGTACTGTATCCCGCCGCAGCTTCCGCGGCGCGGCAGCTCAATGGTGTTCTATGCGGCGCAGTGATACTGGACACAAAGAAAATAGTACCATGTGACAGTGGGGTCAAAGTTGAGCGAAAGTTAGTCTATAATGCTAGATATAGGTCAACAACACAAATTACGGTAGTTTTGTAGATTGGTTTATTTTTAATGCGTGGCCCCCAGTGACCCTGGAAACTACTTGATATCCAACCAAACAGGAGCAGAGGGACTCGGCCAGTCATTTAATACCTTTACAACCGCGATATTTATGGTAAGCTTTTCATACAGCTTCATGTCCAAAAATCCGAACCAACCCTTTAAGTCGTTTGTTTCCAATTGAATCGGAGTGATCATTCTAGGATGTACCAGGTAATAGGAATAGCTGTTTGGGGAGGCACTGGGGGGGCACTGTCTGGGGAGGCACTGGGGGGACACTGTGGGGGCACTTGGGGGGGCACTTGGGGGACACTGGGGGACATAAAGTGGTCCACCAACATCTGAAGGTTTAGAAAGGGGCAGTTTCGGGAAATTGGGCGAAAAATGAATGGGATTTGATAGGTTATTAACCCAATTCCTGTTTGGGTAGGCACTGGGGGGGCACTTGGGGGGTCAATGTCTGGGGAGGCACTGGGGAGATACTTGGGGGGGCAATGTCTGGGGAGGCAGTGGGGGCCAGTGGGGGGAACTGTCCGGGGAGGGACTTTGACACTTTGATATGAATGCAATTTTGAACTCTGCACCTCTCACAGACGGGAATAGGGAAGCCTGGTAATGTGGTCAAAATTTGTGATATATTCAGTATCATGGGGAAATATAGGGTTTTAGGTATAATTGATATGTACTTGATATGTAATTGGTTAGGGTCTTGATGGGTTTTGGGGTGGGGGTCATAGGTTAGGGGGTTAGGGATAATTGCTGTGGAATTTATATGTAATTGGTTAGGCTCTTGATGGGTTTTGGGGTGGGGGTCTTTGGTTAGGGGGTTGGGGATAATTAATGTGGAATTTACATGTAATTGGTTAGGCTCTTGATGGGTTTTGGGCTGGGGGTCCATGCTAAGGGTTTTAGGGATAATTGACATGTTATCGTCTGGGGTCATTGGGTTTTTGGGTGCTCAAATTCAGCCGCTACGCCCCCCCTCAGAGGTGTGTTGAACGTTGTGTAGTCCCCCCAGGAATCCGCGATTCCGCGATCGCGGAAATTTTCGCGGATGTGGAGGCCGTCCGTGGATTTCAAAGTCATCCGCGGAATACAACGTGCAGTGCAGAATATTACATTTTACATGCAGTTTTCATCCCGGCCGCTAGATGTCGCGGTCAGATAGACGGGATCTAATCACAGCCGGTCCGGTCCGGCCGGATACGGAAACACGGCGGCGTCGCATGCGTGCATATGGTGTATTGTGTGCGACGAATTCATCACACCAGATTGTTTTGGAGAAGGCGGGCTGTGCATCAGCGGATGGTGCTGATTAATAAATAGAATAGACACCGTGTTTTGATTGACAGCGATAGCGACGGACATAATAATGGAGAGATTTGTTCGACCGAATCCCCCGACGGTAAATAAATCAAAGCTAGGAAACATTACAGCTGCTGAAAGAGCTAAATCGTATGCAGAATTGCATGAGGATGGAGGCAAGCTCTTTTGCACAAGTTGCAATAAAGTCATTGATCACCGACGAAATTCTACAATCAAAGATCACTTGTCTTCCAGTCAACATTTGAAGAGAAAAAAAGCAACACCTGTGGACGTCGCTTTAAAAAGACAGAAAACTATCACAACAACTATCACCAAAACCGCGGCTGCTGAGGAAAGAGAAAAGGTAAGCTGTTGTATTGTAATTTTTTAAAGCAATGTATTCTTGACTTGACTGCGCCTTACTTTACCAATAGTTCTCAACCTGTGGGTCGGGACCCCCAATTATTTTGAGGGGGTCCCCAGATGACGGTAAAGTGACAATTTTAATACCTAAAAAATGGGGGGGGGGAATAAATTAAAAAAAAAGTCCATTACTCCATCTTAATCCAAATTAATCAACAAACTATAATAATATGAGAGGCAAAAGTTGTGAAAATAGCCGATCTACAAGTTGCGAGGCTGTGAGCTTGTAGATCTGCTATTTTCACAATATCTGTGAGTCAAACTAAATATAAATAATGCCTCATCCTACAATTCCAAGTGGGTGGGGGGTCCCCAGTTCAAATATGATTATCTTTGGGGGTCACATTGAAAAGGTTGAGAACCACTGCTATAGGCTATACAAAATACAGTCAGTAGTTTATGTCACGTCAACTTCCCTGGTGTGTGTGTGTGTGTGTGTGTGTGTGTGTGAGTGAGTGAGTGAGTCAGTACAACTTCTCTGGTTCTGTGTGAGAGAGAAAGTCAGTGTTTATTGTTAGATATATTTACAGTGCATTTGATAAATAATGTTCTTTAAATTACTTATTTACTGTACATGTTTTTATTGCTACTAGTATTGATTATGTCTAGGGTACTGTATATTGTATGTCATTAAATGTCTCTATGTATTAAATACACAGGACCACAATACTTTTACTTTGTACCACTGTACTATTTGAAAACTGTTAGTTATAATTCAATACATTAAAATGATGTACAATTAATCAATGTATTGTGTTTTACATTCTGTTTTGGCAGGTTTGCACTGAATGGATCAAGGCTTGTACAGCAACAAACACACCACTGTCCAGATCTGACAATCCCATGATGAGAAGTTTCTTGCGCAACAGAGTAGTGAATGGGGGAGCCATCCCTGGCCATACACAACTACAAGAGAGGTATCTACCAGAGGTATACAAGGTGGAGAAAGATGTCGTCAAAGACCTCATCAAAGACATGCCTGTCTCTGTCATGTTTGATGAAACGCCTGATGCAGAAGGACGCTGCGTGCTCAACATAATGGTGTCTCCTCTCGTCAAGGATGAATCTGGTCAAATCCGCAGCTACCTGGTTGACACTGTTTTCCTAGACAAATGCAATCATTCTACAGTGGCAATTGCAGCAGTCAATGCTCTAAATGACTTTGGAGTGAAACAAGAGGATGTGATTTCTTTTGATACCGACAATGCTGCATATATGCTTAAGGCTTACAAGACTGCCCTCAAAGCCCTGTTTCCCAATTCCATCCATGTGACATGCCTAGCACATATCATGAATCTGATTGGAGAAGCTTTCAGGAAGCCTTTTGCGGAGGTGAACACCTTCATGAGATATTTCTCACAGGTATTTTACATGGCAGGTGCAAGGAAGAGGAGATACCTGAGCTTTCTCAGAACCTCAGACACAACATCAAGAATGGCTCCAAACCCTTGTGGCACAAGATGGAACTCATGGTACAGGGCAGCAGCTTACCATGCAGAACACTTTGCCTTGTACAAGTCCTTTATCAAAGAGGAGATGGAGACCTGCAAGCTGTCTGCCCCCAACTCACTGGAGCAACTGTATGTCATTACACAAGATGAAGATCTCTCTATGACACTGCAGATACACCTCAACATCATTGTTGAAAAGTCAAAGGTGCTTCTCCAGCTTTGTGACCTGTTTGAAAGCAACAGGCCTGTCACAATGAAGGTTTTTGACATATGGGAAGATCTGCAGGTCACATTTGCAACCAACAAAGAGCTAAAGGTGGAATCATGTGATCACTTCTTTGGTCCAAATGTCCCTTATTCCAGGAAGAAGGAGACCCTGGCCATATTTGAACAGGCCTACCAACTTGCAGAAGAGAAGTTGTCTAAGTACATGGATGGTGCCCAGCCGGCCATGCAGTTCTTAAGAGATTGCAGGGTTTTCAATCCCAGATGTGTCATCTTGTTCAGCGAGGTTCAGGATCTGAGCAGCATCCCTGGTTTCCAAGATATACCTAAGGAAGAAATCCACCTCTACTTCACAAAGTTTGGCCCAGCTGCAGTCAAGGCCTCAGTCTCTGGAGTGATTGACACAGATCTATTCTGGGACAGCATGCAAGAGCCACTACCTCAGCTGTCCAGGTTGGCAAAGAGGTACAAGGACTGTGTCACTAACTCGGCAGATGTGGAAAGGTCAAATAGCATTTACAAACTGGTGCTATCATCGAGGAGACGCTCACTGTCTGAGCCCAACATCAAAGCACTGGTGTTCCTGTACTTTAATTTGAAAGTGCAGTCTCTGGAGTGTGCTCCTGACTCAGATAGTGAGCAGGATGCTGATGAAATGCTGTAATGGCATCTGGCTAAAACAGAGGGATGGGTATACTGTTGTGTTAAGTTGTATCGTATCTCTGATTTTTTTTGTGTGTGTTTAAAAAAAGAAAAGAAACTGTGAAATGTATATAGTTTTGACTGATTGCACATTATGTCAGCATTTAATTGCTATAAATGTCTGAATGTTTACATTTTATATATCTGATGTATGCAGTAATGTTTTCCATATCCACTGGATATAGTGGATAGTTTAAACTTGGTTATTGAAACCAGTATTTTATGTACACAGCCCTGCCTGTCAGCTCCAGGCACTTGTTCGGTTCCTAAGCTAAGCTTTCACCCATATTTTGGTGACACGTTTGCACTTTTTATGTCAGCATTTCATTGCTGTAACAATGTTAATTGTTTACATTTACTACTTTACTACATTACTCTGACTGCTGTATGCAGTAATGTTTACTCTGTGTCCTGTTCTGTGCTGCACAGTAGGCTACAACATTGTTATTTCTGGTTTTACCAGTGTTCAGGGAATGAGAGAGAAAGCACTGCTGCATTTAACAATCCAAGTGCCAGCAGGTTTTTAGTTTTACTGTATCCAAATTCATAACAGTACAGCACCCATAGTTTGGTGACACGTTTGCACTTTTTATGTCAGCATTTCATTGTTGTAACTGCATGTTACTTAATTGTTTACATTTATTATCTGACTGCTGTATGCAGTAATGTTTACTCTGTGTCCTGTTCTGTGCTACACAGTAGGCTACAATATTGTTATTTTCTGGTTTTACCAGTGTTCAGGGAATGAGAGAGAAAGCACTGCTGCATTTATTACAATCACTTTTACTGTTTTCAAACTCATAACAGTATGTTTCAAACTTAGAATGACTGAACTTGCTGCAAATAAATCTGCCCAAGAGGGACAAAGAACATTTTTATGTTGATTACTTTATTTTATTAATGTTTCACAGTGTTTTGGTATTGCAATTGATTTCATAAGAGAATTTTTACTTCATTATTACATGAAAAAATAACTTTGCTTTATAACTGGTAATTTCAGGTTGTTTTTTAATGCCCGCGGAATATTAACTTTAAGCCGCGGAATATTAACGATAAGCCGCGGAATCAAGAATTGCTCTCCGCGGAATCAAGAATTGCTCTCTGCGGAATCTAGACTTTTTCTCCGCGTTTTCCTGGGGGGACTAGTTGTGAACTGCCGCCAGAAAACTGCTAACCCTAATCCTAAAATAACCCTAACTAATTTTATTTCAAAAAATCATATCTCTGCCGCGAAGGATATGAAGACCCCCCTATGGTTGGATGTGACAGAGGGTCCGAAATTAATAGTGCAGGAAAAAAAAAAAAAAAGTTGACTATACCCCTCCCCGAGGTAGAACAAAACGGGACATAGTTTTTTCATATCTTTAGGATGTCCCCTTCATGAAATGAATTGTTCCCCGAGATTTACTTTTACTGCAAAGGTCATGAAATTGATCCATGAAGTGACTCACCAAGACATCAGACACATACTTCCCACATATTACAACCACACACAGAGATTTTGAAAACATGACCAATGACAAAAAACTCCCATATCTGCTGGGCGAAGTACAACAATGTGCAAACACAGCAGCAAGATTTGTGAGTTGCTGTGATAGGAGAAGGATATCAAATGGAACACAACCACCCTAAAGACTAATCATTGTGTACATTCCTGCACTATACCTGCATTGAGTGACCTTGGTACATAGAATTTGATCTATTGAAGATTCTGACCTTCAAATGTACATAATTTTTGTTTTGATTGTATTGCTGTATTGTTGTATTGTTCTTTCTGCTTTGGCAATGTAAACGTATGTTTTCTCATGCCAATAAAGCCCTTTGAATTGAATTGAATTGACTCACCATATAGGCAAAAAGAACGCCTACTATGAAAGATGGAGTCCCAAGAAAATCCTTTGCCATTTTCTACCTGTTGGTTGTTTTTACATCATACTTGCATAGATGTTCTACAGGCACTATGCCTACATCCCAGAACAATCAGAATGCAAATATTTTGTTCCATGTTGAATCAGCAGCCTTTTATATGGACTTTAAGGACTTTATATAGGCGGAAATTACATTTCTGAGGAATGTTCCCTTGTAATCCTGGTGATACTCTCACTCTAAAATGGGGTAGTACAAAACCTGACTGTGTTTTTTCATAACTTTGACTTGTCCTCTTCATGAAATGGATGGTCAGTAGTTTTACTTTTATTGCAAAAGTCATGAAATGAATCCATGAAGTGACTCACCACATAGGCAAAAAAACGCCTATCTGAAAGTAAGCTGTCATTTTCTACCTGCTGATTGTTTTTACATCATACTTGCACAGATGGCCTACAGGTAGTGTCCCTAGATCCCAGAACAATCAGAATGTCAATATTTGATTCTATGGTGAATCAGCAGGCCTTAAATAGGCGGAAATAGCAAAAAGTTGACTTTTATAAGCAATATTCTCTTGTAATTTTGGTCCTACTCTTTATCAACAATGTGACATTCTTTTTTTCATATCTTTAAGATACCCTCTTCATGAAATGTATAGTCAGACATTTTACTTTTATTGTTATTGTGGAACATAGGTCTGCTATAGTTGGTTATTTCTGATGGCACAAGGGATGCCCAAAAAAGACCACCCCAAAATCGGTGCACACTACACAAAGTACACATGCACACATGTGCTCTTTTCTGGGCTTTGGGTAGCTGCCCCCTCAGTGCCCTCTGCCCCTAAAGCAACCAGGATGCCAATATTTGGTTCTATTGTGAATCAGCAACCTTTTATATAAGCTTTATTATAGTCGGAAACAGCTAAACGTGGACTTTTCTTAAAATATTCTGCTTTAATACTGATCCTACTATCTGTCAGTGGTAGAACAAAACTTTAACTTGTTCTTCCATTAACTTTGACTTGTCCGCTTCATGAAATGGATGGTCATACGTTCTACTTTCACCTCAAAAGTCATGAAATGTATCCATGAGATTTTCAAATAAAAATGCAGAAAAGTCCCCTGCTCCATTGTCCACCTATACCTATAGTCCTACTGTTTGGATTTAATTACATCATATTTGCACATATTATTGTCTACAGGTAGGACCCCAAGATATGTCAAAATACAGTGTGCTGTAATGTGAATCAGCAGGCTTTTGTAGGCTCCAAGGCCTTGTCCTGATCTATTAATACTGTAATATGCCTACAAACAAAATGGCCGCTTAATCACAGGAAATACATTTTGATACCATGTTTTTTACCCACTTCATATTCATGTGGAATCTAAGGGTGTTTCTCAGGTAGGCGGTGTAGGCCTAATATCTCTATGCCTCAAAACATCTGGAATGACAAAATATTGTTCTATAAGTCTTCTATGGTAACCATAGTAGCCAATACTATCAATCAGCAGCTTATTCTCTATTTCAGATATTTATTTACTTTTTTGAGCAGTGTGTTTCCATAAGTTGCTGATTGATGATTAATCATTGAGAATGGCACACAAAAAGCAGTGTATTCTACAGCATGTACTTGCCATACTGCATTTAGACTGTATGGGCCTATAGAATACAATAACAACATGTATTTAAGCCATACTGCATTTAGACTGTATGGGCCTATAGAATACAATAACAATAAGTACTTAAGCCATACTGCATTTAGACTGTATGGACCTTGTATGGCGTCTATAGCGTATGACGCCGAGAGGCTAAAGCGGGGAATTTTTTTAGCTGTCAGACTCGCTGCTTCAGTCGTTGTCATATGAGAATCACTGCTCCAGGGGCCTATTTCACGAAACTTGGATTAGAGATTAAGCCGGGCTTTAACACATATCCTGGCTTAATATATCCTGGATCAGTGCTTAACCGGTTTCATGAAAGCTGGTTGATCTTGCCAGATTAACTTAACCAGTTAACCTGGATATGTTGAGGCTTGATTCGGTTTCATGAAAGTGATGCTACATTAGTTACCATGGAAACTTATGCTTTGAACTTAGCCTGCTCCGGACCAGGCTAACAGCCAGGTTTAACCTAATCCTGATGTCTTTACTGTTCATTAAGCAGTCAAACTGATCACAAACCAATGATGTTTTCCAGATTTATTCAATTATTATGGGTTTATGTTGCCTTATTTGTATCGGTCTGCATTAAAGGACTAATTTAAGCACTATATAAAATCAAATAACCAAAATATATAGGCTGCACAACATCATGACAGCTTGTGAGCTTGTAGATCAGCTGCTTTTGGTGAATGTTCCCCATGAATAGGTTTGCTGTCGTGCAAGTGCACGGTTAAGAATAATTATATTATATGATTATTATTATTCTTTGTAAAAGTGAAAACCACTAAATATTGCCATTACTCATTGTTTTACAACATATTGTAACGTTTCACCCACTACTAGTCCTACATACTTACACCTAGAAACCCCATTCAAACCTATTTAGGTTCATCCTACGGTGGACATGTGTGCCTGAAAAGGAATCTTTGAAATGTTTCATAGTTTTAGAAATATAGTGCTTTCAAATTTGAGACATTTATAGGCAGATAGTGGCACTTCAAAAAATCACTTTCACCTAGAAACTCCATTCACACTTTGTAAAATTCAGCTTACTGTGGAAACACATGCTGGAACTTTTTACTTTGAAATGTTTTGTAGTTTCTGAGTTATTTAACTTAAACTCCCAATGCATTCTCAATGGCAATAGCACAAACTTTGGCATGCTAAATGAACCCATGAACCTATGAACCTCACCAGTCTGGCCCCTGTCTGGAAAACAACCCCCTTCCCCAGAGGAGGGAGTTATGGCCAAATATCACAATGCGACAATATCATTATGCTTACAATATTAAGAATTCTGTTTTAAGTTAATAGTAGTGGTAAAATGTAAACTATATTTTTGGGGTAGTTAATCATTCAGTCTATCCACTATTGAGAGTATGTTCTCTCTTTAATTACAGCAGCAGTATTTATTTTAGAAGCTTAAATCCTTGTATCAGTTGGTCTTGAATAGATTAGTAAAGATAATGAGATATACAGAAGGGGGCTGTAATGCAACTATTAAGGATGCAAACTGCCTTAATACCCCATGAAGAAGAAGGATCAGTAAATCTTTGATCCACAGAATGGGTCTAGAGACAACAAGCCAGACTGTCTATTAAGCCAGGCTTGCTGATCCCGGCTCGCCAAATCCGCCAATTCTGAGCCTCGCTTGGCTTTAGTGGAACGGAATAAACCAGGCTGTAAAGATCAGGATTTAAAAAGCCTGGCTTTGGCCTATATCCTGGATTAGTTAATCCAAGATTCGTGAAATAGACCCCAGGCCAGGGTACTGCTTTAGTTATGTTTATTAAAGTTAGAAGTTTACCACAGTGAATCATAGCATAGTAAAAAGCGATTTGCGGTCAACAAAGTTGGACCTTCCCCATTCACCCCCTCTCTCCTTCAATTCATGAAAATGCCGCTTTGCGAACAGCTGACTTGCTATGAGTGACGTAGGCTAGTAGCACACAACACCACGTGACCCATATATAGCTGTCACCAACATTCCGGCCCCTAATTATTACATACGGTAATAGACAGTAATAATTATAAATGAATCAGAATCAGAATATCTTTATTGTCATTGTACGAGACAACAAAATTGAATTGCAAACCAGCTCAGTGCATTTAAAACAAAAGACATAATACTCTATATAAAACACAAATACAAACATTTAACGCGTATTGCACAGTAAGTCCTTTTAGTTCATAAAGTGTCGAGTGTCAGGGTTCAAGTGTCAGTGTTTAGAGCTATGACTGCTCTGGGGTAGAAACTGTCCTTCAGTCTGTTAGTCCTTGTCTTGATGACCCTATAGCGCCTCCATGAGGGCATGAGCTGCAGCAGGTGGTGACCTGGGTGGGATGGTTCCTTGAGGATACTGTTGGCTCTCCTGCTACAATGTCTCTTGTAGAGGTCCTCCAGAGATGGAAGGGAACATGCCATGATCCTCTGGGCAGTGTTTATGACCCCCTGAAGGGCCGCAGCCGTGCAGCTGCAAAACCACAGTGAGATGCCGTAGATCAGTACCGACTCAATGGCACATCGGTAGAAGGACAGGAGCACACTCTCCATTAGGTCCATTTTCCTCAGCACTCTGAGAAAGTACAGTCGCTGTTGACCTTTCTTCTGGAGCGCAGTGGTGTTCATTTTCCAGGTCATGTTGTCCGAGATGTTCATGCCCAGGAACTTGAAGTCTGAGACCCTTTCCACCTCCTCTCCATTGATGTGGATAGGCTGGATAGGCTGAATATTCTTCCTCCTGAAGTCTACTATCAGCTCCTTGGTCTTGGAGGTGTTGAGAATCATCCGCAAATTTGATGATGGCATTACTAGGATGGATGGGAGTACAGTCGTGGGTGTAGAGAGTGTAGAGTAGGGGGCTCAGCACACAGCCCTGTGGAGCACCAGTGCTGACGCTGAGTGCTGAGGATAGATGGGGTCCTACTTTCACTCTTTGAGGGCGGTCTGTCAGAAAGTTCTTAATCCAGAGGCAGATGTGCTGAGAGAGTCCCAACTCCAGTAACTTGGGGATTAGTCTGCCCGGCACGATGGTGTTAAACGCAGAGCTGAAGTCTATGAAGAGTAGCCTGGCGTAGCTCCTTGGCTTTTCCAGATGTGTGAGTGTGGAATGGAGAGCTGTCGCTATGGCGTCTTCTGTAGACCTGTTGGCTCTGTATGCAAACTGGTGGGGGTCAAGTGTGGATGGTAGACTAGCTGTAATGTCTCCGGACCAGTTTCTCAAAACACTTCATGATGATAGGTGTAAGTGCCACTGGCCGGTAGTCATTTAGGCTGCTGACATTTGCCTTTTTTTGGGAGGGGAATTATTGTGGAGGACTTCAGACAGGGTGGAATCAAGCCCTGTTTTAGGGACTGGTTGAATATCTTGGTGAAGACACCCGCCAGTTGGTCTGCGCAGTCCTTCAAAACCCTTCCTGTCACACCATCCGGTCCTGCAGCTTTCCTTGGGTTGACCGCTTGCAGTGTGTGCTTGACCTCCTGCACCTGCACTGTGAGGATGTTGCTGCTGTGCGCTGGTAGATGTGATGAGGCCTCCGGTGTGTCAACCTCAAAACGAGCAAAGAAGTGGTTTAACTCCTCCGCTGATGAGGCGTCACCGCTGGCTGCAGCGCGGTTGCTGGACTTGTAGTTGGTGATGTGTTGGACACCTTGCCACATCTGCCTTGTGTCGTTGCTGCTGAGGTTGTCCTCAATCTTTCTCTTGTATGCTGCCTTAGCCCTCTTGATGCCTTTGTTCAGCTGGATTCTCGCTGCCTTATAAAGTGCCTCGTCTCCAGCCCTGAAGGCACTGTCCCTCTGCTTCAGCAGGACTCTGACTTCTCTGTTCATCCAGGGCTTCTGGTTAGGGTACACACGAATACGCCTGTCCACTGTGACTGTCTCCACACAGTGTTTTATATAACAGAGAACAGATGAGGTGTATACTTCCAGGTCCTGATGTTCAAAAATGTCCCAATCGGTGCTTTCAAAACAGTCCTGCAGCTGCTCTGTAGCATCGTCAGGCCACGTTTGAACAGTCCTCGTTGTGAGGGGGGCTTTTTTCCTGAGAGGAGTGTATGCTGGTATGAGGAGCAGTGACATATGGTCAGAGGAGGCTAGGTGTGGCATCTGTATAGCCTTGTAACCATGTTTAATATTGGAGTAGACTTTATCTAGAGTATTTGCACCTCTAGTGGCACATTTTATGTGCTGATGTAACTTGGGGAGCACTACTTTCAAATTAACATGGTTAAAATCACCTGCTATGATATGTACACCCTCAGGGTGGCTATTTTGCTGAAGACTAATAGCATCATACAAGTGACTAAGGGCTACGTTAGCATTTGCATCTGGTGGTATGTACACAGCAGTTACCATGACAACAGTAAATTCCCGTGGGAGGTATGTCGGTCTGCACTTAACCGTCACATACTCTAAGTCTGTAGAGCAGTGGCTGTCGATAGTAGTCATATTTGTGCACCAGCTGTTGTTTACATAAATGCAAACTCCTCCTCCTTTGCCCTTCCCGGAGTCGCGGTTTCTGTCCATTCGGTGTACTGTGCGATCTGCTAGCTCAATAGCCGTATCTGGAATGGCAGGGTGAAGCCAGGTCTCGGTTATCACCGTGACACAACAATCCTGGATGCGCCTATTTCCTGCAGTCCATAGTCTCAGGTCGTCGATTTTGTTTGCAATGGATCTGACGTTTGAGAGGAAGATGCTGGGAAGCGGTGGTTTGTGTGGCCGTCTTTTTAGCTGCGTGAGGACGCCAGCTCGGCAGCCCCGCTTCTGCTTCCTCTCCCTGCGTCGCCTCCTCCTGCTTGCCGGTACGATGATCCACGGAGAGCCCGGTCGGCGGGCTATGTCCCGCGGTATGTCGTGCGAGTGAATATATTCATTGTTTACAGATTGATCACCTTGATCAGTCCGCAGTCCAATGCCTAAAAGGTCCTGTCGACTATAAACAGGATTTGCACGGCTAACAGTGACTGAGGTCTTGCACGCGTGTAGGAGCCAGTAGAAAACACCACTACAGTGCATCCGATGTGCGCAGAGAAGGCTCTCAATCACATATATCATTAAAACGGATTGACGCGTATGGACCATGATTATTGGGAGGTGAAAAAACATGGCACAGAAAGTGTTAACTTCAGACTAATTGTTTGGATGCTTAGGGTGGGAGTTGCTCATGTCATAGTCCAGTATATTGTTGGGTTACAGTTTTCAGTTCTTAAACTTCTTTCTTTCTTCGTTCTTCTTGGCAGGTAACTGTCCTGTAGACTCCAGGTATTTATGGATGAGATCCTCTTGTGTGGATGGGAGGCAAGGCTGATATCTGCTATAGTCCATGGTGTACTCTCCCTTTCCTTCTGTACAAGAGCGCAGCTCAGTGGCGTAACCAAACATGTCATTCAGAGGAATATCTGCATATAATGTAAAGTATCCTTCTGCCCCATCCTGTCCTGTGATAACACCATGGCGCCGGTTAGCACCGGCAATTACTGTTCCCTGAAACTCCTGGGGCGCTACAATTTCTACAGACATGATTGGTTCTATTATGATGGCGTTTGCATTTCCCATGGCTTGCTTTAACGCGCCCTCCCCTGCACGGATGAAGGAGAGCTCATTGGAGTCAACCATGTGACTCGCTCCATCCTCCAACACAAACTTGAGGCCTGAGATCTTGTGTCCACTCAGAGGTCCTTTCTCGCAAGTGTCCTTGAATCCCTTCTCAACAGCTGGCACAAACTGCTTGGGGATATTGGTGCCAACAGTCTGGTCCTCAAACTCCACCTTGGTGTAGTGTTCTGGCTCCAGGGGCTCTAGAAATCCATTGACTTTACCATATTGGCCAGAACCACCAGACTGCTTCTTATGGGTGAAGTCAAACGGTACAGTGCTGGTGACGGTTTCTCTGAAAGCTACCTTGGGCTTTCCCATCACACAGGGGCAGTTGTATTCCCTTTCCATCCTCTGAGAGTAGATCTCTAGATGCAGCTCTCCCATGCCTGAGATGATGGTTTCTTTGCTCTCTGTGTCAAAATGAACTCTGAATGTTGGGTCTTCTCTTGTGAAGCGGTTGATGCCTTTGGAGAATTTATCCGAGTCATTCTTATTTCCAGGTTTCATAGACATTGAAATGACAGCTTCTGGTATGTGAATGGATTCCATAGAGAGGTTAGTATTGTTCTTGGATGTGAAAGTGTCACCACTTGCACAGTCGATCCCAAACAGAGCACAAATATCTCCTGCATACACCTGATCAACATCCTGCAACTGGTCAGCATGGAGACGCACTAGCCTCGGTACTCGCACTCTCTTGCCTGTGCGTGTGTTGTAGATGTACTCAGACTTTTTCAGACAGCCTTGGTACACCCGCACGTATGTCAGCTGACCAAACCTCCCTGCCTCCAATTTGAAGGCCAGACCAACAAAAGGGTGCAAGTCGTCTCTCGCAGGGTCCAAGACAATCTTAGAGGTTTCACTGGAATCCTCATTATTCAAGATGGCATAGTTTGGGACCTCTGTGGGGTTGGGCAAGTAGTCCAGTACAGCATCCAAGAGAGGTTGGACCCCCTTATTCTTCAGTGCTGTGCCCACTAGCACTGGGCTGAACAATCGCTGCACTGTGGCTCTGCGGATTGCGGCCTTTATGTCATCAATGGTGGGAATCTTTTCCTCCAAGAACATCTCCCCTAAGATTTCATCAGCATTTGCAACACACTCTATCAGCTCCTGCCGCCGGTCTACAGCCTCAGATCGAAATTCAGCTGGAATCTCATCATACCGGATATTCTGACCAAAAGGTCCTTCAAAATATATGCTCTGCTCCTGTATAAGGTCAATGATACCACTCATTTTCCCCTCTAGCCCAATGGGAATGTTCACAAAGGCTGCGTTGTGTTTCAGTTTGGTTATGAATTGCTGCAGTGCTCTGGCGGGGTTGGCACCCATGCGGTCCAGTTTGTTGATGAATGTGAGGAAGGGCACATTATAGCGTTTCATCTGTCTATTAACAGTCATGGTTTGACACTGGACACCTCCCACTGCACACAAAACCAGCACTGCCCCGTCCAGCACACGCAGAGCTCGCTCAACCTCAATAGTGAAGTCAACATGGCCTGGTGTGTCAATTATGTTGATGTTATTGTTTTTATACACAGTGTATGTGGCAGCAGACTGGATGGTGATGCCTCTCTGTCTCTCCAGTTCCATGGAGTCCATGGTGGCCCCCACACCATCTTTCCCCTTCACTTCGTGAATCTCAGCTATCCTGCCAGTGTAATAGAGTACACGTTCAGTCAAGGTGGTCTTCCCAGAGTCAATGTGGGCAGAGATGCCAATGTTGCGGATCCTTTCGTTGGGGAAGATGCCAGAGGAGGAGCATGTCCGACAGCTATTGATGAGCACCTTTTTGAGAGTGACGGTTCCTGGTGCGAGAAGGTGTGTTTTTCCTAAAGTTAGTCCTGCTTTCAGTATCCTCATATCGGCGGTGACCGGTGTATGGAGTCTGTCGACACAATAGCCAACCTACAGTCTATGTATCCAACACATTCACCCACAACACGAGTGGTTCAAAGTCACGCCGGTTCAAGCTGAAGCTCGTTGTGAAACAACACTTCCGTGTCTACGGAAAGTCAGAAGTGTCACAAGTTCCAACGCGTACGCGTTTCGGACACGATTTGTAGACATCTCACTCCAACTCCAACGCCGCTAGCCTGCTGGCTGCTGCTGCATATGAGCTAAATCTACATGGCAGTGCACGTGTAAGGGTTGAGAATGTTCTGTGGTCACAAGAGCGGAAGAGCTGACCTGATGTAACTATTTGCAGAGTAAAATCTTGACTAAAAATTTAAAAATGGACAAGTTAAGTTAAAGATAAGCTTAGTTTTAAGGCTTAGGTTTATATTCTCATACAGAGTTGATTGAAGTTTATAATCCGACAGAGAATGGTTCTGGCAAGATGCCTTATAAAGGGTGGGAATGACGTAACGACTAGGTAGATGACGTAACATTAACAACTCTGATGTCATGGACACTGGGCTCACTTCCTTCCTGGACTACATGTTGTCTCAGTAAGACAGCTCTCCCCCCTATCCACAAGGTGGAGCAGTGCACCAAAGAATTATGGGAATTGTAGTCCAGGAAGGTAGTGAGACCAGTGTCCATGACATCAAAGACAACAGGCTCACTGCTACAATCTAAAATATCTAAAACCACATATTACACACATAAAAACCCCCAGGAAAGTGATCTAAAGCTTCTAAACGTCATTAACATATATTTCTTTGCAAAAAGGGTGAAAAGCAATTGGTTTTATTCCACTGCTTTTGTGTTGGATGTTAAATTGCTATTTGCAGTTATAGTTACACTGTTGGTTGGAATAACGTGTTCCTTGAACTTCCTTCCACGTTCTACGTCCAACCAGGGAAACTCCCTCCTGTCAGGTGTAAAGGAGCAACTTGGACACTCAGGCATGAAGGAAGCATGAGTTCAAGTTGCTCTCCCCTTGTCCCCCATATATGGGGACTAGGTTGGTGGAGGGTGTGTAGAGCCCAGGATCACAATAGATGATTGACACAGGGGTGAAAAATGGGTTACAAAATTGTGGGATATATATATTTTTTTTTACACTGTTGAGGGTTTCAGCCTTTCAGGTCTGTTCATTGGGTTGGCTGGGACCGGAGCTGCTGGGGGCATTGCTGTGGCAGGGTTTGAATGTAATGAGAGCAAGCACACGTACAAGTGTACACACACACACACACACACACACACACACACACACACACACACACACACACACACGTGTAATGATGTAATTGTGTAATGTGTGTAATACAGTATGAAAACAACTCTACCTCCTCTGTGACACAGTAGTGTAGTATTGACAGTATAACATGTGGAATGCAGCCAGGCTAGCCTGCTCACAAATTAACCTGGTCTAATTGTTGCAGTTATTTAATAAATAATTCAGTGCATTTATATCTGTGGTTGTTACATTTTGTTTTACAAAGTTGGGAAAGTAATGTTTAAGTCAAGCCTTGATGCCTTACACAAAATAATGATTCCAAACTTCACACAGTGAGGCATACAGCTTAATAGGTTATTACGTTTCTTTGTGGGGGGTATCGGATCGGTGCTCTGTATCGGCAGATACTGGATCCCATGTATCGAAATCGGTATCGTATCGGAAAAAGCCGGATCGGTGCATCCCTGGTTATAATGGTACGAGGCCGGAGGAGATTCGAGATCCTGAGGGCGTATCTCAGGCTGTTGGAGAGGGAGAGAGAACTTGGAGCCCCCGGAGGGTCCGGAGCAACCTAATTTGCATTTATTCTTTATTTCTTTAAATAAAAGTTGTTTGTTTCCAATTGAATCTGAGTGATCATTCTAGGATGTACCAGGTAATAGGAATAGCTGTTTGGGGAGGCACTGTCTGGGGAGGCACTGGGGGGGCACAAAAAGTGGTCCACCAACATCTGAAGCCGGATTAGGGGGAGGGGTACCTCGAAAACTAAGCCTCTTTTTTAGGGTTTTTTTTCTGTCCCCCCAGACTAAAATTACCACACTGATAAGTGACTTGAAATGTTCAATTTTTATTAAAAAAATAATGGTTGTGATTATGACATGGCCAACACACTGCTCTGCTAACTAAAGAGTGTATAATACTTTATAAGACTTTGACCACACTGGTCCAGCATACTACTTTAACCCATTAAAACCGGGAAAGCGTCTGTCTTTTGTGATTTTTGCAATATAGCAACATATGATTTTCTGAAAACTCTTTACAACAGTGCATGGCTCTGAAAAAATAGCAACTGCACTGAAATTAAGGCTGTAGATCAGCCATTGTTGTGTATGTGGCCTATGAACACAACTAATAACGAAATAAAACACTGGGGAAGGGAGCTCAGGTTTATAGTACTTTACTGGTCAAAGCCAGAACTGACACACATCAATCAAGGGTATACAATGCAGCTGCGCAGGACTTAAGAGTACCTAGCACAAGGCAGAGTGGTCTGCCACATAAAGTAGTCCCTGGAGAAGCAATACACTACAGCCATTATTTAACTTTTCTTTCAAACTATGTTGAATATTGAATCAATGTTCACTTCTGTGGGGTCCCTGGCACAAATCTCCAGATGGGGGCCCACAGCCATACACATACATATCATGTTGGGGGTTCCTTGGCACGAAAGTTTGAGAACTATACTGAAGGCATTGGTAGAATCAGGACAGCACAATTAGACAACTGGAAGCGCCTGCCGCCAGTGACTAATAAATAGATTTCATGGATTTAATTTGGGCAGAGTGAAAAATATTTCTTAGTCACTCTCATGACATGCACTTCCTTCAGAATGACTCATTTTAAAGTAGAATTTAAACTCAGGAATCAAAGAAAAATAACCAAAAGTGACTGGATATGTCAGACAAAATGGAAGAGAAAAGAAAGGAGTAGCAGCTAGGCAAGTCCCACATAGGACCATTCTAACCACTCTCAACTAAAAACGACTAAACTAAAAATCACATGAGTGTAACAGGACAATGAGGACATGCCACTGTTCTGTGCTGCATTGACTGACTGAGTGAGAATTTGAGAAAGCAGGAGTTTGGTACTGGAAGGCTTTTATAGGGGTGTTGGGCGGGGCAACACCTGCAATCAGGAATGAACAGCAGGTGTGCAGCCTAATAAGGAGCACAAGCTAGTTGACCAGATTTTAACCCTTAGGGACTGATCGTTATTTATCAAAGGTTGGTATGGTGCAAAGGGGGGGGCATTAAACTATTTTTTGAGCCTGAGGGGGGGGGATATGTTTATTTTTATTTTGGCTTGGGGGAGGTTGTACAACTTTATTTTGCTGAATTTTGTATTTAAAAAATGTTTAGATTATTTTGTTTTTCATAGTGTTTTACTCATATCTATCTATATAAAGTTTACCCTGTGTGGCGAGTGTACTTGGTATCTTCCATGTGTGCGCAACTGCGCATGCAAATAGAACAGATCTACAAGCTAACAACGTGTTGCTTGGTGACACGTTGTTAGCTTGTAGATCTGATTCTGTTCTACCAGCAAAGGTCCCTCCCCCGGCCGCTGATTTAGTTTGCTACGTCTGACGTGTACCCACTTCAAAACAGCGCGGGACAGATTCTGCGTTCATAACATTTCCAGTAGAAAAAGCGAAAAATGTTTCAAGCTATGAACCGCGATGTTTGAATTGTGGGCCAGCAGCAGCAGGCCGCTGAAAAGAGCGAGTGTTGTCGGTCAGAGAGGAGGAAGGCGAGGAGCAGCAGCCAGCAGGTTGACAGCACCGTTGCTGAGGTTGCGGTGGTGGTGTGAGGTGTCTCGGTGAAACCCAGCGCCGCATCACTGAGTCAGGAAAATGTCAGACTGAGATGATAATAACAACAATAATAATAATGTTGGGGCTGAGGTCGTGGATGATGTTACAATATAAACTTCTCACAAGTTACTGTTTGTGACTGAAGTTGCTTGTGAACGAAGCTCCTCTAGAAAGTAGCAAAACATCACAGGAACACCTTGAGGCCTTTATGTTGATGGACATGGAACATTTTGATGGAAGAGACTCTACCGTCTTTGGACAACGCATCGTCGTCTCGTCGACATGGTGGCAGGCGAGACAGATTCTCATTCAGAATACGGTAGGGCTGGTCTAAAAGCATGTAGCTATCATGTGCATCTTTGCGCACTCTGCAATGGTGGATTGTTGGTGTGTGCGTCACAGCAGCCAGGCCTGCCATGTCTCACCCTTTGAGTGTGACAGTCACTCAATTTAACCCTTTACGCCACGCCACACATGCCATTTCACATGCATTATAAATAAAAACAATCTCCGCGGCTCCGCCGCGTAATGACGCGCGCTCATGTGTGCGTCCTCACAAACGAAAAAATAGCCGATCTGCATGCAGCGCTGATAGGAGGGTAAACAGTGGACCAAATCCTCAGCAGGGTCCTTGACTGTGTGACGCATGGAAATGAGCCTACTTGTGTTTTGTCCGCGGTGCCATGTACTTTTGTCTGCGTATGTGGTTGTAATAGATTAAGGCGAGACACCCCAGGTGAATAGGGAAAAAAAGTTAAATAATAGCTATCACAATGAAACTTCTCCAGTTGATTACTTATATTAAAACTAAGATTTTTTGTATTACAAGTTTTCTGAAATTATATGTTTAAATATGCAAATTAGGCATTATATGCGCTAATTTGCATACATTTCGGGACGATAAATCTGAAGATCGGATAAAGCCAGGTTCAAAATGATCATTTCATTTTGTTGACACATTAGAGACAAAGAAAATTACACATGGGATTTTTGATATCTCTAATTATCACTCCACAAATCAGAAAATAGTGTCAACAGGCATAAAAAACCCAATTTTCGGCATTTTTTTGGTATAAAATGTGATGTAAATCAGGCTGTGAATGATATATCAACAAATCCATGTGTAAATGTCTGCGGAATATAGTTATGAATAAGACTGGAAAGTTTGGTGTATGTGAGTTCAACTGAAGTGGAAATTCTTTGTCCCAAGTATGAGGAAAACTCATTTTGAGAAAACGGCCTTTAAAGATTTGTATTGTAAAATTCCAAAACGTTTTATTTGAAGCCACTATTTTGAGACAAAATATCTCATCCAAACCTTGGCAACAACATATAATGGCATATATCATTGGAAAGGTCTGGACCTCAAGCTGACTGTGGTCTGATCCAAATATGGTCACTTCCTTTGTACCAACAACCAATCATGAAAATAGAGATGGTGGCTTTTCACCCCGAAAAACGAGCTGTCATTGGCTAAAATAAACTATCCAACTAAACATCTAAATCTGTATTTTTAATGTGTATTTTGCTTTAGTTTGAAAGAAAACATGTTTAGGAAGCAAAATAGCAAAAAAAAAAAAAAGAAGAAAAATCATGATTTCACCTGGGGTGTCTCACCTTAAATAAAGAGTTACACTATAGTGGTGCCTGGCTGGCTAAATGAGCCGAGCAGGCATTTGAACGTTGGTGTTGCGCAAATTGTGCTTTTCTCTGTGGAGTATGACGCTGTAGTATTATGGTATGCGACTGCGTGACATTTATTTAGCATTCATTTATTTTCATCATCCTGGGCTTGGGCACAGAGGCGAGGGGTGCCCACTGCCTTGGCAGCTTGGCTAGAATGACTTTACGCACAAGGCTCACCTTAAAAATAGCCAATCTAAGCTCACAAATTTGCGTCGCGTCATCAGCATGTTGTTGTGAGCTTGTAGGTCTGCATATGCTATTTTCGAAGCTGCCAGATTCATATTTAAATCTTTAGTTGGAAGAATGCAATGGCATATCATCAGTGTTGAGTGTTGACCATAATCTAATGACGGATATGGAACCAAATGAACCGGCCGCCGCCTAATAAACGATCAGCGTTTACTTTATGCTGCTATACTGTTGGTGTGAATATAAAATAAATATGGTCTATGGTGTTTGGGGGGTAGGGGGGGGAGAAGTCATATATATTCTTCCAGTCCCTGAGGGGGGGTCCCGAAAAAAAAATTGGGGGCTGGGGGGGGGATGAGGTAAAATAAAGAAAATGAAATCACATCTGCACCACCCTGGTGGATACATAACGATCAGTCCCTTAGCATGATCTGTCAGTTGCAATGTTTACAAGTTTCAAAGGGTTAGTTTTGTATTTGTTTCTCCGGCTTGGAGTATACTATAGCACTGAACCACCTACACTAAGAAAGGCCTTCAAAGACGCATCTGATGCCATGAGTGTGATTTAATATGGACTTGAACAACTTCGTTGAAAATTCAACAAAGGTCCCAATCACATGGTCAGAATGTGACCAAAAGTAATATTTCTCTGCGTAACACTACTACTAACCATAGGGTTAGCTTATTTAAAATGAAAGGTCTGAAACACGTGCTTCTAAAGGTGCAAGCAACATATTTCTACGACATTTGGTTCAAGATAGTCCGGAGGCTTAGTGCACTTTTTTAGGAGGATAGTGCACTTGCGGATAAAAGCGCCAATTTTTTATGAGGCTTCCTTAGGACATACTAAAGGATTTTAGCCTAGGAGCCCAACGCAAATATTGGAAATAGTCATATAGAACATAGTTATAGTTTTTTTATTAGGAAATAAATACATTCTTGAGTCATAAGAAGAGCATTGGTGATATATTGTTTTTTTTGTCCACTTAAGAAGGTGATTCTGATTTTAATTTGTCCACCGAGTATTAAACCTCCAAAATGATGTGTAAAATAGAGTACCAAGACACCTGGTACCTGTACACACACAATAAAGTACTGCACAATATAGGCGAAAATTTAAAAAAAATAGGTGTTATGTTTATGTAAAGAGCTCTCTCTCCATTTGTGTTTAAGATTTAAACTCTAGACTGAGTTTACACTGTACACCTGATCCTAATGGCAATTAACACCACCTGCACCTGATGGCATAAGTATTTCATATGACAGGATTATGCAAATCGAAGACTGGCTGGCAACTTCTACTGTGAAGGCTTTGAAGAAGATGGTGTTGTGGCTGTTCACAGTCGGTGCACTGGATAACCTTGACCACAACCCAAGTTTGACTACTTCTGTGACTTATTTTCATGGGACTGGGATCAGCCTGTTTCAATTGCCAACAAAGAGTGAACCAGGTGTGTGTAGACCACCCATTAAAATCCCACCTACTGATCATGAGATATGAAACCCTCATTCTCATCTTCATCAGGGCACACAGACAGCGGAATTTTCTACTATATGTAGAAGTGCTTGAAGCGCTGGCCCCTTTATTCTTTGCCTTGGACCATGTGAACTATTCAAGATGGTTGCCTGTCCATATCAGGGACATGAAGTCTTTGCCCATCACTGTCAAGGATGAGTTTGAGAATAATTCACACTGGGTTCTTTCAAAGACCTACAACAAGTTATCTGCAATCCCATAATGTGAAAGGTTTGGGTGGTGCAGTTGGCCTCACAGAAAACCCAGATGCTTTCCGAAGATGGCAAGATTGCTAAAATAATTTGAAAAAGAATACCTCCAAGATGACAAAGAGCTTCCAGCACCATGAGCAGGGTCTTGAAACACAGAAGACCTTTCAGAGACAGGTTCTCAGTCTATCTGAAACCATGAGAAGGATGGGAAATCCATTCTTGGATGATTTCAAAGATCTAGTGACTCTTGACTGTGCAGATGAATCAGTCGTAAATACAGTGCTCATCTTGGAGGAGACAGGGAAGAGACAATATCAGGAATTTGTCAAGAAGGTGCTTGATGAACGCACTCCATCCATGATCCAATCAAGAGGAATTCCATGGCACTCTTCAGGCAACCTCGACGGAAGTCAATGCCTAAACATGGAAAGAAGATCAGAGTACTTCAGAACAACGTGGCACTCTTTGGCCAGTTATGTATAGCTATGCAGAGCCGTGAGAGTAACTTGGAAGAATTCTTTACACATAAGGTACAGTCCTTCCCTCTCCGACTTTGGGAAACTTCACCTGACAGACACCAAATCGGACTTGCTGCAATGTCTTGAGCAGCCAGGGCAATCAGAGCCACCTTCAACCTATGACTCCAAAGTCCTTGATGGGGCAGTCATTGTCCACTGCCTACCCACTGTGAGAGTGAGCACCTTTGATGCCTATGCAGATGAGGTTTTCATCCCTTACTTGGAGAAGCAGCTACAGGATACCAAGCGGTTGGATATTGTATGGGACTCATACATCCCAGACAGTTTGAAGGAGTCCACCCGCGGGCACGGTGGCTCAGTTGGTAGTGCTGTCGCCTCACAGCTAGAAGGTCCTGGGTTCGATTCCCGCTCGGTGCGCTGTGGGTGCTGGCGGCGTGTTTCCTCCTCCGCGTCATCAGTGCTCATACCCGAAGGCGGGGTTGGCGAAAGGGGGGGCCTTTCTGTGTGGAGTTTGCATGTTCTCCCCGTGTCCCCTAGGGTAGGTACCCTCACAAAAACATGCAGTAATCCTGGTCTCTAAACTGCCTCCCCCTGGCCAGCCGGGGCGCCTGATGGAGGGGAAAGGAACTGGTTGGAATAACGTGTTCCTTCCACGCGCTACGTCCAACCAGGGAAAACTCCCCCCTGTCAGGTGTAAAGGAGCAACTTGGACACTCAAGCATGAAGGAAGCATGAGTTAAGTCCGTTGCTCTCCCCAGGTTGGCGGAGGGTGTGTAGAGCCCAGGATCACATTAGATGATTGACACAGGGGTGAAAAATGGGTTACAAAATCGTGGGATAAAAAATATATATTTTAAAAAAAGGAGTCCACCCGCGAAAAGAGAGGACAAGGTGTTCGCAGGAAAGTGTCTGGACAGACAAAGCTGCCAGGAAATTGGATGGATTTTCTTCGTGACCCAATCAATAAGAAGGAGCTGTTTGACTTTTTGACATCCAGAATTGAACAGTTCTGCTGGCCACCCACGAAAGCTTTGCATGTCACATGAGGGCAAGCTGTGTCATCTTTCGGTTCCAGTAGCATGGGCTGTTGCAATCATGAGGAGGCAGACACTAGGATTGTGGTTCATGTACAACATGCACTGGAGCATGGAGCAAAAACTGTCCTTGTGCGCACTGTGGACACTGATGTCATTCTTGCTGGCATGTTCCATGGTTTAGTGGTACTTCAACCTTTGACTGACATCTGGGTGGCTTTTGGAATACAGATTTGATCACATCAACAGTATGTGCAAAAGCCTAGGGGAACCCAAATCTCGAGCCCTGCCTATGTTTCACGCATATTCCGGATGCGACACAACATCCGCCTTTAATGGAAAGGGTAAGAAGTCAGCTTGGTGGGCCTGGCAAGCCTATGATGCTGTGACAGAAACATTCGTCAATCTGGCAAAGCATCCCTTCCAGCAACTAGATGTTAACTGCCAGCACTTCCGGGAGCTTGAAAGACTGACGGTCATCTTGTACGACAAATCCAGTCCTTTGAGCTCCATCAACGAAAAAAGAAAGAAACTCTTCTGTGAACAAAATCGAATGAAATGACCTCCCACCCAGGATGCACTCCTCCAGCATGTGAAACGGGCAGTCTACCAAGCGGGCATCTGGGCCACCACCAGCACACAAAGCCACCAAGTGATTCCTTCTCCACATAACTATGGATGGGCCAAGAAAGAAGGGTCATGCCAGTTTGGCTGACCATTCCAGAGGTTTCCAGAGCTTGCAGAGAGCTGATCAGATGCACCTGTAAAGGTGACTGTAGTACCTGCAAATGCAGCAATGCAAATTTGGACTGTTCCCCACTTTGCAAATGCAATTGTGACAGCTAGACAGAATGAACAGCTCTATAACATGTTTTGCACTATGATGCATAATAATGTGTATTCTTCATTGCAATAAATGTGTTATTGATGATATTTTATGTTCTGTGACTTTAATAAAGTCAAAATAAGTCAACTTTATCACATTTGGAAGTAATCTGATCATTTTATGATGCATATAGTTTGAAAAATACTAGGCGGATTTTCACATATTTCATTGATATTGATAGTCTTGAAATTTCATATTTAAAATAAATATTTGACAAGGGCTCCTAGGCTAAAATGCAATAACTGACCCTAATGAACCATCATGCAAAAAATTACGCTTTTATCCGCAATTGCACCATCCTTTCACTAAGCCTCCGGACTATCTGGTCTAAACACTAAACTTAAATACACTCGTTTAGTTCGTGGGACAACTTAAAACATTAAAAAGTCAAACTTACAACAGGGGCAGGTTTGAACGTATAGAACGGGTTACAAAATACTTTATTAAACTAAATTACAAGGTGGCATCTATAAGCCATTATAAAATACATTAGTAACCAAACTCTAAAGCCCTAATAAAATCCAAAAATGACTAAATGTTTAAAGTGTTGTGGTTGTGTTTAATCCACTGTCAGTGTTTTTCAGTGCTGCATGATGACTGGAGGGTGGATTGGAGGAGTGGCTTAGTGTCTGGAGACACCTGGGCCTCATTTTTCAATCAACCAGCCACCAGTATAAAAGGCTGGGAGAAGCTCCTCATCAGTCTTGCCATCCATCACCTGTGCTGCTGAACCCAATCTGTAGCTAGTGTAGTGTCTGTAGGCTGTGTGCCTTACCTGCTTAGTTTGAGGTTTCTTTATTTACTGTGTGTTTAGAGAACAGACCAACCTAATAAGTATTGTACACAAACTGCTGTCAAAGTATCCCAAACCCCTTTCCTGTGTTAAAATAAGGGAAGCTGTATAATGGTAAGGGTGTGCTGCTATTTATTTTGGTGCCCCAGTTTTGACCCATTGTTTAATGTTTAGTCAGGGAGCCTAGATTGTAATATTCTTTTTGGTGTAGTTTAGGATTGTTTCTTTTCTAGGTAGGGTTGGGGGGTGTTTTGTTTGTTATTTTTAGCATTGGCCACCCTGAAGATACATATATATATATACATGCTTGCCCTGTTATTATGAATGTTGTGAAGTTTTCTCAATAAATGTACACCTTTTTGCCTGAATTGGTTTGTGATCCTTGACAGCCACAACATATATTACTCCTTTGGAGCCAAGACCCCATATAGGGTCAAAGGTCGTAATACTCCCATAAAGGTTGATTATGCGGATTCTCACTTATTATCGACTTGACATGGTCCACAAGCAGGCATGCATGGCAATCCGTATCGTCTGCAACTACACCGTTGTGTTCGGCAGGCGGTTTTGCAATTACAGTGGACTATATGCAGTAGGCTTTCTGGGGCAGCAGTTATATTGGTCATAACTGGCACAAAGTGATTATCCTCCAATTTCCATCCCCAATCCACCGGATTCAGGCCACTCTCCATCTGAGTCCACACCATGATCTGGCAGTAAACTATTTGGCAGTGATATTTAGTCGAGGACTCTGTAGGAGGGAGATGTTCTGGTTTGACAAATGATTTGGAAGACACAATTTTCTTGTTTAGAAGTTTGTAGCGCAAAGACGCAAGAGAGTCTGTATTCTTGCCATCAAACATAACTGCCATTGCCTTTCTCCCAAGGTCTTCTATGACATTGTTTGCTTGATTTGGGAGCAGAAACCCATTCGCACAGGTCTGAATGGTTGATTCACCCTTCACAAGTTTCTGGAACGCTGTCTTTTTGCCAACACCAACAATGCGTGAAGTTGTGTCACATCCTGTGTAAGCATGAACAAACAGCATCTGAGAACACAAGTCTCTACTCAGGACTCGTTTCATCTCGCTGATGTCATACACTTTTGGATCCTTGGATTTGTCAGAACGGAAATAGAGGCCTCTATTGTTCGTCTCAGCATGATAGAGAAGAAGAACGAGCAAATCTGTATCTTCCCCTATCAAGGTTGTGGACTGATTTTGCGACGCCTTGATTGCAACCATGACAATGTCCACGTCTGCATCCCCTGGTGCATTGATAACAGTGCAGCCCTTCTTCTGCAGTTCCTCAGTGACAAGCTTAATAAGTCCTTGTTTGTTAAAAGATCTGGAGAGGAAGTCGTCCTTTCTTCCCACAAACTCAGTTTGTGCAGTGAAGCTATAAACGACTGGGTGGGTGCTTTGCCCACGTCGCTGATGCGTATTGTCTTTGATGGAAGGAGTGTCACTATAACCATCAAAAACCACAGCTGCTTTACCATAATGGTATATGGTAAAGTCAGCATAACACCATAACTGTCACCGCTTTTCCATGGCACGCGATGAATCAGGGAGTTTGTGGGATCGAATCCAGTATAGTTTTGTTTGATTTCTTGCTTGACAGTTCAGCTACTGCCTGTGCTAATTGGGGTTTATCAGCCTTACGCAATATTCCTTTGGCTTCAAACAGGGCTGCAGGGAATGGGCTGAGCTCATATAGGTCATTACATCTTCCAGTGAAAGGTCTCCGGTTTGTGACATAATGATAAATCGCTGGAACAACAGGGCAGGATCTATATCGTTCGGTCATGGGAAACTTTGACACTAGACTCATCTGCAAGGGTTTTTACCCGGCCTTTTCGTTTGAATGAGATCCCAAAAATGGGGTTTCCAACCATTTTTTTCAATGATCTCATTGCCAACAGTCTCAAACTCATGAACATTCAACGTCTTCTTTGGCGACTACACCAGTCACAATGTTTCTCAGAGATGGATCTAGAGAGAATGGTTTGAAAGTGCTAAGTTTTTTCTTTGATCTTTTCCAGGTCAGCATGATCTTGTTTCATCCTGGAAACTGTTGATTCTCTGTGTTGCTCACTGGTCGTGTAGATGAGATCATTGAATTCCTGCATGGCGTTATTGTACTCGGATGCGATGGGTATGGACATGGTCCACAACGCACTGTGGGAGGTCGGGTGGGAAAATATAACTCAGAGTGCAGTATCAGGGGTTAGACACACGAGGGCGCCCCTTTCTTTATTTCTCCAAAAGGTTCAAACCAAGTCAGTTGCACAAACAGAACTCAAACAGTTATTATTCTTTTCATGAGGTCCCGGTTCCGAGGCGGGAGTCGTCACTGCAGAGGATGAGAGGGGATGTTAGCATACGGTCAGAGCACACGGTAAGTACAAAGTTGGGGCCTGAGACTCCCGGTCTAGGCAGTCTACCAACTAGACATTTGTATAACTCTTTCTCTTCTTCTTTTCCAGGTTCCAGAGGAGGCCAGGAGGCTCCCCCGGAGGTAGGTAAGGGGGGTGCGTATCTTTCTCTATCCACAAGGCACAGAAGAGTACTTTAGAGTAGAAGTACTCGGATACGGGGTGGTGAGTAATTAGAGTAAAAGTACTTGGTATGGTACCGGGCGAGTATGGTACGGAGGGCCCCTTAGGCTCGGCCAACAGGAAGATACACAAGCATTTATATTCTTATTTCTCTCTATCTACTGGGTGGCCGTGTCGGTACGACAACGGCAGTCAGGGGGTTAACACAAAGTAAGCGCTCTAGTTTCTAACAGTCTTCTTTCACCGGGCCTGGCGGCGCAAGCCAACTTAAAGTCTCTTCAAAGGGTGAAATAAACATAACACGGGCCTGTCTTCTTTCACAGGGTGGACGTGACACTTTATCTAGAGCCTGCTAGCTTCCATTAGTCTCTACGGGGTTATCTTCATTCAACAATCTTCAGTGTACAACACCACGGTGACACTCTTCATTCACAGTCTTCATTTAGCATCGACAGGGTGACTTCCTTCATTCACAATCTTCGTTATTATCCTTAGCTGCTCATTGCCACTATGAGTGCCTCTTCTTAATAACACGGGTGATAGATAGTGAACGGTTTGTCTTACTGCGACCTTATGGAGCTGTTGAGCTGCCGTTTCCATACGAGGGTCCCGTCTCCGCACTCGTCCCCGATACGAGCCAGGTGGGTCTCCAGCATGCATGCGGCTCTCCGTGTATACTTGTCTATGGGGGGCACACGCTCCTGCGTGTGCTTCCAGCCCCACTCCTACAAGCCTGGTGATGTGGGAATATAAGAGAGCAATTGAGTGGTGATACAAGCGATCAAACAATAAACATAGTCCATACGTGAGGGTCCATAAGTGAGAGGAGTGTGGACTTACCATCCAACGCCGAGTGGACGGCATATGCTGCGCGAGCGTCTTTGTGTAGCAGGGATCTGATACTGCTAGGCGTGCGGTTCGTTTATAAAGGGTGCGGCTGACAGGTTGCGGCTGCCGTTAATTGCTAACAAGGGCGGCGGTCGGAATTAGGCGCAGCTGATTCAAGATTGCTCTGGGGTAGAACACTGCGTCTATGACACGGCCGTGGGCGTGCCGTGTCGCCGCTTGTCTGGTTGTCAGGGGAACGCGCCCCTCCCACTGTGGCGAGACCTGACAGACTCCACAGCACGCATTTCTTCGGTCATTCCACTTTCATGAGTCAAACCTCCACTACTCTTCAAGGACCCCATCAAGGTCTGCTCAATGACAAGGTCAGAGCTAAGGCCTTCCCAGTAGTGGTTGCTACGGCGGATCACATGGAAACCCCTGGCAAATTTGACATAGACATCGGGATGTCTGGCTTCCAGTTGGCACATTTCTTGGACATAGAAAAAAACTGATTTTAGGTAATTGTAGTGCCCAGCAGCAGCAAATACTGGCAGGCAGTCCAACATTGCACGCAAGTGCATCGTCCAGGATCCTGTGCGATCTGCTTTGATCAGCGCTCTTGCCGACTGCAGCATTTTCTGATAGTTCAACCACAGCCGACTGGTTTTTGACCTTGTGCTGAGTTCTGCCTTCTTAGTGTCCATTTTGTCTTTGACTTCTCTCAACACATCCGATGCTACTGCACTCTCCAAAGTTGTCTCTTTTGCTACCAAGGATGAGTACATTTCTTCTGCCTCACCCATCAATGACTCAAACTGTGGGTTATCCTCCAACAGATCTGACACTACTATGTGATTGATACATCTGTCCACCAGCAGATGTCCACGGAAAGCTCTTTGTACAGATTTTCCAGTCATCATATGTTGGACGGCATTTGAGCCATATACACCTAGTCCTGAGCCTTCCATCAGTGTTCCTATGGCACCAAGTAGGTTCATAAATGTATGGAAACATCCAAGCATCAACACAATGCTTTTCAGCTGGCTACTCTGTGGTGCATCCATGATGATCTCTGCAGATTTCCAATACAGGGGCTGATCAAACGTAATAATAGGTGGAACATTATGTTTGATGGCAAGATCACAAATTAAATTCAGTGTAAATTCTAGTCTCCAGAATACAAGTCAATCATAGGTAAGAACACAACAGATGATTGCCCTGGATGTTCTAATCCTTGGTGAATGATATGCATCATTCCCTGCCACCCAGGGGTTTCTTGCTTGAAATTTAGTGAGAGCTCCCACAGTACATCAACTGTCCTATCACAGTTGATCAATGCCGGGAGTTCTTTGAACACAATGTTTTGACGCACATGTTTTGCAAAGCGATGTTCGATGATTGGGATTTTACTCTGCATTGAAAAATCCAGGGTGGTAATCTGTTTCCTTGGAATTACACAATCCTTCTTTCGCCCTGGTGTGAGTGCTGCTATGACACCCATTCCGTGGAAGGTCCCCCGCCCGGCCATCGATAGTAAGAATATTGTGGTCAACATTGTCACCAGCAAAAAGAAGAGCTATGTCTGGCAAATCTATGTAATCCGCTAACATATCTGGGGCAATTGAAGCTGCATTATTTTCAAAACGCAAGACTTCTGTATACGATGAACTAAATCCCATCCCATTAAGGGTTTCCACAAGGAATCGTGATCGATACAAATGATGTGCCTGCACTGCAAGACCAACTTGTAAGGGAGCTACAACGGCACGTGGTCGTACTGCTTGGACGATTGCCTGTCCAATTGCTGCAACCTTCCGGCTTGTCTCCTTACCCACAATAAGACAAATTAACAATGTCTGCAAAGTGCCAGGAACAAATGAAAGGGCAGAATCAAGCTCAAGTGACTTTGCACTTGGATACTGATTGGTAACATTGGGGACATTGGACTTGATATCACTTTTAATCAATCTTGCTGCTGTTTCAATGATCACTTGTCTTTGTGTTTCTTCATCCTTTGCTTGTGCGTTAAAATAAGATCTCAGTAGCCTATTTGTGAAGTTCATTCCCTCATTGTCACTATATGTCTTGGAGGCCTTCCCCTTCAGAAAAATGTACACTGTCCCCATACTTTTCTTTTAGCTTTGTCTTAAGGTAGACCTTTACAATTGGTTCGGAATCTGTATTAGTCAGAAATTCCTTCATTTCATCATGCAAATGTTTAACTGTCAACTGTTCCTCGTCATTATTCTCAAGGTAGGAGCAAACCTTCATGAATGCCTGCTCCTGATCTTCATTTTTGGGCCGGCCAGACTTTCTACGTTTTGCCTCTGGAGCATTCTGGAATTGTATTGGTAAGGGACACCCAGTACGGAAATTTACACTACAAGTTTGATGGTAAATCCCGTCCGCAGCATGTAGATCACGACCATAATATGAAATTCTGCCTTTGACAGTGAAGGCCAATTCATCTGAGTGATTGTCACAACACTCAAGAATGGACTCCACAAATGTATCTGTCTGTGTCTAAAGGCTGCACTTTGATGTGAGTACTGAGTAAGTACTGTAACAATCGCCCTCTTCACAGCAAGGCAAATTATTAACTAAGGAATAAATAAGCGGGATCGTGGGGTTTACTTTACACACTTTATGGGAAGTTGTATTCAAAGGTAGACAGTACACTTCACAATGACGTCTCTCCCTGTCTCTTTCCCTACTAACTTAAATAAACAAACAAGAAAACAAACTCAAAACAACAATCAATATTTACATCCAAACCCCCCTCCCGCCCCAAACCAGTCCCAAAGTCAGCGGAACGCAACTGCGCAATTAAACAAAGACCGCGTCCGCCCTCCTCTTCTAACGAGGCGCGCGCATGTGAAAGTCTGTAGTATTTTAATCCAGCGCAATGAATGAACCGTGTGGGGTTCCCCTTAGTATTGACAATCCGAGTCCAAGAACACTTTGGGATGATCTCACCGATCGCAGCAGCTCTGTTAGACTCCAACCGCTGGCAGATACGTCCCTGATTCCAACGCCGATCCCCGACGGCAACAACAAGCGCGAAGCTTATTTTACCCGACGGCACGACTGTTTGTTTGTTCAATTGTCACGGCTGCAGATAGACACGTTTGAACTTTGATAACTGCTCGAATGCTATCTGGCGCCTGGAGCTCCTCTTCTCCTCCGTGTAGGCCCTACACACTGTTTGTTTGGGAGATCCTTCCCGTGTGTCACTTCCTCCCCTTAGTAAACTTGGGTGGTGGCATCAATCAGTCATTGACACCTATCAACCACCCTAGTACCAGACCCGTTACCTTTCACATAGAAATAGGAAAGAATAAGCCTCTCACAACCCACATGTTACATATCACACGTATACAAATAACATGCACAGAAAATAAAGCAGAATGACATTAATAATGTGCTTTTGTCACAGTACTGTAGTCTCACAGAATAGACAGTCTGTTTTGCTGTTGAAAGGACTATCTGCTGATCTGGCACTTCTCTTTGGTGGCTCATCAACTTTAGTTATAGTAGGCTATAATATTTTTTCGGATTTATGTACTGCTGTCGACATTTGAAGTGTACTTTTTCACCAGCTGAAATGACTGTCATCCCCTCTTCGCACACTTGCATTGTTGATTCCATCAGCTCCCTTCTGACGGACTTCAACCACATCAGAAGCATCTCTTAATGCTTCATGGCAAATTTTGCAAGTTTCTCCATTCAGGCTACCATTTTAGCATGCTTTGCCACTAGCTGAAATGACTGTCAGCCCCTGTGAGCACACTGGCACTGCTAGCCTGTATTCCGAGTATAAATAAAGGTGAGAAAGAAAAAGAAAGAAAGCCTTCCTAAAAATCTATTTCATGTGGTTCATGCCACGCCCCTACAACATCACATTTGGGGGACTACATGAAAACGGGTGTCCATTTCAGAGGGTTTTAATAGAGTCACACACATAATATTGGATTTCACAATGATCTAATTGTATCTCTGCCATTTGGACAAGTCCACTGGATTCACAGGCCCCAAAGACATAGGGTTAGACACAAAAATATTTGTCTACGATAAATAATGAAGGAGTTAAGCTATTTTAATGATTTTTTGGCGATCTTGGACGCCATCTTGAAAATAACACATTTCGGGTGGTCAAACTTTGGTAAACTTTTAGTATGTTATTAGGGACACCTACTAGTACTACTACAAAAAAACAGTTGAGAAACCTTTTGTTGCAATTTATTTTGGGGTAAGGTGCTTTTTTCATAGATTTACTCGGCTATTATGTAATTTGACATGTGGATTTGCTTTAGATTACATTTACAATATTTAGCAGATTTTTGTATTGACCTGTTCCAGAGTAAATTAAAATGATGACTAAAATGAATGAAAGTAAAAAATATCAATACAATTAATCTCGCAACAATATAAACAAGGATACAATCTCGCAAAAATATAAACAAGGATACAATCTCATAAAATTATAGTTGCTATTATTGCCATTATCTAGTGCATCATCAAGCATCAGATTAATTCAAGGTTTAAGGACAATACAGCTTGTAGCTGCATTATAGGATATAGAATAGAGATTATCTGCGCAAGAAAAATTGTCTCAGTTCATCCATAATGTGATCATTAACAGGTGATGTGTCCAATGCCAGACAACCAGTGACCATTAACACGTTTAACCTCTGCATTTTAATGCATTGTCTATAGTGACTGAAGCATCAGCCATCATCATTTAGCCTATTTTACATTTGAACCAGGTGAAAGAATGCAGGCTTTCTTCATTCCAAATACTTAATCACAACACATTGAAACCAGAGTGCTCCAAGTCCCTTCACAACAACACAACCCTGAACAATAAAGGACAATTAAGTCCTACACTGTAAGGGCCGATTCATACTCCTGTTTCGGCGCTGTAGTGTCGAAATGATTTCGGCTCGTCAGAAAATTTCAGTAGCACCGAAGAGCCGACTTTAGGACGGTACCCGCCCCCCGAACCTCAAATGACGTCAAATTGTAGGCTCTACAGCGCCGAACCGACTTTTATTCGGCTCTAAAATAGGAGTATGAATCGACCCTAAGGCAGTGGTTCCCAAAGTGGGGTCTGGGTCCTAAATTATATTGTTTGGAAACAAATGGACCCTTTAATGGGTCTGTGACTCAGACAATCCATCCATTTGTAGTACACTCAGAGTTGAATGAACCCAAGACAGCATTAGTATTGGTTGAGCGAGCAAAATATAGCCCAAGTCTAGCTCAAATCTAATGGGTGTGTGAATCTGAATACTTTATTGCCAGAACTTAAAAGTAATTCACAGTCAAACTGTGAAAAGGCCCAGAAAAACTAAGTTAAAATGAAGCAGAAACAAATTACAGCAGATGACAGCAATTACTACTGAATGTTTCATTAAATCATCTGTATTTTACTTGAAGGTCTGAATTAGAATATCATAATCTGATGATATTCTACTCCAATGTAGATTAGTATATTATCATTTATTTGCTGTATATTATATATTCTTATTTTGTCTTCATGTCATTGCCAATAAATTGACAGTGATTGATGCATTTGACTTAAATTAGCCTCATTTCACAGTGTAGCCTATTATTTACTATTATATTTGCTATCACTATCTGGTATTCTTATTATTTCACAAAAGAGAAAGTTTATGAAAGAGATGGCGAGACTTGTGTTACTGACCAAACACTCTAGTAGTGATTTATATTAGAATATTAATACAATATCACATTATATTAATCATCCATATTCAACACTGCAATATTACCCAAGTGTGGAATGTCCTGACCCCATCCCTTAAAAATGGGGATTCCTTTAAAACAGGCATGTAAATTCACCTTTCAGGGCTGTAAAAACATGACCACAAGGACTTTCTACCTAGTAGCCTATTCAATCAATGTAGAGATATAACTGGAAAATATCAAAATGTTTTAAAAGAGTTATGTTTTATTTCAACCATGTTTACAACTTAAAACATATATCAATAGAACAAGTATTTACAAAATGTAATGTGCCTATTTCTTCTCTCAGTTGGAATATAAAATGTCTAATATAATGTGCATGGGAATAATAAATACAATTAGAAATGCTTCTATTGCAAGTAGTCAAACATTTGCAGCAGCAGATGCAAATTCAGTCTCTTAACAGCCATACAGTACGTGACAGTACCATGGAGTGTAATCTATCCATTGAGTCTGTTGTGCGTTCAAATTGTTTCACCAAAAAAAAAAAGCTTGGTAAAAATCGCATTGTAAAAAAAGAAAGGAAAAACAGTGCCCCTTTTTCCGTTGAATCCGTCTGTCGAGAGAGACTACTTGGGACTTGGCTTGGTGGTGATGAAGGGATGGTCCAACACCTGCTCAGGTGTTATCCTCTCCTCTGGATCCAGGTGAAGCATCCGTTTCAACAGGTCCATGAAGACGACGGCACAAGACGTTTCGTCGGCATCGTCGTGCAGGAAGTAAAACACCTCTTCCAGTGAGCTCTCCTCATCTTCATCCTCGTCTTCATCCTCTGCTTCGACCTCTCCCCCTACATAATACTCCTCTGGTTTCTATATAAAAACAAAACAAAAGCAAAAGTTAGGTTCAGGGATTTGAATGAATATACATGTGCAAGGATACTTGAATATAAGAGAGGATGTTATTACACCAAGTGTGTGTGGGCAGTCATACCTTAAATCTCCACATATTGTTGTCCTTGATGAAATAGCTGCAGGTTTTTAGTCCGACATCCAGGAGAGATTGTGCTGGCATACCAAGCATCGAGAAGATGGATTGAAGCTACAGAAGGAAAAAAAACAGAGGATACAGTCTTAAGTAAACTCCCAGATCTAAGAAGAACATGTAACTACAGTGTTTGTTCAGAGTAGAGTCTGAAAGCATTCTGTTTTAAATGTGCAGTTCATCAATAGATTACTCACCACATCGTATTTGGTGACCCCACTGATTAAATCCTTGCTCAGCATCACGTTAGCCACGACACAACCCAGTGACCACATGTCAAGTGCCTCTGTGAGTGGGAGGCCCAGGAATACTTCTGGTGCTCTGTGGGTTGTAAAATAAAATGACATTTTATAGCAATGCAATAACCATCTCGTCAAATGCATTCATTAAATGTTTTCTTTCACGTGCTTTCAGTAAAAGCACACATTAATTTAATACATTGTCCAAGAGTAGAACTCACCTGTACTCCAGAATGGGCTTGATCGCCCGTCGCTTGGTCTCAGAGACAGGAACAGCCAGACCAAAGTCAATGACTTTGACTCTGAGGGGTTGTTCTCGTTGGTTCACCAGCATGATGTTCTCCAGTTTGATGTCTGCATGGATCAGACCGATTCCCTTCAGGGCCTGGAGTGTAATGGCAAGCTGAAATGCAAGAACAAAGAGCATGATGATTAATAGGTGCACTGCAGCAAAGGAGTTGTGGAATTTAATTCAATATTGTTGTCATCACTTCTCATTTCAAACTCATACCTGCTGGACGATGGGTCTCATCTCCGCCATGGACAGACGAGTATCTCTCCCGTTCACAAATTCCACACGTGTCAGGGTCCAGGACTCTTAGCTTTTGCAACATGGCCATCTGGGAATACAAGAAGACAAATTTAGACACGGCGTCATATAACAAATTATTTTTTTGAAAAGTCCCCAAAGCAATGCCTTACCTCGTGTTCTGCCACTTCGTCGTAATTCTTGCGTTTCTTTATTATCTTGATGGCCACCATGTCACATGTACGTGTGTTGACGGCTTTGGCCACCATCCCGTAGCCCCCTTCCTCCATGAAGCTTGTGACGATGTACTGGCCTTCATCCAGCATGTCCTGCTCGGCTATGCAACTCTCTGAATCCAACCCTGGGTCATTGGGTGTTGGGAGGAGGAGCTGGTACTGGACACGATGGCGTGTTGTAGTTGTGGGGCGGACGTGGTCAGGATGTCAACGTAAACGGCCGGGGAAGGGACATCTTCAGAGATGAACACGTCCGGCTCATCTGTGTCCCACTCTGGTTCAGAGCTGGACATGCTGGAGTGTCGGATGGCTTTGTCCATGGAACCACCTAAAGAGAGAGGAGAGAGACAGAGAATTTAGAGTCAATTATGGATTATGATACAGATCAACCAGAGTTCTCTTCAATCCTTAATGGCATACCATTGGCATCGTTGAGATATACTGTATCTCCACTTTTAGTTTAACTAGCAGTTGCTTCAGAAATCATTATAGGCTATCTGTATATATTTACTATATGTGACTCAGAGACCATACTAATACAATTATGGTTATGCTCACAGTTAAGCATTAAATGTTTGCAGTAATAAAAGTTTTTTTTCCTTCTTTGGTCATTGAACCTCACCTGTACTTGTCTTTGAAGAGCGCTGGTATGGTTCAAAGCGATGCTTTTTCAGACCTCCTACTTTGAGTTTTAATCCTTTGCTCTCCTGTTGTCTCCTGGTCATTAATGTAGTCATGGTGTGTTTGTTGAGTCCTCGATCTTTCTCCTGCTGCTTTCTGTAGATTCAGATGATCTGCTCTGAAGAAAACACCCCACTATAGCCTATATGCAGTCTAGTCAGGGTACTTAGTGAAGATGCTGCTGCTTCCACCTCTAGATTCAGATGATCTGCTCTGAAGAAAACACTGACTATATATGCAGTCTAGTCAGGGTATTTAGGGCCCTCTCTGACCAATCAGGAAACCCCTTTACCAAGGTGTGAATTGTTGATAGGTGGGGGGGAAGGATTTGGCCACTGTTGCCTGAATGCAAATAAGAATATATGTACAGCAAATGAATGAAACTAATAATGATACAATTCATTATAGTAGAGTATAGTATAACATGATGCTTGTATTGATGTGTATGTATTGCAGTGTGAACAGTAATGTTTGAGTGTTTTTTTTTCTTCTATGGGCAAAAGAGACAAAAAAAAGCCTATAACTTGATAATGCTCACTGTTATCTTCATCAAATTAGCTGTGGTATGAAACAGGAGCCTAACCTACATCACCAAAGAGTCAGAATGCAATTTGCCATAAGAAATACTGAAATATTCCCCTTTAAACATGTTTTAGTTTAGGCCGAAAATGATTTTTTGTCGTTAGGACTCATTTACTTTCTCTCATTTACAAGAAAAACAGATTTACAGTACTCAACTAAGCTGTTACTGCATTGCCTAGGGTGCTATTAAACAATAACCAGTGGATGTGTGGAGATAACTATTACAATTTTATTGCAAATCAGATTTCTTTAGACATACAATAGTATTGGGGGGAAATGTTTATTTAACATTATTTACAACACATTGGTATTAGGACATTTTAGGCATTTAGTCTTAGTCTTATGAGTCACTGCTGCTATCACTGCTCTCAAATGTGACAGTGTGTATCCTGCTGCATTTGGTTGCCAGTCCCTGGCAACGACACCCTATGTAGCATGGGACAGCCTTCTTTGCACATGAACAGTTCTTCTGGCAGCCTTTGACACATCCACATGATATCATTTTGTCCTTTGACACAGGCCAGGCTGGCTGTGTAGATGGAAGTGGAACTACATTTCCCTTATCCAGAAACCAACCACATTCTGTAAATGAGGGAATTTGTGGTTTGGCGATGTGTGCACTCTTGTCAATGAGTGTTGCCAGAGCAGCCCTTTTCAGGTGCAGGAGAAATGCATTCTCTGTTGGAGGTATAGTAGCTTTAAGAGTGTTGATTTGTTGTTCAGGAACTTGTGTGCTCTTAGTTTGCCTAGATCAACACCCTCAAAGTGATCAGCTGTGGATGTGTACACAGCTATGGTGAGGTCCCTTGCCTGATTGAGGAGGTCATCTGTTATGGCATCGTCAGGGTTCTCACTAAACTCTTCAAGTGCAGGTATATCCAGCTTCATGCTGCTCTTGAACCATGCCTTCTTTCCAGTGAAATATGGATAACTAGTGATATCTCTACCACTCAGACTGTGGACGAAGGGCATGGCACAACACTGTGAATGTCCCAACGCCACTACCATTTCATGTATAGGCAGGTATGCATTCTGGGCTGTTCTTACCCACAGCTCTGGGAGGTCGCTGAGGTATGTTGCACCATAATACAGGCACAAGTTAATGATGTCGGTGTCATTTGCATGTATGACAACTCTGTCAACTCCTTCATTCTTGACACTGTAGAGGGTGTGGAGTATTATCCTAGTGTCTGCCTCCTGCTGTGTGGATTCCAGAGCAGGAACATCCATAACTGAACCTGCTGTGAGCACCACACTCTTTTCTGTGAATCCACCACCCAGATAGAGATGGGTTGGGCCAAGAGCAGGCTCCAGTTGCTCATTCTCACACCATTTCTCACAGAGGAAGTTGAGAAAGTTTGCTTTGTTAGCTGACACTGCAAAAAACTCCTTTGGATCAGGAGCTGTGTATTGCTCACTGACTTCATATACTCTGGCTGATTTTGATGGGCCGTATCTCTTTTCCTGTTCAGCTGACTTAAGACTGGATTCACTGTACCTGTCACAACAAAAGTGTATGATCTCAGAGCCAGCAGGCACATCATTCAGCAGCAGGTGTTTGTATCGCTCAGCAATGGTTCCAAATCTTTCACCTTTGTGAAAAGACCATTGTCGAATCGCACACATAGCATCAACGACTATTGCTGTCTTTGTCATTTTGAGGTAGATCAGGGATGCTTGTAACTTTTGTCTCCTCTTTCAGGATCATCACTAGGCTTGCTTTGGTACTCGTTCTCATACCGCCATCTTCCTGGAAGAGGGATGGGGGAAGGTCACTGCATTCATGGTTGCCTATGAAGTCAACAATGTCCAGTTCTCCACCACTGGCAATGATCTGTGTCATGTGAAGAAGGGCAGTAACTTCATTGCTCTTGCCAGGTGCAGAAGATTTCCCCCTGGACTTCTTTGGCTTCATGTTCTGTGTATGGAAGGTGTTAAGCTTCACAATATGTGTCTTCTGTTCACTGGACAGTGAATCAGACAGTGCCTTCAGACCAATTACTTTCACGCTGGTCAGGTTGTCCTTGACTGTGGAATCTGCACACTGTCCAGTTGATATGTTGATCAGTGATGTTGAGGCTGTTGTGAATGGATTGGTCTCTACTGCTGCCATGACCTTGACTACCATCTCTGCATCCCTGGTGACACGTCTCAAACCAGATTCATGGTGTGGGCTGGAGGAACGGAGGTGCAGCATAGACTTCAGCTCTGCAGAGACAGCTGAGTGGTTTTGTGTAGACCCACTTCATCCGAGCAGCAGGATTTAGGGTAATGCCATCCAGACCACTTGCCTCTTTGGCATCTGCATTATAAGTCTGCTCCAGAAGCATGTCAGGAGAGCAGGTGGAGCGAGATCAATTCGTGGCGGCAGCGACTCGCCACGACCTATTTTTTTACGCCATGACGTATTCTTCATTATCCGCCATGGCAGAACAGAATCCGCCGTGGCGAGTACAGAATCCGCCGTGGCGAGTTGATCAATTCGTGGCGGCGGAGACTCACCACGACCTATTTTTTTACGCCATGACGTATTCTTCATTATCCGCCATGGCAGAACATAATCCGCCGTGGCGAGTACAGAATCCGCCATTGTTTTTTTTTTTTTTGCGTTGCCGTGGTGCAGGTTTTTTTGTCCTAGTAGTACAATTCTCGGAAATATTTCATCCTCTTCTAGCGTAACGGTTAGCGCTCTCGCCCCTATAGTCAAGGCACCGTGCGGGGCCAGGTTCGATTCTTGCAAAAAGCAAACTTTTTTTTTTTAAAGTTATTTTTTTACCCGTACATACAGTGTGTGTGCGTGCGTGCGTATACAGTGTGCGTGCGTGTATGCGTGCGTATACAGTGTGTGTGTGTGTGTGCGTGCGTGCTTCATCGTATTTATTATTATTATTATTATTAATATGCAGGTAATAATAATAAATACGATGAAGCACGCACGCACACACACACTGTATACGCACGCATACACGCACGCACACTGTATACGCACGCACGCACACACACTGTATGTACGGGTAAAAAAATAACTTTAAAAAAAAAAAGTTTGCTTTTTGCAAGAATCGAACCTGGCCCCGCACGGTGCCTTGACTATAGGGGCGAGAGCGCTAACCGTTACGCTAGAAGAGGATGAAATAATTCCGAGAATTGTACTACTAGGATAAAAAAACCTGCACCACGGCACGCAAAAAAAAAAAAAACAATGGCGGATTCTGTACTCGCCACGTGTATGCGTGCGTATACAATGTGTGTGTGTGCGTGCTTCATCGTATTTATTATTATTATTATTAATATGCAGGTAATAATAATAAATACGATGAAGCACGCATGCACGCACGCACGCACACACACACTGTATACGCACGCATACACGCACGCACACTGTATACGCACGCACGCACACACACTGTATACGCACGCATACACGTGGCGAGTACAGAATCCGCCATTGTTTATTTTTTTTTTGCGTGCCGTGGTGCAGGTTTTTTTGTCCTAGTAGTACAATTCTCGGAATTATTTCATCCTCTTCTAGCGTAACGGTTAGCGCTCTCGCCCCTATAGTCAAGGCACCGTGCGGGGCCAGGTTCGATTATTGCGTGCTTCATCGTATTTATTATTATTACCTGCATATTAATAATAATAATAATAATAATAAATACGATGAAGCACGCACGCACACACACACACACTGTATACGCACGCATACACGCACGCACACTGTATACGCACGCACGCACACACACTGTATGTACGGGTAAAAAAAGAACTTTAAAAAAAAAAAGTTTGCTTTTTGCAAGAATCGAACCTGGCCCCGCACGGTGCCTTGACTATAGGGGCGAGAGCGCTAACCGTTACGCTAGAAGAGGATGAAATAATTCCGAGAATTGTACTACTAGGACAAAAAAACCTGCACCACGGCAACGCAAAAAAAAAAAAAACAATGGCGGATTCTGTACTCGCCACGGCGGATTCTGTTCTGCCATGGCGGATAATGAAGAATACGCCATGGCGTAAAAAAATAGGTCGTGGCGAGTCGACGCCGCCACGAATTGATCAACTCGCCACGGCGGATTCTGTACTCGCCACGGCGGATTCTGTTCTGCCATGGCGGATAATGAAGAATACACCATGGCGTAAAAAAATAGGTCGTGGCGAGTCGCCACCGCCACGAATTGATCTCGCTGTCTCTCCAGGAGAGACCCCATTGTGGTTGCCATTTGCTCTTCTCCCAACAAATGCACCTGCCATCAGTGCTTCATGTATACCTCTGGAGCCGTTTCTGGCAGTCCCTTCATCTCTGCCAAATACAGAGGCAAAGACTGCTGTCCATATTTCTAGTGCCCTGCTGCAGTGAGGTATGGTAGCATCCGTGCTGATTCACAGAGATGTCCTACCCAGTTACCCTCTCGCTGGTAGTATATAAACCTGTGCAGAATGTCTGTCATCTCCAGGAAGATTGACCAGAAAAGCATCCTGGGCAATGCAGTAACATCTTATTTGACGTAAATTTATGTTTTTCTTGCAAATGAGAGAAAATAAATGAGTCCTAACCACAAAAAAACAATTTCCGCCTAAACTAAAACATGTTTAAAGGAGAATATTTCAGTATTTCTTAGGGCAAATTGCATTCTGACTCTTTGGTGATGTAGGGTAGACTCCTGGTTCATACCTCAGCTAATATGGTGAAGATAAGACTGAGCATTATCAAGTTATATATATTTTTTGTCTCTTTTGCCCTATTCGGATTTGCCTTTTCAGAGATTGGGGTGGGATTTGTTTGAACCCACCCTGTAGCTTTCCAGTAGCTAGTTGACCAGGTTGTCCACCTAGGTTGTGATCAGTGATGGTCCTAGATATCATTTCTGGTGAACAACCTTTTACAACGCTCCAAGTCTGATTTTCCAAAAAATGGGACTTTGCCCCCTGGGTATTTATTTTACTTTTAAGGTCTGACAACGAAGCGTCCAGATTGACACTTTTGTAATTGTAAGCTTAATACATATTAGTTTGTTATATTTTATAGATTTGCTCAACTGACTCATTTCCTGTTTGTTTTGTTTGTATTTATGATACACTCAAATTGTTTTGATGATGGATGATCATTTTATCATAGATAATGGATTCAGATGAGGAGATTAAACACGTTAATCACATGGTTGTCTGGCTTTGGATAGAATAGAAGAATATGATGCTGATCATCAAATACAATAGATCACCTGCTAATGGTCACATTATGCATGACTGAGACCATTTTAATGTTCTCTGAGGAGTTTCAGCAGAGCTACATATCACATGATTATCCCCCACATATAAATTATGTGTATACAGATCTGTTGCACTAGCAACTGAGCTGGGAAATCCAACTTACAAAACCACAAGAATAAAAGAAAGAAAACAATTAAACAATTATCCATATATGTCACATATATTGACATATATACATTTTAGCTTGGGATAAGCTTTTGCAATTATGGATAATTGTTATAGTATACAATCTACAATTCAACAAATCTCATCATAATATAAGCTTTTTTATGTCAATAAAGTAATTATAAACACAGGGGTGACCAGGGGTTTGTTTCACACGGCAAACTCCACATTTCTTCAGCAAAGACTCCTAGTTGCTTTTTAATATTTTAGCATTCTGTAGGCTCATATCAGAAAGAATAATACTAATTCATATAATGTCTAAATAATAATAGGCCGAATGAAATTGTTGATTTATTTGTGATTAGTATCTGCCTCTATTTAGCAAAAAAAAACTGCTTCAGTTGTTCGTTTCCTTGTAATTATTGTTCTCATGTCATACCAGTAAAATAGTGAAGAGAAGAGAGTCCGCACACAGGTTTGCTCCAAGGTGTTTGTTTTTTATTCAAAACACCATAAATATAACACGACGTTTCGGCCGTGAACGGCCTTCATCAGGTGATAATCGGCAGTAAAGTACGAGGTGTTTGGGGATTATGATCAGATCTCACCAACATCGATCTGATGTTTGGTGCCCTTTTGTATACTATCTGTGGTGGTCCTTCGTACGCTGATATAAAGGCGTTGTCAGATTGGATTATGTGCCAGTGTTTGTTTAGGATGTTATCAATTTATTTTCCCTGTGGAGAGTAAGTCAAGAAGCACATGGGTCTTTTCTTTTGTGATTTGGTTTTGGTTTTTGTACTAAGACACTCTGTCTGAGAGATATGATTAACCTTGTCTTTTATGGGGAGAAATTTGTCTCAAATGTTTTTACAAATGTTCCATGATTTACAAATGTGTTTCCAAGATTTACAAATGTGTTTACAAGATTTGCAAATGTTTTTCCACGATTTACAAATGTATTTCGTATTTTTACAAAAAATATATAGATTTGTGTGTGCGTTTATCCTAAAATACCATTTGTAAATCCTCAAATCGGCGTGTGAATTGTAAATCTGCATCTGGCATTCCTTTTTCCTGTTGAATCATTTTGAGACAAACGTCACGCTTTTTTATGATAATTTTCACAAATGTATTGTCCTATCCACAAAAAAACATGTAACTTGTAAGTTGGCATTTAAATACATTTTTACAAATATATGACAATTTGTAAAAAAAAAAAAGAAAAATTATACTTGCAGGCGCATTTATCATAAATAAATCATCAACTCTGTGTGTCAGAGTTGATGATTTGTGGATTTTCTCAATGCATTTGTGACTCCAGGCACTTGTGGATTTTCTCAATGCATTTGTGACTCCAGCCACTTGTGGATTTTCTCAAAGCATTTGTGAAACCAGCACAAGGTAAAAATGTCTCAAAAAGGTGATTGGCTGCCTCGTTGCTAGGCTGCCTCTAAGCCAATGGGAGATTTACCATAAATCCCATAGTCTGAAGTCTTCAGACTATGGGATTTATGGCAGTCCAAGTTCCAGTAGATGAGTTGGATGCTCATTCATTATTGAGATCCTTGGTCGTCCAGTTGTATTTCAAGTTGGACTGGTGTTGGAGGATGTTGTTGATACTCTCTCATGGTCTGAACTGTAGTGCACAATTGTGTTAATGCCTCTCTAACCTCCTGGGACACCGGAACATGCTGTGACACAATATCAATGAAAACTATTTTCCTGTGCACATGCAAATTCCAGGTAGTCCACATCCAGGGGTGCTTACTGGAGAGAATGTAAATAATAGGACAAATTTGGTGAGAGGAGCCAGGTTTTTACAATAACGTCATAAGTGTCAGTATAATATTATGACGTCAGTATCACAGTCAGTGACATGTCAGTGTCATATCACAATCAGTATCATGTCATCACGGTCAGTATCATGATAAGTATCTGGAAACAAGTCCACAGCAAAAGGATTTCAGTTCAACCACTTTAACCCCCTATGTACAAGCTCACTATTGCTATGCCACAAGTTGTGAGCTTGCAGATCTGTTATTTTCAGAAACATTTAGACCATTTGGAGGATTTTTTTTCCACAAACAATTATTATATATCTTGAAACGGGGGTCCCACTCCCTTTCACAAAATATTTTCAGGTGGGGCCCGGCCGCACGGGGGTCTGTGGCCAAATGCATAGCCTAACTATTAATTTAGGGGTCCCCTTGATGAACCACTGTTTTAACTATAAGGGTTTAGCAACCAAAATATAAGGTTTGTGGTGGAATGTAAATAATATGACGATAATAGGCCTAATCATTTTATTGAAGTGCAGGACAAGATGTATTGTTGTCCATTTTGCAGCAGGTAACACTGAAAATAAAGCTACTGCATATCATTAAAAGATGAAGTAAAGTAATGCTAAACTTAAAGTAAAGTAGTCTAAAGTAAACATGGGCAATCTAGACCTAGTCTAAACTATCTTAATGAAGGCATATGAATTGCTATTAATCATAATGAATACATACTCCAGCTTGTTGACTTCTCTCCATTTCCATTATGTTATACAAGTGACTAAATAAGAATAACAAGTCATAACAGACCTGTGCAGAAATCTCACGTTTATGAACATCAATCTAAAGTTTGTTTTGCTGCAGCCTCTGCCTTGTAGCTCACAGTTTCACGTTGCTGTGTTTTATGATCTTCAGTCTGAAGATCATAAAAATCCTCCAAATGTTTTTATCTAAATGTTTCTGAAAATAGCAGATCTGCAAGCTCACAACTTGTGGCATAGCAATAGTGAGCTTGTACATAGGGGGTTAAAGTGGTTGAATTATTTTTGCATTGTAGGAATTGCTTAGACATCAGGTCTTGGAAATTATGACAGGGTGTCACATTCTCTCCAGTAAGCACCCCTGGATGTGGACTACCTGGAATTTGCATGTGCACAGGAAAATAGTTTTCATTGATATTGTGTCACAGCATGTTCCGGTGTCCCAGGAGGTTAGAGAGGCATTAACACAATTGTGCACTGCAGTTCAGACCATGAGAGAGTATCAACAACATCCTCCAACACCAGTCCAACTTGAAATACAGTGGGGAACTGGACAACCAAGGATCTCAATAATGAATGAGCATCCAACTCCTCTACTGGAACTTGGACTGCCATAAATCCCATAGTCTGAAGACTTCAGACTATGGGATTTATGGTAAATCTCCCATTGGCTTAGAGGCAGCCTAGCAACGAGGCAGCCAATCACCTTTTTGAGACATTTTTACCTTGTGCTGGTTTCACAAATGCTTTGAGAAAATCCACAAGTGGCTGGAGTCACAAATGCATTGAGAAAATCCACAAGTGGCTGGAGTCACAAATGCATTGAGAAAATCCACAAGTGCCTGGAGTCACAAATGCATTGAGAAAATCCACAAATCATCAACTCTGACACACAGAGTTGATGATTTACAAATTATATTTTATGATAAATGTGCCAAGTATAAATTATTTTTTTTACAAATTGTCATATATTTGTAAAAATGTATTTAAATGCCAACTTACAAGTTACATGTTTTTTTGTGGATAGGACAATACATTTGTGAAAATTATCATAAAAAAGCGTGACGTTTGTCTCAAAATGATTCAACAGGAAAAAGGAATGCCAAATGCAGATTTACAATTCACAAGCAGAATTGAGGATTTACAAATGGTATTTTAGGATAAACGCACACACAAATCTATATATTTTTTGTAAAAATACGAAATACATTTGTAAATCGTGGAAAAACATTTGCAAATCTTGTAAACACATTTGTAAATCTTGGAAACACATTTGTAAATCATGGAACATTTGTAAAAACATTCGAGACAAATTTCTCCCCATAGTCTTTAGCCTCCTGGGTCCATTGGTCTGGGTATCCTCTCTGTGTGACATGCGTTGACACTGTTCCTCATAAGCTTCCTCTGTGCTGCATATTCTTCGCACTCTGTTGAACTGACTGATGGGTAGGTTGGTGGTGAGTGTATTGCCTACTTTGACTATCTTGACTATCTTTTGTGCCTGAGAATACAATAAAGATGACGTTCAGAAACATTGAACGTGTTGTCTCCAACCAGCTCTCTCTCCATCTCTCACAGAACAACCTGCTGGATCCCAACCAGTCCGGATTCAAGAAGGCCCACTCCACAGAAACTGCCCTGCTGGCAGTCACAGAAGCACTACATGCTGCCCAAGCTGCTTCCCACTCTGCAGTACTGATTATCCTAGACCTATCGGCAGCATTTGACACAGTGAACCACCAGCTGCTCCTAGACACCCTAGCGGATCTAGGCATCGGTGGAACGGCACTAAAGTGGTTCTCCTCCTACCTCACCGAACGGACCTACCAGGTTTCCTGGAAAGGTCTGTTATCATCCCCCCGAACCCTCCAAACTGGGGTCCCACAGGGATCTGTACTTGGTCCCCTCCTTTTCTCACTGTACACTAAATCCCTTGGCACTATCATCTCTGCCCACAATATATCCTATCACTGCTACGCCGATGACACACAACTGTTTCTATCCTTCCCCCCTTCTGCCACTCAGGTGGAAGAGCGCATCACGGCATGCCTGGCTGACATCTCACAGTGGATGTCCTCCAACCACCTCAAGCTGAACCCAGACAAGACTGAGCTTCTCTTCTTCCCAGCTAAGTCCTGCCCTATGCGGGAGTTAACTATTTCCGTAGACAACGCCCTGGTAACGTCTGTCCCAACAGCCAGGAATCTTGGTGTTGTCCTGGACAGTCAGCTCTCGTTCAAAGCTCACATCACAGCTGTCACTCGATCCTGTAGGTTCACACTCTATAACATACGACGAATTAGACCGTTCCTCACCAGGAATCAGCCCAGCTCCTAATCCAGACAACAGTCTTGTCAAAACTTGACTATTGTAACTCCCTCCTTACTGTCCTACCAGCATGTGCACTTAAGCCTCTCCAGCTGATCCAAAATGCCGCAGCTCGCTTGGTCTTCAACCAGCCAAAATTCTCACATGTCTCCCCCCTGCTCCGCTCCCTCCACTGGCTCCCGGTCGCTGCCCGCACAGAATACAAAACTCTGATGCTGGCATTCAAAGCAACCAAAGGTATGGCTCCCCCATATCTTGCAAGTATGATTGAACCCTACAAACCCTCCCGCGCACTCAGATCAGCTAACGCAGGGAAGCTGGAAGTACCCTCACTAAAAACGCCGGGACAACGCTCCACACGTCCCAAACTCTTCTCCCTTCTGGCTCCAAAACTGTGGAATGCACTTCCCATGGCAGTCAGAACTGCAGCATCACTCCCAATCTTCCGCCGTAGTCTGAAAACCCACCTTTTCAGACTCCATCATGGCCCATAGCACTTACTCTACCCTAGATAGCACTTCTGTAGACTTAGATAGCATTTGAAACAGACTTATAGCATGTTATGTAGACAGCACTAGAATTGCGTCGTATATAGTCATAGCACGCCATAGTACATATGTATAGCATAGTAGTATATATGTAAAGTTTATACGTATAAATTTCATTATATAGATATTCCACTGTTACTTTCTTAGCTTACGCATGTTTCATGATGAATGTTTTTATGTGATGTATTCCCATGCTTTTGTTCTTGCTTAATGTAAGTCGCTCTGGATTAAGAGCGTCTGCTAAATGCCTAAATTGTAAATTGTAAATTGATGTCATCGATAAAGCGTTTGTAGTACTTGACTAGTTTGTGGAACGGATTTACTGGGTTCAATATGAACTTGTTTTCAAATAGTCCCATGTATATGTTGGCTAGCTGTGGGGCAATGAGCAATGAGCATCTTCGTTTCACAGTGGACGTAGACAAAAGTGAGTCTAACTTCTTCGATATCAAGATAGTCAAAGTAGGCAATACACTCACCACCAACCTATATTGCAAACCAACTGATCGTAATACTCTCCTCCGTTGTGACTCTTATCATCCCACAACCCTGAAAAGGAGCCTACCCATCAGTCAGTTCAACAGAGTGCGAAGAATATGCAGCACAGAGGAAGCTTATGAGGAACAGTGTCAACGCATGTCAGTAAGGTTCACACAGAGAGGATACCCAGACCAATTAGTGTGGTACGATGTGTATTTCCGTAGGATTTTTTTGCTAAAAGTGATTTTTTTGCTTTTTTGGCTTTCATAGGGACCAAACTGTCAGAAAATGATGGGGTTCAAATTTTCCCGACCCCCACCCCTTATTTGGGGGGGTCATATCTTTTGGGACCTCCCATAATGGTATGCCACCCCAGGTGAATAGGGAAAAAAAGTTAAATAATAGCTATCACAATGAAACTTCTCCAGTTGATTACTTATATAAAAAATAAGATTTTTTGTATTACAAGTTTTCTGAAATTATATGTTTAAATATGCAAATTAGGAATTATATGCGCTAATTTGCATACATTTCGGACGATAAATCTGAAGATCGGATAAAGCCAGGTTCATAATTATCATTTCATTTTGTTGGCACATTAGAGACAAAGAAAATTACACATGGGATTTTTGATATCTCTAATTATCACTCCACAAATCAGAAAATAGTGTCAACAGGCATAAAAAACCCATTTTCGGCATGTTTTTAGGTATAAAATGTGATGTAAATCAGGCTGTGAATGATATATCAACAAATCCATGTGTAAATGTCTGCGGAATATAGTTATGAATGAGACTGAAACGTTTGGTGTATGTGAGTTCAACTGAAGTGGAGATTCTTTGTCTCAGGTATGAGGAAAACCTATTTTGAGAAAACGGCCTTTAAAGATTTGTATTGTAAAATTCCAAAACGTTTTATTTGAAGCCACTATTTGGAGACAAAATATCTCATCCAAACCTTGGCAACAACATATAATGGCATATATCATTGGAAAGGTCTGGACCTCGAGCTGACTGTGGTCTGATCCAAATATGGTCACTTCCTTTGTACCAACAACCAATCATCATTTCACCCAGAAAAACGAGCTGTCATTGGCTAAAATAAACTATCAAAATAAACATCTAAATCTGTATTTTTAATGTGTATTTTGCTTTAGATTGAAAGAAAACATGTTTAGGAAGCAAAATAGCAAAAAAAAAAATATCATGATTTCACCTGTAGTGTCTCGCCTTAATGTCCGAAATATTCTGAGTTGATTTCTTACACTTTGAAAGTAGCCAGAATAATCTTTTCTGACTTTTGGTTGGGGTCTTTCACCCTGCATTACATTCCTCGCTCTGCTCCTGTTCCAGAACGGTGTCAAATTAGATAATAATTTAAGCATTAAAAGTTTTTGTAGCTGGGCACTGATTACAAAAATGAGTAGTATTTAATACCAGGGGTCTTCCACAGGGGGTCCGGGACTAGTTTTGCCCCTATTCTTGCACCCATATATGTGATTTGCAAGTATTTCGAATAGTATTAGAATATCTTGCGTTTATGTAAAGTACTTTGATAGTTTATTAGTATTCTACCATTATTGTTGACACTGCAGGGAATAAAGGTATTGCAACTTCTCACTTTGGGCACACACACACACACACACACACTTATCCTCTTAAAGAGCCCATGGTAAATTATGCCTACAATACATTATTTGTAGGATCTATTCATCTTCGTCATCATCATCTTGAATGTCCTCCCTGATAGTGTTGACACAGTCTCCACCATAGCATTTGCAGAGAGGAGTGCAAGGCAGGTTATTGTTTGAGCAGCTGCACCGTCCCTTGCAACCTGCTTTGCAACCACATTTGATGAGCTCAAGTACTGCCTTTGGAGCCGGGAGGGCAAGACACCCGACTGGAACATACCCTCCACTATCTGAATTCCATCCATTTTGTTCGATTGGTGGAAGCTCGGGGCAATTTGCCAGGTATGAATGACTTATCCCGCATTGTGACGTAGTTGGCACAGAGGATATGTGGTAGCCGTGCAGCACGGGTTGGAGGTAGCATCTCACCCTCAATAGTTCCCATCTAGTAATGGCAAGGTTGTTGGACCTCCATGCTCCAATGGTGATGGAAGCTTGCCGTTAACAAGCTCAGGTGGAATGGAACCCATTCCAAGGTCCTTGAAGCAGTTAATGGCAGGATCATCATCATCAAGCCTCAAGTAGCATTGACCCATGTCTTCTTGGAGATTCCAACACATTTTCCTCCCCAGTCAGCACCAGAAAAATTGTGTAGGCCCAGGAAGAATGTCATTTTTTGCCCCATCTGACACAGGTGCTGATGAAACCAGACTCTTCAATGGTGTGTTCTCTTTGAACAGATTGCCTCCACAGTGCAACTCAATCAATTTACATTGCTTGAGAGCATTTTCTCTTGACCTCAATGCAATCTCTCCTGAGAGCTGATAATGTTCTTTCCTTGAAGACCTGGAAGCTTTTGGGAAGATGTTGAGGTACTGATTCACTAGACCAGAAAGATGAGGTGTGGTAGTGACTAGTCAGTCCAGAGCTGCTTCATCTCTACTGATTCCAACCATCCCACCATGTCCCTTTAGCTTCTTGATTTCCTTCTCAAGGGCTTGATCTGTGAAGAGATGAGTGAACGGTGTCTCTGACCACAAATTCACCTGACTTCAGTGCGTTCCATGTTTCTGCAGGGTCATCCTGTTCAAGAGCGTTCATTTGGGCAAGATAGACTGGCATCAGTCGAGCATATTTAAGGAGAACACGAGCAAGGAAATACTTGATGAGTTCCTCTAAGTCACCTGACTGACAACAGAAAGACAAAGAGAAAGACAGCAGCAGCCTGGCTGATCTTTATTTAGCAGCAATATTTGCTACACTGAGGCACCTTACTTTGACAATAGCTGATCTACAAGCTCAAACTACAACCTTGTAGATCAGCTATTGTTCGCTAAAGTTCTCCCTGGAAAAGGGATGCTATGGTTCAAGTGGTTTAATGTAAAAAAATAATAAAAGTTCCTATCCCACAATGATTTGGTGGGCCCCTGTATAGTAACTCTGAGGACCCCCTAGGGGTCATGGGCCCCCTGTGGAAGACCCCTGGTATTGGCTACTACTATTTATTTTATATCAGAGCCCAGCTACAAATACTTTTATGCTTCATTTATGATCTAATTTGACGTTATTCTGGAACAGGAGCAGAGCGAGGAATGTAATGAGAACTTATAGGCTCAGAGGTCAGTCCGGGAGGTCCCAGGTGAGGAAACACCCCTACCAAAAGACAAAAAAATATTCTGACCACTTTAAAAGTTTAAGAAATCTACTCAGAATGTTTTAAAACATACAAAACAATTCTAATATTATGAAAATCGGACATTAACTGGCTGGCATACTGTTCTGGGAGGTCCCAAATAGATGACCCCCCCCAGAAACGGGGTGGGGGTCGGGAAAATTTGAACCCCATCATTTTCTCATAGTTTGGAAATCAATTTTAGCACAAAAATCCTACGGGAGCTGTTTTTTGGACGCATCGTACCACACTAAATGGACCCAGGAGGCTAAAGACAAGGTTAATCATATCTCTCAGACAGAGTGTCTTAGTACAAAAACCAAAACCAAATCACAAAAGAAAAGACCCATGTGCTTCTTGACTTACTCTCCACAGGGAAAAGAAATTGATAACATCCTAAACAAACACTGGCACATAATCCAATCTGACAACGCCTTTAAATCAGCGTACGAAGGACCACCACAGATAGTATACAAAAGGGCACCAAACATCAGATCGATGTTGGTGAGATCTGATCATAATCCCCAAACACCTCGTACTTTCTTGGACAAAAATGTCCTTACAGGCAATTTCAAATGTGGATCCTGTGCACAGTGTAACTTCACCACCAGATGTGACACGTTTAACCATCCACATACAGGCAAGGCCATTAAAATCAGAGGAACAATTACGTGCTCAACCACAAACGTTATATACATGTTGACATGCCCATGTGGCCTCTCATACGTGGGACAAACCAGTAGAGCCCTAAAAACACGTATTAGTGAACATAGATCCAACATCAGAAACACCAATCCCAAAAGCCCAGTAGCCCAACACTTTAATAAAATGGGCCATGCCGTGGCATCGCTCCGGTATGTGGGCATAGAGAGGGTGCAGCTACCACGGAGAGGTGGAGATATCCACAACCTCCTCTTAACACTTTAACTGCTACAGGTTCTAGCGGACCAAGGCTTACTGGTGCTAAGGGGTTAACATGGGCTTTTTTAACTTTTTGGGGGGCCCACAGCGAGGGGCCTCTTATAGCGAGAATCACACCGCATAAATCAAAAGAAAGCCCAACTTGTCCACTAATTTAAAAAATATATATCTTCCATTCTGGAGATATTGACCTTTTTCTAACACCTGCTTTTGCCTGCACGCTGCTCGTGAAAAAAAACAACAGAGATATGGAGGCTTGAAGTTGACAGACATTGACAGACAGATATAAAAAGATATCATATACATACTATACACTGAATGAAAGCCCTGAATGTCTACTTTTAGGAGGAAAACAAATACACATTGATCCCATGTACAGTTTGTCACTAATTGGCTATTGAATGCAGCTTGCGCCCACCAGAGAACTTTAGAGAAGGCATGGACCCGAATAACTATTATTCACAAAATAAGGCCTATAGCGACATGTACATACTATATACCGTATGAAACAGTAGACTCTCTGCTTTCATAAGAAAAATACCACCCAGAAAAATCACACCCCTGTGAAGTGAGCAGTGCAATTGCACTGCTCACTTCACAGGGGTGTGATAATTTTAGAGAAAGCATGGACCTAACAACTAAATATTCACAAAATAAGGCCTATAGCGACATGTACATACTATATACCGTATGAAACAGAATACTCTCTGCTTTCATAAGAAAAATACTAATACTGTAATAATAATAGAAATCACACCCCAGTGAAGTGAGCAGTGCAATGTTGCACTGCTCACTTCACAACATTGCACTGCTCACTTCACAGGGGTGTGATTTTTATTATTACGAGTAAGACGCGCGAACGCGGAAAGCGAACGCAGATCGTAAATTGCAATAACAATTAGAATAAATTACAGACATGATCTGCAGGGTGTCATAGTTAGTGCTTGGACCACGCCAGCTCCATATATGGTCACAAAAGACGCCATCACACTCATGTCACCATGACTCAGCCATAACCATATAAGGAGTCCCCAAAGCAGGACCACGCCATCACACTCATGTCACCATGACTCACAAATCACTCAGCTCCATATATGGGCACAAAAGGGCCAGGTCCACATATACAGTAAGCGGGACAGACAGACACACACACACACACACACACACACACACACACAGACAGACAGACGTGATCTGCTAGGTCTCATAGTAAGTGCTCATTGCATTCGCAATTACAGTATTAGTTTTTTCTTATGAAAGCAGAGAGTCTTGATGCACATATCTGATCATAAAACGGACTTGGAAACTTTCTTCTGCCTGCATCGTGGTCAGTCTCTCTCCTAAGTTGTTAGAAAATATAAATCAGCCTCAATCGTAGCCCCATATGTGCCCTCTCCCTACGCTCATTGAACTCATTCTGTGATTCGAGCTACAATCGCAGTAACAGGGGGGGGGGGGGCAACTAGGCTTTGAGGAAATGATCTTGCATAATCAACATTATTGTCGATTGTCGTGTGCCGCTCCAAACATATATATCGCTCCAAAAACAACAACGAGAAAGGGGGATGGATGGTTGGATGCGAGCAACGCAGAAGCAGCACGTCAACGTGTTTGGAAAAAAAATAACAACGAGAAAGGGGGATGGATGGTTGGATGCGGCAGCAGCAGAAGCAGCACGTCAACGTGTTTGGAAGAAAAAAAACAACGAGAAAGGGGGATGGATGGTTGGATGCGGCAGCAGCAGAAGCAGCACGTCAACGTGTTTGGAAGAAAAAAAACAACGAGAAAGGGGGATGGATGGTTGGATGCGAGCAAAGCAGCAGCAGCAGCAGTACGTCAACAATTATAGGGAAAATAGCTTTATCCACCACGGCCTCCGCAGTTTAGGATGAGACGTGTGTATTCGTTATACATTACAAACGGGTCAATGACGTCCCAGACGTCTTCATTGCGGTCTTATCACTGAAATTATAATGAATGCAAGCAACGGTTACAATCACAGCCGATAGATAGTGTCTGCTGGCGAAGACGCTATGGCTTGCGATCAGCGACCAACGTATCATGGCGGTCCCTCGATAATGATGTGCAATCTGTCCATGACTAACTCCACATGTGTCTGGCAAACGTTATGAAATCAAATGCCGATCGTTGCAGGTTTATATACGGGCAGAGAGCAAATCGCGTTGTATCTTGTTCCGAGAATGAGAGTGCAAGGCAAGCCTTGCAGTTGAAAGCAGTGGGGACTCGGGAGTGGGGGGGGAACTGCCAATGCGATCCAAGAGGAAGAGACCCCCCCCCCCCACCATTCTCCCTCGGGAGAAACCATGTAGAAACAGGAGGGGAGGGGGAATCGAGTGTATTCACACACACAAGAGCATTGTCCCATCCATTTTAGATCCCCTGACATCTGTGTTGGTCTATGCCGGACGGCCGTCTCCATTACGTCGTACGTCCTCGCATAGACCAACCAATAGGCGGTGCCAGACGCTTCTCAGACCAACACCTCTTTTCAGCAGGGGGGGGTTTTAACTCTTTTTAGAGCCGATCGGTGTTACATTATGAGTTGTCCGGGCGCAAATATAGTTGAACTATAGTAATCAATAAAAAAACGTTTTTTGGACCATAAAACGTATAAAAACGTTATGCGCTTATCACGGGTGGGTATAATAAAGCGTATAAAAACGCTTTCAGCATTCTAAGTGTTAAGAAGGGAGGCATATTGGACCTACACCCTCCGCCAGTGTTGCCAACTCTCCAGTAACGGAAGTAGCTAGTGGCTCCTCGAAAAGTAGCTAAAAGTCGCCAGGGGTCGGATATGCGCGCGCATAGCGCGCGCCGCCCCTAGCGACTTTTTTGCGTCCCTAGCGACTTTTAGGCGCCCCTAGCAACGAAAATATGTAGCCAGCCCAGAAAAAAAATTGTCATTTATGTGCACTTAGTTTGTATCATCTCTTGCTGATACGTGACAAAGTTGGATATCGCCATGAAACTTCACATCAAACTGACATCAATACAAATGTTAATTGTATATTTAGTTATCAGGAATTTAATTGTATTGGACCATACTTTGTCTGGCCCCTCCCCCGAGACCACTTTGCCATGGGAAACCCTACCAGGAGCACTAGGCTCCAGACAACACAGCTCCCGGGTTCATTGGGGCACACAAACCTCTCCACCACGGTAAGGTGATGGTCCTTGGAGAGGATTTTATTTTTTTGTTTTGTTTTTTGTTGTTTTTTGGGTTTTTTTATATTTTTTATATTTTTTTAATTTTTTTTCGTGGCACATTTGCCATTGACAATGAAATGAGAAATATGTGTCTCAACAAATCGGCCAACACAAACGTTAAATGTCATTGACAATGAACAGAGAATGTATGTCATGTGTGTAATCGCCTTTTTTTGCAACTGTTTTAATACATATATCAATCAAATTTGAAGACGGGGATAGATAGATAGATACTAATTAATTTAAGAGTGCCCCTCATTTCTCACAGCTGTGATTTTTATTCTTTTCACACTACACAGCCGTGTATGTGTGACATTGAACCTGTGTTACACAGGTTCACATATCATCCAGGTCAAAGTCATCGTCACTAACATCCAGCAGGTCCACTATATCATCTACCTGGTCCACTGCATATTTTTTGGGGGAGTTTTATATTTTTTTATATTCTCTTTATTTTTTTTACACGTGGCACATTTGCCATTGACAATGAAAGGAGAAATATGTGTCTCAACAAATCGGCCAACACAGACATTAAATGTCATTGACAATGAACAGAGAATGTATGTCATGTGTGTAATCGCCTTTTTAAACATTGCAACTGTATTAATACGTATATATCAATCAAATTTGAAGACAGGGGGATAGATAGATAGATAGATAGATAGATAGATAGATAGATAGATAGATAGATAGATAGATAGAAATAAACTAATTCAGTTAAGAGTGCCCCTCATTTCTCACAGCTGTGATTTTTATTCTTTTCACACTACACAGCCGTGTATGTGTGACATTGAACCTGTGTTACACAGGTTCACATATCATCCAGGTCAAAGTCATCGTCACTAACATCCAGCAGGTCCACTATATCATCTACCTGGTCCACTGCAGCTTCAGCAGGTGCTGCTGATGTTGATGCTGTGGCTGCTTGAGGAGCTGATTTGAAAGAGTACACTGCTGATGTGCCAAACTGCCTCAAAACAGTGTCAGGCAGCTTGTGCTGATAGCAAGCATCTCCAGACAGCTTCAGACCATATCTGATGTACAGGATTGAGTTAAGGGTCTGCAATGACATCCGATTCCTCAGTTTTGTCTTGACCACACTCATCTGGCTGAAAACCCTCTCAATTTCAGCATTTGAGTGTGGCAAAGACAAAACGGACATGGCAGCCATGGCAAGCTCATTAAATGGGTTGCTGCCAGCTGCATCCCTGAACTGCCACACTTCAACCCAAAAGCCCACGGTGTCCTGCAGTTCATTCCACTTACAAAGGTGGATTGTACGCCATTGATGCATGATCTTATCAATATCACTGGGAGAGTACCCAAGGAGCTTGGCAATGTTTTGGATTTCTCCAAAGCTCTTCATGGGCTGTAGAGCCCCAGCAACACTGAAGACAGACATGCCCTGAAGTGTTTTTATGTTGTCAGGCAATCTCTGCCTCAGCTCTTTGGTCAGGGCGATGATGAATGCTACACATCTACTTCTGATGTTGCTCAGCAATTGTTCTGGCATGCGGGCCTCATCTGCCTTTGTTTCAAAAAGGTACCCAAGATAGGGTTTGGGGCTGATGAACCCATCTATGGGCTCATTGAGGACATCAACCTTTGCCAGGGGATTTAGCACCCTGCTGCTGACTGACTTGATCAAGCTAATCAAGCAATCAAGCAGCTTGACTGGGTCTGCCTTTTCCCCCTCAAAAGCCTTAATGGCCTGCTGTACCTCACCCAACACTGACTTCAGAAAGTATAGGTATAGGACATTCTGAGGGTCATTGTACATATTGTACAACACCTCAGCCATGTAGCAATGCTCAGTTGCTTTGGTGATGCTAAAATGCAACTTAAGCTCCTCCCACTGGTCCAAAATACGCGTGACAGCCGGTTCAATTGAAAGCCAGCGTGTGGCACACACCTTGGTGATCATGAGTGGTTGATTACCAAGGTTGATGGTTTCAAATATGGCCTTGTAAGCCTCTCTTCGTTTGGGAGACACTGAAAACCAGTTGTAGGTCTCCCGCACAAGGTATTCAATGCTGCGTGGAACCGTGTCCTTGCTGGCATGACTTACAGCCAGCTGCAGGGAGTGACACACACAACGGATGAGGACAAGCTCCTTCAACCCACACTCCTCCTTCAGCAACTTGTGGACCCCATTGTTGACCCCTGTCATTACAGAGGCATTGTCTGTTCCTAAGCCTAGGAGTTTCTCCTTTTTCAGTCCACATTTCAGCATGAAGTCCAAAACAGCTCTGGCTATAGCCCTGGCATCCCCAGACTCCAACTCGACAAGCCCTAGAAATGCTGACACTATGTTGTTTTTACTCTCACTGAAGTAACGTATGACCACACCAAGGTACTTTGACACGCTGATGACAGTGGACTCATCAAGCAGGAGGCTGAAGCGTTGGTCACCCACATCCGCAACCAAGCGCCTGAGAAAATATGGAGCCAGAACGCCATTTATCATTTCAGCAGTGGAATCTGCAAATGCCACTTTGCATGCTTCCCCAATGTGGTCACATGCCAGCATGGAGCAGTGCTCTGCCATAACCATGGCAATAATTGCCTCTGCCTTCTTTGCCTCATCTATTTTCTTGTTCATGGTAGGCAAAGTGCTTTGTACAGCTCTATTATAAGGCTTTGCCTTTTGTATGTGCTTCTGGGAAACCACATGCTTTTTAATATCGCTAAGTTTAGCATAAAAGTCAGATTTGCAATACATGCAATATGCACGTGTGTCATTTCCCACGCATGGCTTTAACCATCCCTTGTATTCAAGAATAGTTTCCCACTCCCTCCTGTACTTTTGAGTGTAATGTTTTGACATGCTTCTTAGGTTTGCTTCTGTTGAAGACTGTGCTACTGCCGTGCTAATGTTGTAGAGTAGAGTGATAGATACGACGACGTCGCGTGGGTAAACTAAAGTTTTTAGGAAAAAAACACTGAAACTTTTCTTTTTCAGAATATATATAATTAACTGATTCGTGGATATGTTGTTGGGGCAGTGGGGCGTGGTTAATGGGTAGGGTTTTTTCGACGCAGCAGCTGCAGAGGCACTCTGTGCTGTGGTCTGAACTCTGAAAATTCGCTGCTCGTTTAAACTCATTGTAATATAAAAAAAACATACCTCAATTCAACTAACGTTTAGAACGCTATTTTGTTCCGATCCATACAGGAATTAGAAGGTTAATACTTTATGCATCCGAGTGTGTATTTTATTTTTACAAGCAGAATAAACTGAGTTACTGAGCTGCCAGTGCTTCCTCCTTTCTTGCTCTGTCGAGCTCGAGGGGCGCGTTCGGAAATACAGCACCGGAGCGCACTCGCCTAGGCAGAGCAAGAAAGGAGGAAGCACAGGCAGACAGTCTGTGCAGTGTGCACATAACCGAGCCGAGGAAGCCACTGAGCCTGCTGTTAGCAAGACGCGCCGACCACTTTTAGTTTTGCCAATTTAGCGGATTTGAGGCTGAAAAAAAAAAAAAAAAGGGATTTTATCTCTGGCGCATATCTGGCGCCTGTCAACACGATTTGTCCCCAATTCACCAGGGGAAAAAAGCTAGATTTCTCGCCAGAAGCTTTTCACTAATTCAGTCGCTAGGGGGGTCTGGAAAGAAGCTAAATATGACGACAAATCCGCTAAGTTGGCAACACTGCCCTCCGCACCCTACAACCCCATGGACTAAATGAGGACTATGAGTTATCTGCCTTCCTGTAAATAGTGAGCAAGGACTTAACAATCAGATTCCCCTGTGTGAACTGAACTGCATGTTGACTCTGTATTCTTTTTGATATTTATCTATTTATACTTATTATTTAAGACTTTTGGTCTGGTGAAGTATACTTCTCGTTACTTGTCTTTTATCAGGGTCGTCCACTTTAAATTAAATTTATCTTGATGGCTTTACTGGCCGATGTCCAGAGAACCATTGATTGATCTTGAATGTTAGCCTTCATGTGTCTCTTACCTGTTCCCTTTGATATTGTTCTGACTGATTAACACTATTTTGGAGCAGACTGCCCAAACTGTAAACTACTTTTGGTACCAAAAGCTTTTTAAATCTTAAAACTAAAAACAAACAAAAAATGCAAAATCTAATATATAAAAAATATTTAAAAAATGTATTTAAAAAATACTAAAACAGTCTGTAACAAGCAAAAAACCAGCAAGTTTTATTGAAATTGTTCTTTTGGAAACTGTGTTGCCTTATTGTAAACTTGCTTGATGTGGTGGTTATTCATGTTCATATTTATTGTCATGTCACTTATTGGTGTTAGTGAATCACCTGCCCATGCAGTCGTCATCAGTCACGTGATGTGACGACTAGGTTTAAAAGGGAGTTGTCACATATACTGCCGATTATCACCTGATGAAGGCCGTTCACGGCCGAAACGTCGTGTTATATTTATGGTGTTTTGAATAAAAAACAAACACCTTGGAGCAAACCTGTGTGCGGACTCTCTTCTCTTCACTCTATGTACCTTATTAGTCCAGCACCAGACAGGAACTGGATGTGCGCTAGCCACCTACCTTTTTATACCAGTAAAATCACATACAGTAGTTCAAACTGTTTCTTATGGCAGATTGATAACTCATTTATAATAGGATAAAATCAAAGCTGCATTCACTTTAAAATATATTAAATGGCAATACTCAGGGCAGTTATAGGCCTGGTGTTCAAACTGTGTCACAGCAAAATATCTAAACGTATGAAATAAAACGAAAAGCATGTATTTTCTACTTTCATTTTGTAAATATTAGAAAATGCATTCAACGCATTTATGCCATAATCACTGGAGAATGTTAAATTCTAGCCTACTGTGCCATCATTCATCCAATATTAATTGTATTGAGCCACGGTGTAGGCCTATATTGTTCATGTTCTGATGAATTAAAAAAGGTGGACCCTGTTGTAAACAAGTGTAATGATTTATGGTGTCGTCAACAGTCTCTGTATTGAGTTGTGCTTTCATGTGAAATGTACCCATTCTGCAAACTGTTAATAAATTATAGGCCTACTTATATCAATCAAAGACCCACTACTTATTTTGTTGTGAACATTCTCTAATTGTGTCAGAATTGTAGATGTTTAACAGTACACTTGTTTATTTTACGCTAATCTCAAATTTGGGTCCATATGGTTACAAACTAGGGGTACATGGACCACTGGACGGTCCCCGGACCACTGGTTGAGAACCACTGTGCTGTGTTTTCTGACTCGTCTTATTTGGGGGCGGAGAGTTACAACATTTGCATGAATGAACCCAACCCATTGTTCTCAGGTTTCATTCACTCTCTTCATCATCATTCACCACCCATAAGTACCACTGAGCGTGCTGGCGGTTAGTTTAGTAAAACACATATTCAATCTTGACCAATGGCTACCAACGAGAACCAGCTGGACTCATGCATGGAGTTTGAAGACATCTACCGCTTGGCTTCTGAACGACGAGCACGTCGAGCAGCAGCAGAAATGGAAAAGATCTGAAACTTTGATTGCAAATGCCAACGAAAACACAACAGCAAGGAGAACTCGGATCGGCAGCAGGAACCCGCCGTGACTTCTGCTTCATGCAGTCAGAACCTGGACCCGACGGTGATCTGGGAGACCCGCAGGAAGACCGCAGCCTTGTCCAGGAACCAGCGGGACCTGGTCCTCCTGGGGATAATCAAGACCTCCATGAACGACTCTGAGATCAGTGAGATGACTCGGTGCACCAAGATAGTCAACGCCACCTACATGGTGAACTCTGTGGTGGTGTGTCGGGCTACGTTCTGCTTCGTCTATGGGTGAATTTCACTGGTGGAAAGTAACTGTTAAAGTGGAAGGCCTACATGTATTGTACTTTGGTACAATATCAACTAGTTTATTTTCAATTCCCAATAGATAGATTAGTGTTGTAGTTCTCGAGACATGGTCTCGTCTCGAGACCGGTCTCGAGACCAAATTTTCGTGGTCTCGGTCTTGTCTCGGTCTCGCGCTTCTCGCCTTTTTTTGTCTTGTGGTCTCGTCTCGGTCTCGCCTCTCATTTGTCTTGGTCTTGTCTCGGTCTCGCGCTTCTCGCCTTTTTTTGTCTTGTGGTCTCGTCTCGGTCTCGCGCCTCATTTGTCTTGGTCTTGTCTCGGTCTCGGACTTATTGTCTCGGGTCTCTTCCCCCACCGAGACCACTCGAGACGAGATGCAAAACGTTCTATTATATCAACCCGATCGCAAGGACTGAGAGTGTGAGAGGAGACCATTCACATTAATTAATTAAAGACAGCTGTTAAGGGGAACAGCGCTGCATGACGTTCATACAGGTCCAAAGAAGAGCACATGTTGATGTTATTATGATCATTCTATCATGAAATTATATCAGTCTCAGGCAATGGGCATAAATAAATAAAGTGTCGGCCGGGAGGCGGAGAGTTACGCACGGCAATACGCATGCAGCGCCCGGCATAGGCTACAGCCTGGCATTTACATTTCAATATATTCTACCAACAGTGCAAGACTGCAAGCTTTCCGGGTTTTTTTAATAATGTGTGTTGTGTTGTAACTTGTAACTTGTAGCCTGTAGTCGTTTTAATAAACGAGGTTGAGCGGTGATCTGAATACTGATCTGAAAATAGCCAATCTACAACTCACAACGCGTTGCACTGCAGCGCGACCGCGACATATGTATGAACTATGAAGCATCGCCTCGGTTTAGTTTCATCATGAGAAGAGTAAAGAACCACCACCTACCTGACGTTACATCTTAGCCCTGAAACATGACTGCCATGATGATTATATGAGAGTCATGTTTCAGGGCTAGTTACATCTATACCTAAAGTAAAATCCATCCATCGTCCACCTTATGTGATCATGTCTTGTCAGGGCCAGGCTATAATAAAAACGATCATGTGCAAATCCTTTGTTGTATAACGTGCATGCATGCCTCATTGACATTGTTGGTTCACTACCGATTTATTTACTAAAAGGCTCAAACAGCAGCAACCAAAACCAACTAATAAATTATTGTTTTAATTTGAAGGTGAGCCATACGCCCATAGCCATTAATCTGAAAGGTTTTGGTCGGAAACTGTCAAACTGACAGTGACGGACAGTGTGACAGGTGAGGTCACAGTTCACAGGTTAATTCAGTGCATGCGCAATGCACATGGTTTAATTTGGGGGAAGTGTTTCAGATCAAGATTGTTATCTGTACCTAATAATACTACCTATCAAATAAGAGGGAAAAATAGTCTTGGTCTTGACTCGGTCTCGCCTCGCGGCAGTCTTGGTCTCGGTCTCGACCCTCCTGGTCTTGGTCTTGGTCTCTGCCCCCTAGGCTCGCATCGGTCTTGGTCTTGGTCTTGGTCTCGACCCTCCAGGTCTTGGTCTTGGTCTTGGTCTCGGCCCCCTAGGCTAGCAGCGGTCTTGGTCTTGGTCTCGGTCTCGACCCTCCTAGGTCTTGGTCTTGGTCTTGGTCTCGGCCCCATAGGCTCGCATCGGTATTGGTCTTGGTCTTGGTCTCGACCCTCCTAGGTCTTGGTCTTGTCTTGGTCTCGCTTTAGGTGGTCTCGACTACAACACTAAGATAGATAGATACTTTTGGAAATTTGACAATAAAGAAACAATGCCAACCTCAACTACTCCTCTACATCTCAGAGGAAAATATTGTGTCTATAGTAGGCCTAGGCTACTTTTACTCCACCGTCCATGCCAATTATTTGTTACACTCTGCAGTCTGCACAATGAGTAGCCTACTTTAAGACAGTAGCCTACACATTGCTAGTGTAACGTGGTTAATAGTGCTTCCACTTGCCCAGGCATTATATTGTATTGTGATCCAATGTTCTGTCACTTTAAGAGTTCAGGCGGTTGACGTAACCTATGACCTATAACCTAATGACGTAACCTACCGCACTTCCCATTTCATACTGGCTTTGGAAGCGGTAGGTTGTGTTTATTTTGCTCTGCAGATTATTTTATTTTATGTACCCAAAGTTGTAAAGACACATACTGTGTTCTCATGTTACTGCATCTGTTTATTTCCAGCAACTGGTATTGTGGAAAACGTACACAAGAGCAGAGCAGTGATTGTCTCGTTGTCTTTTTGTACAGGTACATATTGTATTTATTGTCTTGTCCCATTTCATACTGGCTTTGGAAGCGCAACTGGTATTGTGGAAAACGTACACAAGAGCAGAGCAGTGATTGTCTCGTTGTCTTTTTGTACAGAGAATAAATCTACTCACTGCTGAGATCCTGGTCTATGGTGCTTCTTCATATAACACAACGCAAGATCACGTCTGTTACACTGGCAATACCTTTTTGTACTTTTAGTCAAGTAAATCCCACAACATTTTCTACACTACAGTATTGATACGTATTCATGTGAGTACTTTTTCCACCACTGGGCGATTCTTAACTGGCCAGAAAGGTCTCTGATAAGTCCAACCTTAATTATCAGATATGCTAGTTGTTATCCAGTCTGGAACAGTAGCTAAATCTGTGTTTTTAAAACCAAGGTGTTTGTGTGTGTTTCTTTTGTCCAGGATCAGAAACGCTGATCTCAACGCCCTGAGGCAACACTACGTGGAGAATGGTTTAAAACCACGCCAGAGGCTGAGGAAGCTACACAGGTCATTACCATTGACATGAATTGATTTAATTGATTGCATACTTTATTAACACCCTCCGCGCCATTGACTTAGATTACTGTCAATTCATTAATAAAACGCTTGCCGCCATTGCCTGAGATCTTCGGCAAAGGGTCTTTTCAGCGGAGAACTGTCAATTGAAGTCTTGTGCAACTGCTCTGTGAATATCAGAGCCGTACATCAAAGCAAACCGCCACAACACGTGATCACATCACACAGGTGCATAAAACTAGAAAAAACTGCTTTAAATGCCACAAACAACAACAAACTATAGAGAGTAGATGCAGAGGAGAGAGAGAGAGACAGAGACAGAGAGAGAGGAATCATAGGAGTGTGTGAGTTGGAGAACAGTGTCAGTGAGTATAGCCTATAGTTCAAGCCTTCTAAATTTTATTTGTTCCAGTTTTATTTATTACAGACAGTAGCCTATTATTTACTGTTGAGTCACAGAGCAATATAGAGTGCCGACAGTAGAGAGACAGGCTAGGAAATGGCCGGCCGCGGTCAGCGCGGTGGCAAATGCAATGCAAAGCGAAAGCACGGCAAACTCGACCCTCGTCAGAGAACCCTCCTCGACTTTATGCAACCTGAACACAGACAGCAGGCCAGTGTCAGCTCACCGGCTATACCCCCCCCTCTTATGGTGGTGGACACTAGCAAGGAGCCTGAGGCCAAGGTACCTGTACCCCCAGAGCCAGAGGGAGAGAGTTTCCCGCGCCCCCTTCCTGAGGCGGGGAAGAAGGAGCCCCCCCCGCCATCGGTGGACGATATAAAGAGGAGCAAACAGGAGTCAACAGACAGTTCCCCGCAACCCACCCCCCATCTATCCGTGGACAACGTGAAAATAAAGAAGCCAGCTAAGCCAGCAAAGGCTGGTAAGAATGTAGCCTCGGCCAGCGGCAACAATAATAAAAAGAAAGCCCCAGCAAAGGTGTCTGGCAGTGGCAACACTGTAGCCTCTGCCAGCAATAGGCCTACGGAGACAACACAAACGCAACCAGACTGTTCCCTGCACCCACCTCCGATTCCATCCGTTGACAACAAAAAAAATAAAAATAAACCAGTCAAGAAGCCAACAACACAAGCAGACAGTTCCCTGCGCCCTCCACATCCATCCATTGCAAAAAAAAAAAACAAGAAGAAGGCCCCAGCACCTGTCGCTGTTGGCGAGCCATCCACAGTTCCAGAGCGTCACCTACCTGAATCCGATCCTGGCGATGGCGACCTGCATGCCCGGAAAAGCAATAGAAAATCCATTTCTGAACCCCCTCGTTACACTTTCAGCGATACAGAAAGCGAAATTGACTCCGATTGCGAAAGAAACGATGATCCCAATTACCTGCCAAGTCCAGGAAGGCCCCCATGTCCGTCTCTATATTCCAATTCCACGGGTAAGAAGTTGAAACATACTTTTTTCTTTATTGTATCGACTCATTTTAGCTAGCGTGTCTTTGCATCATGGAGTGTTTGTTTGTGTGTGTGTGTGTGTGTGTGTGTGGGGGGGGGGGTGGCTAGTGAATTCCCAATCCGGAGTAACGTCCAGCCCCGCCCTCTCTCTCTCTCACACACACACGCACGCACACACACACACACACACACACACACACACACACACCGCAAATAGCAGATATATAAACTCACAGCGGTTGTGAGCTTGTATATCTGCTATTTGCAGTATCAACAAAGTCTCAAATTAGCCATTATAGTCTGACACTTTGATCTCTCTGCACGTATATGCAGCCAATACACAGACTATTGCACAGCAAAATGTCATTTTAGCTAGCGTGTCTTTGCGATCATGGAGTGTGTTTGTTTGTGTGTGTGTGGGGGGGGGGGGGGTGGCTAGTGAATTTCCAATCCGGAGTAACGTCCAGCCCCGCCCTCTCTCTCTCTCACACACACACACACACACACACACACACACCGCAAATAGCAGATATATAAACTCACAACGGTTGTGAGCTTGTATATCTGCTATTTGCAGTATCAACAAAGTCTCAAATTAGCCATTATAGTCTGACACTTTGATCTCTCTGCACGTATATGCAGCCAATACACAGACTATTGCACAGCAAAATGTAAACGGTACTAGAGTCTATTATTGACAATATAGTCAATAAATAATAACTGACTAAAGGATCCAGCGCGTTGCTGTGGCGCGTTGTGAGCTTGTAGATCTGCTATTTTCAGAAAAAAATCAATGAAATCAACACTACACGTGATATTTACAAAACAATTTATTTTATGTCAGATGAGGAGGCTGCTAATGATGAGGATGAGGATGCTGTGGATCCTTCCACATCCAGTGCAGCACCACCTGTAGGCCGTAAAAAAGGTAAGAACATTTTTCTGCTATCACACTTTTTTACCACACGAAAAAAATCACACTCATGTGAAGTGAGGGGCGCTCTTATCAGCATACATCACATTCCATGCCCAGCCAATCAAGTGAGCACATTCCATGTTCATACATACACAAATACAGACGCTTTGTTTGTATTTACAGGTCGCAAGGCAGCTGAGGAGGATCCTCTGTGGTCCGACAGGAAGGACGACTGGCACCCACAGGAGTTCCCGTTCACTGCCACTCCCGGTCCTCGCGGTGCTGCGGCTGAGCTCCAGTCAGACACCGCCATTGACTTTGTGGAGCTATTTCTCACAGACGGCCTGCTCCAGGATGTGTGCGACCAGACCAACCTGTATGCAGAGCAGAAAACGCCCAGCAACCTGCCACATGCTAGGTCCCATTCCTGGAAGCCAGTCACACTGATGGAATTAAAACGATTCTTCGGGCTGCTGTTTCTCACTGGTCTGGTTGAGAAGGGTGAGCTGGAACAATACTGGTCAACCGATGAGCCAGTGGAAACGCCCTACTTCGGCAAGATCATGTCCAGGAACCGCTTCCAGATCATTTGGAGTAACTTGCACTTCACAGACAACACCACTCTGAACAAAAATGACAGGTTGTGCAAAATCCGTCCAGTCTTGGATTTCCTGCTTTCCAGGTTCAGAGGGCTGTTCACACCAGGCCAGAACATCAGCATCGATGAAGGCATGTTGCTCTGGAGAGGCAGATTGGGCTTCAAGGTCTATAATAGTGCCAAGCCTATAAAGTATGGTATTTTGTCATATATCCTGTGTGACTCTGAGACAGGCTATTGTGTGAACATGAAGCCTTACAGTGGAAAATCTACTGAGGAGACTCAGACCACTGTGCCCAAGCTGCAACACATTGTAACATTTCTTCTAGATGGCTTGACTGGCTTTGGTTTCCGCTTATTTATGGACAATTTTTATAATTCTGTGCGCCTGTGTCAAGTTCTCCTCGGTCTGCAGATCCATACATGCGGCACCATGAGGAAACACAGAGGGGAACCACAGGCCATAAAAGAGTTGGTCTGGAAAAAGAAGGAGAAAGGGCTGACAGTGATGAGGCACAACGATAACGTGATGGTGGTCGGGTGGCTGGACAAGAAGGTTGTCAGGATGGTATCCACGTGCCATCACCATGAGATGGTAATGGTCCAGGAGAAGCAGAAAGGACAGAGGGAGACGGTGGCAAGGCTGAAGCCTGCGGCTATCAGAGATTATAACATGTACATGAATGGAGTGGACAAATTAGACCAGAACTTGTCCTACTACTATTTCACCAGGAGGACATGCAAGTGGACCAAGAAGTTCATCATGTACTTGTTCCAGATCGCCATGTTCAATGCCTATATCATCTACAAGGCTAAAAACCCAGCTGGCAGCTGTAAGTCCCTGTACTCCTTCATCCTCAGTACAGTCAAATCCTGGACCACCCTGCCCCTGAGAGAGAGGGCGAGAGAGGAAGCGGGAGAGGAAGAACACCATGACCCCCCTGAGAGGGCACCAAGGGCACCGTACCTCCACGACCCTGCTACCAGGCTGGATGGCAGAGTTGCAGCCCACATATTGGTCCGCATCAAAAGCACCAATAAGAAGTACCCCAGTAAGAGATGCAGGGTTTGTCACAGAAGAGGGGTGCGCCACGAGACAAGGGTGCAGTGCAGGAGTTGCAACATTCCCTTGTGTCCTGGGGAATGTGCCACACGGTACCACAGTTTGGTAAACTATGCTGCTCAGTAACTTCTCCACGCACGCACGCACGCACAATGCAGTGGTTTTCAAATTCTGTATCCAGCATTTCATTTATTTATATTTATTTATTTATTTATTTATTTATTTATTTATTTATTTATTTATTTATTTATTTATTTATTTTTATTTATTTATTTATTTATTTATTTATTTTTATTTATTTATTTATTTATTTATTTATTTATTTATTTATTTATTTTTTTATTTTTTTATTTTTTTATTTTTTTATTTATTTATTTTTATTTTTATTTTTATTTTTATTTTTATTTTTATTTATTTTTTTATTTTTTTTATTTTTTATTTATTTTTTTATTTATTTTTATTTATTTTTGTTATAATTGAATTTGATTTAGTCCACAATTCCATGTTGTATTGATGTTGGTACCACTGAAGGGTCTATCTGGTTTCATGTCCATTTGATTTCATTGTTGAGGGGCGCACACTCAGGCAGCTTTCCATGTTTGTGGAAACATTGAACACAAGTGTGTAATGTACACACAAACATTGAAGACAAGTGTGTACTGTACTGTACATTACTGTACATTACTGTACTCTACTGTACATCACTGTACTGTACATTACTGTACATTACTGTACATTACTGTACTGTACTCTACTGTACTGTACATTACTGTACTCTACTGTACATTACTGTACATTACTGTACTCTACTGTACACTACTGTACATTACTGTACATTACTGTACTCTACTGTACTCTACTGTACATTACTCTACTCTGCATTGCTGTACTCTACTGTACATTACTCTACTCTACTGTACATTACTCTGCATTGCTGTACTCTACTGTACATTAATCTACTGTACTCTACTGTACATTACTCTACTCTGCATTGCTGTACTCTACTGTACATTACTCTACTCTACTGTACATTACTCTGCATTGCTGTACTCTACTGTACATTACTCTACTCTACTGTACATTACTCTACTCTACATTACTGTACTCTATTCTACTCTACTGTACTGTACTGTGCTCCACTATACTGTACTGTACTGTACTGTACTGCACTCCACTGTACTGCAATCCACTGTACTCCACCGTACTGTACAAACATTGAACACAAGCGTGTACTGTAAAAGCAACATTGATTTTGGTAGTGTATACTGTAATATGAAAATAAAGTAGCACCTTGAACTCTGGAACGTATTATTATTTTATTTATTATAACTTTGAATGGCTCAAATTATTTTGTTGATTGTAAAACAATCTAAATTGAAGTAGACTTCCTAATCTTTCATTTGAAATATGTCGTGACTATGTAGTAGCAGGAAAAACATCTATAGTGACATGTTTCACAAAAACGTGTATAACTCCAGAAGTATTCTGAAACGGCTTTATCTGCTGAAACCACACTCTATTCAATTGGTCACAACTCCATAACAGCACATTGTATCAACTCAGTTTATTTTTTCCATGATAGCAGACATTCTCCCGTTTCTTTTAAGGTATTTCGTGTTTACAAATTCCAATCAGAAAATATTCTGTGAATTATTTTATATTGCCCTATTTCTTCAAAAACAGCTGGCGGAGCCTATCTGGTTATTATGAGAATATCTGGCAGTGAAAGTGTTAACAGTTTGCAGAAAAAGTCCAATAGGTTTTAAAACCACTATGGCTTGTTTCCATTGGGGTCCTTTATCCTCAATTAATCTGAACATTTAATGACATACAGAACTATGCAAAAACATCATATTAGCTATATTATTCATCATGTTTCATGAACATGGCAGTATTCTGTGAACATGATGCATGTATTGTAACAGTGGAACAATGTTTAAATGTTTGATTCTACTCTACTCCAGGCCCAGCTTTGAGGACAGTGAGTGATGCAGTTTCTTCAGCAGATCAAAACTGGACGTATCTTTCCTCCAAAAGACATTCTATTCTAGTGTCTGCCCCTTCTGGACTGGACATGAATCACATCACTTTAGAAGATTTTTTTATAGTTTATACCAACACTGCACATACAATGTTGTTAGACATTATATAGTGTCCTATAATGTTCCAACATAGATATGGCTATACTTTATGATGGAAATTGTAGCATGATGTTTTTATTTTTTAAAGAGTTGGTCACATATGCCCTTTTTATATATTCATGTATGTGAATTTAGTTGGCCAACTTGGAGACTGGGGATCTTATCAAGTAGGCCCATGTGAAAATAAACAAGTGCAAACCCATTTTATTATTTTAACTTACTGATGTTTATTGTTGCTCTTTGATCAGACTTTGTTACATTATACAGGTTCATATCAGTAAATTAAAATGAATAAAGTAAACCATCAAATATAAATAAAATTATAGTTGCTATTATTGCCAAATTGCCAATCTAGTATGTGATACTATGTTACTAATATACGTTTTAACCACAAGCATTAGATTAATTCAAGGTTTAAGGACAATACAGCTTGTAGCTGCATTATAGGATATAGAATAGAGATTCTCTGCGCAACAAATGGTCTCCGTTCATCCATAATGTGATCATTAACAGGTGATGTGTCCAACCAGTGACCATTAACACGTTTAATCTCTGCATTGGTCTATAGTGACTGAAGCATCAGCCATCATCATTTAGCCTATTTTACATTTGAACCAGGTGAAAGAATGCAGGTTTCTTCATTCTAAATACTTAATCACAACACATTGAAACCAGAGTGCTCCAAGTCCCTTCACAACAACACAACCCTGAACAAAAAAGGACCTACACTGTAAGGCAGTGGTTCCTAAAGTGGGGTCTGGATCCTAAATGATATAGTTTGGAAACAAATGGACCCTTTAATGGGTCTGTGACTCAGACAATCCAATCCATTTGCACACTCAGAGTTGATTGAACCCAAGACAGCACTAGAGTTGGTTGAGAGAGCAAAACTATAGCCCAAGCCTAGCTCAAATCGAATGTGTGTGTGAATCTGAATACTTTATTGCCAGACCTTAAAAGTAATTCACAGTCAAACTGTGAAAAGGTCCAGAATAAATAAGTTAAAATGAAGCAGAAACAAATTAGAGATACAGCAATTACTTTATGAATGTTTCATTCAATCACCTGTATTTTACTTGAAGGTATAATCTGATGATATTCTACTCTAATTTATATTAGTATATTATCATTTATTTGCAGTATAATATATATTATTTTTTGTCTTCCATGTTGCATGATTGATCATGCATTTGACTTAAATTAGCCTCATTTCACAGTGTAGCCTATTCTTTACTATTATATTTGCTATCACTATCTGGTATTCTTATTGTTTCATGAAGAGAAAGTTTACGAAAGAGATGGCGAGACTCGTGTTGCTGACCAAACACTGTAGCAGGGATTTCTTTTAGAATATTAATACAATTTCACATATTAATTCTCCTTATTCAACACTGCAATATTAGTGTGGAATGTCCTTACCCCATCCCTTAAAAATGGGGATTCCTTTAAAACAGGCATGTAAATTCACCTTTCAGGGCTGTACTCATATAGTGTTTTTTGTGACGATATTGAACTGCTATATTTTATTGTGTGTTTATGAGTTAAATACATAGGACATGGATGGAAACATGACCACAAGGACTTTCTACCTAGTAGCCTATTCAATCAATGTAGAGATATAACTGGAAAATATCAATATTTAAATGTTTTAAAACAGTTCAACCATGTTTACAACTTAAAACATATATCAATAGAACAAGTATTTACAATATGTAATGTGCTAATTTCTTGGAAGCAACAAAGAAAAGCATGTTCTTCCAAGTTATAAATGGTACAGTATTTTTTTTTTGACACAAATGACATTGATGTAAAACAATTATTTGAATACCCTTTTATTAAGTGTTGGCTACCGCAACGTAACCTCACCTGTTTCAACAAATGATCCACTTTGTCTGGAAGATGCTGTACTGGTGACAACTCCTTCAGCTGAGCTTGGAGTTCTCCCCCTTTGTCATGGCAAACCGTCAGCTCCTTCTTGGCATTAGTCACCTCTCTCTCAAGGGTCATACTGTCAATGGTTGGAGTAAAAAATAATATAATCATTTGTATTTAAATTTGTAGAGTAGGCCCTTCCCGCAAACTTTGGAAAGAAAAGGTTATGAAACATGACAAATCTGAATTACGCAAGTTGTTTAACATAATCTAAGAAATACAATCCACTTATGGTTGCAGAGTTATAGGCCAAAACATAAGAGGGTTTATACCCACCTATTGTATACAACCACAACAAGGTTAACAAATATTGTGGTGTCTTCCTTGGAAAATTAACACTTACTTTTGGGGACTTTGCCATTCAACAGAGTGGTGAGTTTTGTGTTCTCCTCGAAAGCAATGTTCAGTCCTCTCTGGAGGTCAGCCTGCATCTTCTTGTAGCATGATTTCTCAGTCCACTGACCCCAACCTCCATCTTCTCATAATTGGCAGATTGTGCCACCTGGAGTGTGTTCTCCCACTAGCCTACCTATAGCTGGGATCCAATTGGCTTTCCTTTTGGAAAACTCATCGCTTTTTATGTCAGGATACCAATTTGTTTTGACCTCTCTCTCTCTCCCCCCCACCCCAGTGACGGCGCGGTGACCTCAGACGACCTGCTGGCGTGGCTGCGCCTGTTCTGCGGTGCCGCTGCACTGGCGGTGCGTCCGCGCATCCCCGTGCTTCAGAACAACTTCAGCCTGGGAGAGCAGGACGCTCTGCTGCTGCTGCTGCTGCTCTACCGGACGCAGGCTGTGCTGAGAGACACACAGGTAGCGTGTTTGTGTACGCACTCTCTCCTCACACACACTCTCATGGAAGGAATCAGTTAATTAATCCAACAGGAAATTAAGCTTTCATTGCACAAATAAAGCTCTGGTCTTCCATCTTTTGCCTCTCTCTCTATCTCTCTCTCTCTCTCTCTCTCTCTCTCTCTTTAGTTTTACCTGCAGTGCATTCTGGATGTTGCAGTATTATGAACTGTTGTCCCTGTTGTTCAATCAACATTGCCTCCCCTCCAGGGGTTCATTCAACATGTACCCAGCAGTGCAACGCTTGTCACACACACAACTCTTTACTTTACAGTAGTAGGGGTCCCCGGGCTAGACACAATTTCAGGGCCCCCCTCTGAAATTGTGTCGGCCACTAGTTGTTTGTTTCATCAGAAGCACTAATATCGAGAGGTCGCGCTCATTTTTGAGGGGCGCCAGACCCTCCTAATGCACAGCTTTGTGTGTCTGTGTCTGTCTGCATGTCTGTCAGATTGTGTGGTACGTGGCCTTACTACAGTCATGACCTGAATTCAGCTTGTGTGGTAGGTGGCCTTACTACAGTCATGACCTGAATTCACTGTGTGTGGTAGGTTGCCTTACTACAGTCAGTGTCATGCGAAATGTAGCCTGATATTACAGGATTGCTACTATGTCTTCAGAACATTTTAGATGACAAAATAGGCAAATGAAACGGACTTGCCTTGATCTCCTTGCCCCCCACCCCCCCTAAACTAATGGAGATATCCTAAAAAAACAGGGTCGTATTATAATCACAATAGGGTACACCCACTCTTTCACACATAAAGCTGTGATGTGACGACGGATTTGATTCCGATTGGGATTGGCGTCTCACAGGTGTCAATCAGAGCGTAACCCCTGGGTGATGTTGACCTCCGCTCTGCTTGCACGCTGCCCAGGGTCGCACGGAGGCCAGGGGTAGGAGGTCGACGTGGGTCAGCAGGTCGTGGCCATGGTGCGATCCCTCTACGAGTCTACGACACAAGCTGTCTGCACAGGTACGTGGGGGTGGGGGGGGTGTCTGTGTTGCGTGTTGCTGTGGACATATTTAGCTAATGTTATAACCACAGTTACACACACCTGGGGGTCTATTAGAGTAATGTAAATTCGAGTAATGCGCAAGCGGGTGTGCTTCCTCTTGTGTGCTCTACCATCTCTGAAAATCGATTATTAACCTTTACTGTCTGTTCCGTTCTCTCTCTCTCGTGCGTCCTCCGCATAGCGTCACTGCTCCAGGATCAGCCAGGTCTTCAGCTCTGCTCCCTCAAGCTGATGGCAGAGAGCCAAGACCAGCACCTGCTCCGACTGACCCAGGATCAGATCAACTCCATGTCGCAGGTACCACCTGTGAATCATGTATGGTTCTCAACGGGCCTACAAATGTCTTCTAAATCATAAACAGTTTTCTGAAAAACCCTGTGTTCCTATATCAGTGGTTCTCAAACAATTTCACGTCAAGGACCCCCCCCCCCCCCCCCACATTTTTGCGATTTTTCAAAAAATAGCAGATCTACAAGCTCGTATTGCGGCACTTGGTGCCGCGCTATTGGTGTCTGATGGTTATTATATGGGTTTTAATTTCATAGACTCAAGACAAATCCCCAAAACGGTCTCTCTCCCCCTCCCCCCTCCCCAACCAGGAAGTATAGCGGCATCGTCCTCCCGCGACGAGGAGCTCCTCGCTCTGCTACTGGACGCCGGGCTCCTGGTGGGCGTGGCCTCGTCGGCCTTCATGAACTAAATATGAATTAATTGGACATAAAAAAAAATTACATTTTAATACTACTAATTAAGCTACAAATGTAGACAATTAGAAGTAATTCAAGCGGATCATGTTTGCAAATCAATAATATATCAGTATTTACAACCTGTCTGCGCAATGATGTTTAAATCATACTGTCGATGTGGAACCACGCCACCGAACACACCTAATATCTACAAGCACACACACACACACACACACACACACACACACACACACACACACACACACACACACACACACACATTTGTACAATGTCTATGTCATAGTGTCACAGTTTGTCTTTGCCGCGCCCCCTTTACCTCACAGACTCCAAATAAAGAATAATGTAATCACGTCAAGTGGTTGTGTGTTTTCATTGTACTGAATCATATCGCATCATATCGATGGAGCAGCTGTTGAAATGGGACATTGGTTATAACGCTCTTCATCACTGTTCCATCTTGTTTAGCCTACATTTGAGAGAGAGACAGAGAGAGAATGATGTGAATGTGCTGCCAGATTCTCTGCCGTGTCATTCCAAAACCTACCCGGATCGTGCTATGACCTGTTTCTGTGTTTCTGTGATGCTTGGCCAGCATGGACCATTTTCATTGTTTTTTTAATCTCAAAATTTAAAGATGGCGACCACCACTATACTAGAAAAATATTAGATGGCATCTTTTTGACCAAATAACAACATATATAGTTAGGTAAAATTAGCTTAAGTTGTGGCAAATCTGGGGAAAAAATGCTTACCACTTTCTTCACAGATGTGTTCATAAAGGTGTCTACTATCACAGAAAGATTTGTTCCAAGCCAATTCCCTTGGGAAACTTTGTGGGAGCCAATCAAAGTTGGGGTACCCAGAGGGTCTAGGGCTAACAGCAGGATTTTTTTTTAAATTGGCTAATATGAGCTTGTGAGGTGTGTAAATAGGTGTTTTTTGGGGTGCTGAATCCGTTCCAGCCATTACCTTTCAGTAAAAATGACTCCCTGGCCATAAAATTGGCTGCTTTTGTATGTCCCAGACTTGTGTAATAACTAATATGCCATGTTATGCACATGTCAATGGAGGTTTAAGGTGTTTTCTTTTCTGTTTGTGATCTTTATATTAAAATATATAAAGATCATTAATACATCACAAATGCTTCTTAATTAAAACTAACTGTTGAAAGAGAAGTATAGATGGACAAAAGAACAATCTTTAGCTGATTTATTCTTTTCAGAATAAGATACTTTATTGTCACACCTTAAAAATAATTAACAGTAAAATAAGGGTGACATTTATAATAATGATAATTTGCCAGGGCTCAGACATTCAGTTAATTCATAAATAAATAAAGAAAATATGGCTATATCACTATATAAAAAAATCAACACATAAAATACTACGGTGCTAAAAATAAAGTATGCTTTTGTAAACAAGTACAATAATATGAATAACCATACAACTATATCTCTACTCTTCCAACTTCCTGGCATCGCCCTCACTGTTCTTGTCAGGCAGTTACCACGAGCAGAAATGCACTTCACTTTTTACAGCAGCACCTGAGTATGTACAATACAATCCACCTCACAGTTGCAACTGACTGATTTCAGAAGATAGTCTGGTGTGATGGGGTCTATTGACGGTACAGACTCATATAGCCTTTGTCACCAAGCTTCCATCCATTCTCCAGTATGTACTGGAGTATGAATGGAAGCTGCCAATCTCTGGTCTGGATATAAGCTCGTAGAGAGTGCTGTGCTGTGGCTCCTGTTGTTGGGGGCAGTTTTTCTGGTCTGATACTCCCAGTAGCGGCCTGCTTGCTGAAGATGTCAAATCTCCAGTCCCCAAAACTTTCGTGCAATTTCCTGTGGAACATGAACTTGAATAGTTCACAGCTGGCTGGGATGATGTTCTCCTTGTTGGCTTGGGTGTCCAAAACTTCCATAGCCCTCTCCACTTTGTCAGTCTTGCAGAATTACTACCTCTACTGGGAGTAATAGTATCAAACTAGAAAAACTGCCCCCCAACAACAGGAGCCGCAGCACAGCACTCTCCATACTCCATACAGTACAGAGATCTAAGGGTGGTGGCAGGGACATTCTCGTGAGTTTGATGAGGGCCCTGGGCCTTTATTTTCGGCCTGTTGAGAACTCTAGTTTTCGCCAGGGCTGCCGGGTGTGGCTGCACTAATAACTTTGGGGCAGACCCGCATAAATTGAGTTTGAATGGACAGGTATGTAAGTCAAAAGGGAGACATCGAAGAGGAATGATGGATGGGGAAGGATCAACATGTAATGTCAAAACAGGTTCTGACATACAGTATATACATTTATGGAGATCTAAGGGTTTGAGGTCTGATGTAGAGTTGCTGGCCAATATTGATGACATGAGGGATCTCCATATATGGGCTTAACTGTAACAGCAGGTCGCATTTACTATGACATCAGGATATCCATCCCTGATGATCTCAAGTGACGATACGATGACCTGGGCACCATATATGGGGGCTTGCCTATATGGACGGGTGGGGATCAACATATGGAATGTCAGCTCCATATATGGATCTAAGGGTTTGAGGTCTACCAAGCCTTCCTGCTTGGTCCTGCCGTATCGCTTGCAGCTATATTTTTATTATTATTTTCACAATTACATTACCTGGTCATCTTCTTCTTAAATACACTATAGTTTAAGCTCGTCACATGAAACTCTCATTAAATACCGTCATATGCATACATATGTCGTGCAAATTATCAAAATATTAGAAAGTAGCCAGCGTATCTGTGTATCAGATTGTGAAAATATAATAATAATAATAATAATAAAATGATTGAAAGACAGAACTAGTGTATTGTCTGCTAGCGTGCTGCTTGCTTATTTTATGGATATACTGTTGACTTTTACAACTTTGTCATGAGTAATTCAACAACAAAAAATACATTGCATTGGGGGCACGGTGGCACAGTCACCTCGCCTCACAGCTAGAAGGTCCTGGGTTCGATTCCCGCTGGGTGCTGGGGGGCGTGTTTCCTCCTCCGTGTCATCAGTGCCCATACCCGAGGCAGGGTTGGCGAAAGGGCCTTTCTGTGTGGAGTTTGCATGTTCTCCCCGTGTCCCCTAGGGTAGGTACCCTCACAAAAACATGCAGTAATCCTGGTCACTAAACTGCCTCCCCCTGGCCAGCCGGGGCGCCTGCTGGAGGGGAAAGGAACTGGTCGGAATAACGTGTTCCTCCCACGCGCTACATCCAGCCATGGAAACTCTCCCCTGTCAGGTGAAAAGAAGTGCAGCAATTGGACTCCTCATGCATAGAAGGAAGCATGAGGTCAGTCCGCTGCCCCCCCAGGTTGGCAGAGGAAGTGTAGCGCCCAAGATTACATTAGATAATTGACACTGGTGAAAAAATGGGTTACAAAATCGTGGGATAAAATCTTTAAGTAATACAAAAAAAAAACTATTGTGTTAAACAGTGCTGCCGGGCGGGTCTTTGCGCAACCGTTCCGGGATTTAGATGCATTGCTGCTGTCATAATGTACAAGTCAAGATATGCTGTTGGGTGTGGGAGTGCGTGTGTGTGTTCACTTTGTTGACCTCTGATCCCAGTAGAAGGCCAGACACTCTTAATTTGACATCTCTCCCGCTTAGCAGAGAGTGGGGCGTTTTAGAGGAGGTCCCCCCCCCCCGAACGTGTCACAACAACTGGTCTGGAAACCACTCTGGTCTGGAAACGTCCCTCTTTTTTTTTTTTTACCTCTGATCCCAGTAGAAGACCCGGTTTATATAATAATTTGGTTTCTCAAATTATTTCATGTCATGAAATAATTAGAGAAACCACTAATATAGAAACCTAGGTTTTTCTGCTAAATGCCTAAATTGTAGAATCGTCCTCAGGTCTAAATGGGTTAAGTGGTTTTGGGAAACACCTAGTAGTGGAATACCTTGGTTCTATTCAAGGATTCCTGGCCAGACGCAGTAAACAATGCAACCCGTTGGTGTATAGCGATGGGTAGCTGTGGGGCCAGTGGTGGAAAAAGTATCCACATGTTAGTATAAAAGTACAGACAATTGGACATACTACAGTAAAGTGGAAATAACACACCGCTGAATTCAGCGACTGACCAATCAGAATCAAGCATTCAACCAAGCCGTGCAATAAACTTAAAGTAAAAGTAGCTGAAAATTGTCCTTACAGACAGTATTTGATCACATGTACTTAGTTACTTTCCACCACTGCTTGGGGGCTAGACAGGAATCCCGGGGTTGGTATGTGACAGACCAACCAGGTTCCTCCACACTGGTATGTGACAGACCAACCAGGTTCCTCCACATTGGTGAGCCACATAACTTCACTATTATATCATGCCACACCCTTTGTTGTGTGTATGAAAAAAGCCTATACATCAAACCAGGACACCTCTCACCTCCCCTAACACTCCTGGCTCTCTCCACACCAACAGGGACTCTGCCACCACCACCACCACACAGCACCACCACCACCAAACCAGCCATGAGTCTGAGAAAGAAGGGCAGCAGCCGTTCCGGCCTGTACGGCTCGGCAGGAGGTTTCAGTAGCATGTCCCTGGGGTCCCTGGGGTCCCGGGTGTCCTATAGCAGCACCAAGGCCAGCTGTGGACCCTACCTGGGGGGTCCCGCCATCACCCCTGTGGTGATCAACAAGACCCTGCTGGCGCCGCTCAACTTGGACATTGACCCCACCGTCCAAGCTGTCCGCACCCACGAGAAGGACCAGATCAAGGGCCTCAACAACCGCTTTGCTTCCTTTATTGACAAGGTAAGAGGCCTGTTCCACCAACACCTTCCTTTATTGACAAGGTAAGAGGCCTGTTCCACCATCACCTTCCTTTATTGACAAGGTAAGAGGCCTGTTCCACCAACACCTTCCTTTATTGACAAGGTAAGAGGCCTGTTCCACCATCACCTTCCTTTATTGACAAGGTAAGAGGCCTGTTCCACCATCACCTTCCTTTATTGACAAGGTAAGAGGCCTGTTCCACCAACACCTTCCTTTATTGACAAGGTAAGAGGCCTGTTCCACCATCACCTTCCTTTATTGACAAGGTAAGAGGCCTGTTCCACCATCACCTTCCTTTATTGACAAGGTAAGAGGCCTGTTCCACCATCACCTTCCTTTATTGACAAGGTAAGAGGCCTGTTCCACCAACACCTTCCTTTATTGACAAGGTAAGAGGCCTGTTCCACCATCACCTTCCTTTATTACTTGCGCAAGCAGAGCACGCAAGTAGTAGTTTCGCCTGGGACTCGTATGCACCGTCCCAGCCAACCCGCCACTTTTGATGCGTATGCACCGTCGCAGCAAATTGTGCCTGATTTGCTGGGACCAGATTACATGTACTGTATAACTATAGCTCTCAATGATGACGTAATAAATATGTGGATTAAAGGACCCAATGCCAGAGGGGAGGATTAAAGGTAATGCTCCTGTGTATACATGTATGTAATCTGGCACCACTGCCGTATCAGACACAATTTGCTGGGACGGTGCATATGCATCAAAAGTGGCGGGTTGGCTGGGACGGTGCATAGGCGCAAAGTAACCACAGTATACCGCTAATCAATTTACAAATTACATATACATATACATAGTATATGTATAACTAGCTCTCAATGACGTAAGAAATATGTGGATTAAAGGACCCAATGCCAAAGTGTAATTGGTTTTCGATGGTGACGTAATGACAATATGTTTTTTACACCTAATAATTAGAAATTTCAAACGTTCCTTCACAGAGATACTGAGATTTGACAGTTTATAGCGGTCGAAAGTAGGCTACTTGCGCGCTCTGCTTGCGCACTAGTTGGCCATTAGTTGCACTAGTGTGCAACAAGCAAGTATGCACTCGACAGAGTGCAGTTCTAGTTGACCAAGTTATCACCGGTTGAGAACGTTGAACGTCTGACTACAGCGCGACATTGACACATGCTTCATTTGATCATAATCAAGGTTCAAGGTTCAAGGTTCAAGTTTATTTAGTGTCCCCGAAGGGCAAATTGGGTTGCAGCATAGACAGTACATTAAACAGTACATTAAACAGTACAAACAAACAAACAGTTCACATAGCAGATACCAGAGTACAGAGGCGCACACAACCGTTAAAGTGCAGGCGTTTAAAGTGCTATGCGATAGGTTAGCCTAGCCACACTCGAATAGTATGAACTAGCGAAGTAGCCTATGTGTAGATCATCGTTCTTTAACTTCAACGGCCAGCACAAGGTCGGCCGTTGAAGTTAATGTGACGTGTTTTAAAACTTTGTGACTGTGAAAGATGCCCCACAAATACAGGTCTGTAAATGGAACCGAATGGACACATAAGGGTACATTTGGTTCCATTTACACACTCTCAGAGTGGAATGAACACTGAGAATGTGAAACTGTGTCCTGATGATGCATATCAAACCTTGAAATGTAAAAGGCTGCGAATCACTGAACTATACTAATACTGGAATTTAACTCAGAGGGTGTATGAAATTAACCATTGAATGGACCCCAAAAGGGCCCCATTTGGTTCCATTCGTACGCTCTTGGAGTTACAGACCCCGTGAGGGTGCATTTGGACCACTGGTGGTCCCTGGAACTGACGTTAAGAATCAGAGAATTATGGCATAAATTCATATCCTAGTAGTAGTATTGAGTATTTAGCTCTAGCAGGATCCACTTTCCACTTTCCAGGCTAATACATTCATAGGCCTACTTACATTTAGTAGCCTACAGTCACACCCGTTAATGTTTTTTGTTTGTGTTTTTTTCCAGGTGAGGTTCCTGGAGCAGCAGAACAAGATGTTGGAGACCAAGTGGACGCTGCTGCAGGAGCAGAGCACAGCCGCGTCCAACATTGAACCCATGATGAAGGCCTACGTCTCCAACCTGCGGAGGCAGCTGGACATGGTCAGCAACGACAAGAGCAGGCTGGACAAGGAGAATCACAGCATGCACAGGAGTGTGGAGGACTCCAAGACAAAGTAAGACATTAAAGGGAGCGCTTACACCCATTTTTAAGCTGGTAGCATTTTTGTCTACTAACTCTGTCTTAGAGGACAAATGATGTGGACAGTTCAGAAACATGCCTAGTACCAATGACATCTTCGAGGAGAAATGATGTGGACAGTTCAGAAACATGCCTAGTACCAATGACAACTTCGAGGGGGATTCCAAGCTAAACTACAGACTTTTCTTCCTGTAGAATTAGCATGCTGAAATAGAAGCCATTGTTCTGGACATGGATTTAATTGTTTTTAATGCCCAAACCTGCCTACCGATGATGTCACTGGTAGGCAGGTTTCTGAACTGTCCACTGATCACCCTCTGAGACAAAGAAATGGTGCCATCTTGTGTGAAGTGGTTCTTTAAGAATGCTATGTTTGTAACGTTAATCTAAGATTCTAAGTCACATAAATGTAACCTGGCGCATTTTCCTTGTGTCTGGTTTCAGGTATGAGGAGAAGATTTACAAGAGGAATGGAGCAGAGGATGAGTTTGTCAATCTTAAAAAGGTACAAATCATTGATATACAGTACTGGAAAATGCATTAGTTGTTCTCAGCAAAAACACTTTCTTAACCTCGACAAGTAAAACACCTTTCATTAGGAGGAAATATTAAATTATCTGTGCAGTGTAATGTTTTTTTTACATTCTCTGAGTTAAAGTGAAAACAGGTGTTTTAACTGTGTGTTAATGCAGTGTTTATCCACTATAACCAAACCGAGACAAAAAACCGAGAAAGCAATCTGTGGAATTTTAGATTTAGCGTGGGCTATTAAAAAATAGCAGATCTACAAGCTCCCTGCAAGCTTTACATCTGTTATTTTTGAACATTTTTGAATACTTTCATCTCTTCTTAATTGTAGACGTGGGTCCGTGGGCCGTGGCCAAATGTATATACCGGTATACATTTGTGGGGTCCTTACTCCTTGTCACAAAAACGTTAGAGAGTTGCTGCTAATGAAGGCATTTATAGAATCGGCCTCTCCATCACAGAGAAGAACCGGGACATGACGTACTGTAGGCTATACTGTACACAGGATTTATCTGATGAAATTAATGGTGTCTTCATCTAGGATGTGGATGGTGGCTATCTGTGCAAGGTGGACCTGGAGGACAAGGTCACTAGTCTGGTAGATGAGATCGACTTCCTCAGAAGACTATATGACATGGTAACACATCTTTACACAATTCATACTAATATACATAACCACATGAACCCTATTCATAATAATTCATAACATAATAAAGTATACCATAACCACATGAACCCTGGCTTCCCTATTCATAATAATTCATAACATAATAAAGTATACATAACCACGTGAACCCGGCTTCCCTGTTCATGACAAGCAAACATTCCACGAAAGGTCAACGACGTATATGGTTTTAAATTCTGATGCATGATATAATTGGTAGCATATCGAAATCGGCCATAAAATGCCATATCGATGTCGGATCGATCTAAAAATAACCCAGATTATTTTCAAAGATATTGGTGACGCAATAACAATGTGACCGTCAATGGTTCTGTCGCTTTTGTTTTGTGTATTTCTAATGTTTGAAGGCAGCATAATCTGTCAGAATCGGTATCGGCAGATATGACCCTGCAAATAACCGGATACCGGTCTTAATTTTTATAATCGTGCACCCCTATAGTCTTAAAGGGTTCGATCAAATGTGAGCTATGAAAACCTCTTCTGTTTGCAATGCTAATGCCTTTTTTACCGTCATGGTAGTTTTGTGCTGCTCACCATAGCGCTGTTGGTTCTGTTGAGTTGGTTCTGCCACAGGAACTGTGTGAGTTGGTTCTGTTGGTTTTGCCACAGGAACTGTGTGAGCTGCAGGAGAGCCTGAAGTCCACGTCGGTGGTGGTCCAGATGGATAACTCCCGCGGTCTGAACATGGACCAGATCGTGTCAGAGGTCAAAGCCCAGTACGAGAACACCGCTGCGCGGAGTCGCACGGAGGCCGAGAGCTGGTACAAGGTCAAGGTGAGGATATAAGGGTGATTTAATAATAATAATAATAATAATAATAATAATAAGGTGAGGATAAGGATGATTTCATAATAATAATAATAATAATAAGGTGAGGATAAGGGTGATTTCATGGACTAAAACTATGACAACATTTTTTTTGTCGACTGCTTTTTTTCACAGACGAAAACGAAATAAATACTAATCTACGATGACTAAAAGTAAATATTTTGTCAGATAAAAACTAGACAAAAGTCTTAGGGAGTGACCAATGGAGAAGAGACCCAGTAGAACTATAAGACAAGTCATGTTGTGTTTGGTTGCTTTCGGAGAATAGATCTATAAGCAGCTATACTAGCTCGTTGTGAGTTTGTAGATCTGCTATTTTCAGCATGCAACCAAGTGTAAAATCTGGCATTACGATGACATCAAGGCCTGTCAAAATATGTTTAGCCACTAGCTTAGCAAGAAGGAATCCTCCCTTTGGCCTTAATGCAGGCAGAGTACCAACTTGTACTTTTACAAAAAAATAACAGAAAAAACGCTCTCACTAATCCTATAGCGTGAATAATTTAATTCGGGCTGTTTGTGTATTTAAATATGCAATAACAAAGGTTTCTTAACAATGGGAGCAGAACAATGGAGGCCGTCACACTAGCTCAGATACACGTTTCATAAACGCGTCAGTCCAATATTATGCTTGATTAATACTATTTTGGGGCGGGAACCCCTTTTGGTGTTAGCATTATGTAGTAGGTCTGCTATTTATTTTTTTTAATCGAAGAACGACTGACATAGAAACATAGCTTTTTCAGAAAGCTGTCAGGATGTTAGAAGACATTTTTTAGAATCTGATCTCAGGTCAAAATGGGTTAATACTACTGTCGTAGATCTGCAATCTTCTACACATGGATAACGTCACATGACGAAAACATTTTATCTGAGGTGTGTCGTAAAAAAACAAACTAAACCTCTTCTACTCGACGCACCAGTTTGACCAGACGGCCGCCGCGGCCGACCAGCACAGCAGGGACCTGAGTGAGACCAAGCTGGAGATTGCCGAGCTCAAAGGCCTGATCGGCCGGCTGCAGAACCAGATCCTCTCCGTGAAGGCACAGGCGAGTTATACTCACAGTCAGTAGCCCGCAGGGCACCGTTTCATTTAAGGGTATAATTATGATCCTGTCGGGGAGCGGATGATATATCGTTATACGTCATGTTGTAGTATCGTTTTGTATAGTCGACAGGCATGAGGAACAACTTCCTTTTCCCTCAAACCGATTTTTCTCAATAAAAGCTACGGGCTATACGAGAGCTTTTATTGAGAGGGAAAAGGAAGTTGCCGCCAGCCTGTTGTTCCTGCCTGTCGACTACAAAACGATACTACAACATGACGTAACTGATATCATCCGCATCCCGACAGGATCATATATACGGACTTTTGAAACAGAGACCAGGCTTTCCTCAGAGGTGGTGGAAAGCCTGATGAAGCGAGGTTACACAGTCAGAGTCACCACTGACCACTGTTGATGATGTGGCATTTGATTAAATCAAATCATATGCATATTATACGGTATACGCCTGTTAAGGGCCTTTCACACCAACCACTATAACTATGCCTTGCATGGTTTCCGCCGCCATCTGTGTATGAATGTGTGTGTGTGTGTGTGTGTGTACTGTGAATGGGTGAATGTAATGCACAATCTGTGTAAAGCGCCTTGGATAAAGGCGCTAATATAGAATGCACCATTTATATAAAATGCACCATTTTAACCCATTCTGGGCGGGAACCCCCGCGGTGGGCCGTCTAACACATAATATTTTCTTAGAATTATGACGTTATGATTTAGATCAAGAGTTATTCACGTCGGCTAAAATGGGGGGGGGGGGCATTTTCGATGAGGTCCCACCGGAAAATAACATCGAGCGTTATCGCAACAGACGCTCCCAGCCCTGTGGAGCGGCGATGCGATCGTGTTTTGATATCAATAGTCTCCGTTCTTTTTTTTATCAATCTCCGTCTTGAGCGCCGGGCGTTACTAATTGATACCTGACCTCCAACGCCCTCAGCGTTCCACCGTGGAGGACCAGATATCGGAGGCGGAGGCGCGCGGCCAGAACGCGGTGAAAGACGCTGCGGCTCGCGTCGTGGGGGACCTGGAGCACGCGCTGCAGCGGGCCAAGCACGACATGGCCAGGCAGCTCCGGGACTACCAGGAGCTGATGAACGTCAAGCTTGTCCTGGACATGGAGATCGCCACCTACAGGAAGCTACTGGAGGGAGAGGAGGAGAGGTGAATGGGCCTGGGATTTAAAAAACCCATTCTGGGTGGCAAGGGAACCACGTTTGGTGCTTTATAAAGCATTTATGTTATACTTTAGCTATTGAAAAAACAGCAGATCTACAAGCTCGTAGCGCGGCACCGAGTGCCGCACTATACGAACTTATAGGTCTGCTAAACTGTTTTTAACTCAAATCTTTGCTTCTGCATGGGAGGTCCCTGAAACAACATATTTTCAAATGGGGGGTTGGCGGCCAATTACATGTAATTTTTGGGGTCCTTGACATGAAATATTGCTGCACCACTGATATAGAAACACGAGGTATTTCAGAAACCCTTTAGGATTTAGAAGACATTTCTTTAAATTTCGACATCAGGCCTAAATGGGTTAACCCATTTATACCCGAGGCCGATTCTAAAAGAAATGGCTTCTAAATCCTAAAACGTTTTTTCTATGTCAAGTGGTTCTTTATGCTAGCTGCTGCCCCCTGCTGGTTGTGATGGCTTACTGTGTTGTGTGTAACCTCTGTGACTCACAGGATTGGATATCAGTCTATCATCAGCATTCAGTCAGTGCCCAACAACCGTAAGTAATAATAATAATAAATATAAAAAAACAACGAAAGTGTTTCAGTAGTGACACACAGCACACACTCATAAGACGTGTGACCTGCTGTGTGAGCTTGCAGATCTGTTGTTTTAAATTGGTATTTGGATCCAATGTTCAACTTAATCCCTATTTTATAGTAGTATTTAAATAAAAATAGAAACAACCACAAAAATGTACCATGCAGCTCATATTGTGTCACGATTCTGAAAAATACCTAGAAAATTGGTATAATAATCATGTCTAGATAATGGCCACCATATTGGCGCCTAGTTGACAAGTGGTTCAATAAAAGGCCTAAACTTACAGTATGCAATCCTCTTCTAGACTGTGGAGGGAAAAAATGACACTATTTGACTCTATTTGGCTGTCGGGTTGTATTGTATAGTATAGTATAGTATAGTATAGTACAGTTATAGTAGTAAAACAAGTGTCTACAGATGTATTTATAGTTAGTGTTTCTTTAACGACACTCTTCCCCCCAGGCGTGTGTATTGAACGACCACCATCGTCTCGAGGACGGTCAGGACCAAGAAGTACGTATTTCACAACTTTTCCTCTAGATCCTGTGCCTAAATATCTACAGAATACACACGCTCAAACTACACTCTTTCCTCGTCTAGATCCGGTGCCTACAAGGGAAGAACCTGAGCTGATCACTTGCTACTTTCCAGCAGGTACATATTTTGTGGGGCTTTGACCATACAATTTACAATTTACAATTTAGGCATTTAGCAGACGCTCTTAATCCAGAGCGACTTACATTAAGCAAGAACAAAAAAGCATGGGAATACATCACATAAAGACATTTATCATGAAACATGCGTAAGCTAAGAAAGTAACAGTGGAATATCTATAATGAAACTATACATATAAGCTATACATCTATACTACTATGCTACACATATGTACTATGACGTGCTATGACTACATACAATGCACTTATGCTGTCTACATAACATGCTATAAGTCTGTATCAAATGCTATCTAAGTCTACAGAATTGCTATCTAAGGGGGTGGGGTAAGTGCTATGGGCCATGATGGAGTCTGAAAAGGTGGGTTTTCAGACTACGGCGGAAGATTGGGAGTGATGCTGCAGTTCTGACTGCAATGGGAAGTGCATTCCACAGTTTTGGAGCCAGAAGGGAGAAGAGTTTGGGACGTGTGGAGTGTTGTCCCGGCGTTTTTAGTGAGGGTACTTCCAGCTTCCCTGCGTTGGCTGATCTGAGTGAGCGGGAGGGTTTGTAGGGTTCGATCATACTTGCAAGATATGGGGGAGCCATACCTTTGGTTGCTTTGAATGCCAGCATCAGAGTTTTGTATTCTGTGCGGGCAGCAACCGGGAGCCAGTGGAGGGAGCGGAGCAGGGGGGAGACATGTGAGAATTTTGGCTGGTTGAAGACCAAGCGAGCTGCTACCATAAAATGGTAAATGGTGCATTTATATATAGCGCCTTTCTCCAAGGCGCTTTGCATAGATTTGTGCATTCCATTCACCCATTCACACACACATTCATACACCGATGGCAGCGGAAACCATGCAAGGCACCAACTAGCACATTGGGAGCAATTAGGGGTTCAGTGTCTTGCTCAAGGACACTTTGACACTAACTCTGGGGGATGCCCACAGGGTTCGAACTGGCAACCTTGCGGTTACCATCCAGCCACTCTACCCCTGAGCCACCGCCTCCATGTTTGCTGTGTCACTCATACCATTAGACAGGCCTTCCCCAAACTGTTCTCATTGTGGAGTGGGACCCAATGGGGCCTATACAGTATGTAGGTTTAATAACATTCGTATTCTCTTTTGTTCAGTAGGGTTTACAGTACACGCACTGTCTGTGGTTTCAGTAAACCCACAGACAGTACAGACACGCACTGTCAGTTGAGTTAAACAAACCGATGCTCTCGGGCTGAAACCTTCTGACCGAAGGTCGCATTTATGATGAAAACGTGCAATTCCTGTCAGTGTGTCACTCAAAATCCCCATACATGGGAAAGCCCCCATATATGGTGCCCAGATCGTGACATCACTATAAGACTGATGTCATGGTAAATGCGATTTGCTGTCTCAATTAAGCCATTTCGACCTGAGATCAGATTCTAAAAAATGTCTGTTTGAAAATGACAGTTTTCTGAAAAAGCTATGTTTCTATGTCAGTCGTATGTCAGACTTTTCAAAAATAGCAGATCTACAAGCTCGTAGCGCGCCATGAGCTTGTAGATCTGCTATTTTCCAATAGCTAAAGCCTAACATAATGCTCTAACACCAAAAGGGGTTCCCTTCCAAAACGGGTTAAGCCCATATGGAAGCCCATATGGAATGTGAGAACAGGTTCTGACATTCCATATTATGTTGATCCTTCCCCATCCATCCTTCCTCTTCGACGTCTCCCTTTTGACTGATGCCTGTCCATTCAAACTCTAGACGGGCCCGCCCCAAAGTTATTAGTGCAACTGCGCCCAGAAGCCCGCGAAAACTAGAGTTCTCAACAGGCCCCGGAAATTAAGGCCCGGCCCTCATCAAACCCTGTACACATTCCATATGTTGATCTGACCTAATCAAACCCTGTACACTCAAGACATGCTAAAGGGTGAGGTCGCTTCTCGCGTCTTACTGGTTTGTTTGTTTTTTTGTAAATGAATGCCCTACTTTGTCAAACTGCAGTGTCACGCAAAAGTAGCCAATTTACAAGCTCACAACATGTTACATCGCAATGTGTTGTGAGGTTGAAGATCAGGTATTTCTGTCATTCAAAGTGATCATTCGAGTCTGTCCGGGTTTTATTTTTTATTTTTTGTATGAATATTGAAGCAGTATTGAAGAGCTTGTCACTACAGGATATACATTTAAACTGCACTCTTTCCTCTAGACCCTGTGCTGAAACTGGAAGAGCCTGAGCTGATCGCCTGCCACGCTCCAGAGCCTGAGCTGATCGCCTGCCACGCTCCAGAGCCTGAGCTGATCGCCTGCCACGCTCCAGAGCCTGAGCTGATCGCCTGCCACGCTCCAGAGCCTGAGCTGATCGCCTGCCACGCTCCAGAGCCTGAGCTGATCGCCTGCCACATTCCAGAGCCTGAGCTGATCGCCTGCCACATTCCAGAGCCTGAGCTGATCGCCTGCCACATTCCAGAGCCTGAGCTGATCGCCTGCCACATTCCAGCACTAAGTACGTATTTCACCACTGGGGGTCTTGGATTATATTTCATATATGTCACTGACACCATTTTTTTAACTGCAATTTTTCCTTCCAGTCCCTGTGGTGAAGTGTGAGGAACCAGAGGTCCCCATATGTTACTTTCCAGCACCAAGTATGTATTTTACTAGCCTGGGCACCATTTCATTTTAGGGTATAGCCTATGATCCTGTTGGGAGCGGATGATATCGTTACGTCATGTTGTAGTATTGTTTTGTAGTCGACAGGCAGGAACAACAGGCGGCAACTTCCTTTTCCCTCAAACCGGTTTGAGGGAAAAGGAAGTTGCCGCCTGCTTTTTGCTCTGTGTTGATGACATCACCCACGACAATCACGATGTGATTCAAATTAGTTTTTTTCCCCCCTGAAAAACGTATAATGACAGTTGATGCTATTTTCTTTTCCTGATTTTCATGGGTTAAACCAGTGGTTCCCTTGGGGGTCCGGGGACCCCCAAGGTTACTTGAGGGAGTTCCAGGGGGTCCCCAGCTAAATGATAATTTGGAACCAAATGGACCCTTATGGGTCTGTAACTCAGAGAGTGTACAAATGGAACCATTTGTGCACTCTCAGAGTTAAATTAGCATGTACAAATGGAACCATTTGTGCACTCTCAGAGTTAAATTAGCATGTACAAATGGAACCATTTGTGCACTCTCAGAGTTAAATTAGCATTTTATAATATGCATTGGGGGTCCCAGAACTAGAAATGCCATTAAATGGGGGGGTCCGTAGACTAATGCATGTCAAACTGGGGGTAGTTGAAATTAAAACGGTTTAAAGATCCCTGTTAGAGCCGTAAAGATCTTCTCTTATGGGGGTCCCTGGCATATCTTTTCAAATGGGGGTCCGCGGGCTAATTAGTGTCAATGTCGGGGTCCTGTTTGGGAACCACTGGGTTAACCCATTTTGGGCGGGAACCCCTTTTGGTGTTTTAAACATGTTATAATTTAGCTATTGAAAAATGGCAGATCTACAAGCTCATAGCGCGCCACCGAGTGGTGCGCTACGAGCTTGTAGGTCTGCTATTTTTGAAAAATCAAGGATTTAGATTATTATTTTTTTTATTTCGAGGTCAGGCCAAAATGGGTTAAACTGCGTTCTGTCCTGCAGGCTCCCCTGTGATGAAGACCCTGTGATGAAGACCCTGTGATGAAGACCCTGTGTTGAAGACCCTGTGATGAAGACCCCTGAGTCACCATGCAGAGCTCCGCTTCTCCTCAAGACGACGGAGGCCTAGGACAGCAAAACATTCCTTACAGCTGAAACTGAAACGCCTTTGGAATAACATACAGTATATAGTACAGTGTAACAACAGGAAGTATATAATGGTTATTGTTAACAGAGCCTGTACTGTATTATGCTTGTGTATCCCGTCATACATGATGTAGTACACAAAGTTTACTAAACCACTGAGCCAATTATTCACTTATTTATGCCTTATAGTATATTTCTCATATTTGGCATTTTGAACACTGACAAATGTTAACTCGGTTGCATGATCGTCTGCATGATTTGCTGTCCAATGTTTAAATAGTCATCCAGATGTTTTGTAGGTTTACATTCATTGACATTTCACAAATGAATGTAAACCAACAAAAGCCTAACTGTCTTTCCATTCACTGTACTAGCCTAACAGACTACCTGTCTTTCCATTCACTGTAACTGTACTAGCCTAACAGACTAATATATTGTGTGCATGCGATGGCCTTAAATGTTTAACAAGCTGAATATTAAAGTAAAAATGGCATAGGGTTATAGCCCATCGTTTTTTTTTTTTTTTAATGTATTTTTCATCGTTTTTCATAATTTTGTATGTATAGGGTCTGCCAAAATCTCCCGGAGGGGGCGTTAACATATGTGTCACGTGGTAGCGGCCGCCATTTTCGCTGGCATTTGTGGTTTGTTTACACTCAGCGACCATCCGTGTGCGTTCTCATTTTTAAACACCAGAGGGAGTTCTACGAGCTCGTTCCTGGCGACAACACAGTGAGCCAACACCAGGATGGAAAGAAAAAACGTCGGCCTCGACATACCTTACAAGGACAAGCATTAAATGTAGTCGCATTAGTGGTGGTAGAAGATCGAATCCTCTGTTCAGTCAGTGTGTTCATAGGGGTCGAGACCGTCAATATCCTTGATTTTGTTCAGGTAACGCTCCTTTTCCTCAAAGTTAAGATTGTCCTTGTAAGCAAGGTATGCCGAGGCTGACGAGGCCGACGAAAAAACAACCTTTCGTTGTTTTTAAATACATAGGCAGTTTGTTTTAATGTTGAGTAACACAACAATTAATGATATTCTATATTTTCTGTAAAGCACAGAAAAACGATTGATTCAACATTTTATTCAGTTTGTAGAATGGTTACAGTTCAACATAGGAATAGGTCTATCACACAGAACTTAATATTACCCTTTGTGAAATGTTAAAGGTAATCATTGATATAATTATTGTGTCTTCAGTAACGGAAGTCTTCCCATGTCTCCATATCCAGTGATATAACTCATATAGGATACATACAGAAGTGAAACTGTAAGGGAAACTGGAAGACATTGAACTAAAACACAAGCTGATAAATCTTTGCAGGTTCTCTCTCCTTTTAGGATGGAATTTGTAACCCACATTTATTTCTGTTTACCAAAGAGATTGTGCGATGGTCAGACACCTGCTACTAAACAAAGACTGCATGTTTAAAGGGATGTTTCACTTTCAAAGTATTCTACATTTTAAAGCACGAACAAACGATTGATTCAACATTTTATTCACAGTTTGTAGAATGGGTACAGTTCAACAAAAGTACATCCTATTAGTCTATGTGGACGTGAGTAAAGTAAATGCAGGAGTCAGCATAAATCCCAAATAACAGACACTGTCAGAGTCAAAGCAATATATAAAACCTGATTAGTTAGTTATTGTGGGGTTGTGATGACTACATTTTAAGGATGTGGGTTTTGTTCATTATTTAACATTTGAAAAAAAAAACATTGAATGGTGATGGCTGATGATTCATTCACTATAGACAATGCATTCAAATGCAGAGATTAAACGTGTTAATGGTCACTGGATGTCTGGCATTGGACAGATCAACTGTTAAAGGACCTATAACATAAAATTCAACTTTTTCAATTTCTTTTGTGTTTTTGGGGCTCCCATGTGTGTTTTCTATCCCCACAAATAACCAATTTTGAACAATCAGGCCTTCATGTCATATGGGTGTTTTAATGGAAATTGCTCTCAGAAACAGCTCGACTGATATTGGCCTCATCGTGATGTCATCAATGTCACCCTACTTTGTATAATTCCTCCTTTTCTTCAGTCTTCAGTTGCAAATTTGCATTTCCACTTTGTTTACAATGTCCACCATTGTTGATTTTCCAAGCTGGCATGGAATGGAAACAAGCCTGGTTTTATCTAGCATGAGTATTATAATGACTCAAATATTAAATAATCTGCATATCAGCACCCTCTCCACCTCAGGACATTGTGGTACTGCAGCTAAAACTGCTTTCAAAGTCCAGAAAGAATTGACAAGGACTGGTTATATCAGAGTGGTGATTGAGGCTCAAACCATTAGAAATAACTTTGAGGGACATAGACAATATGATTATTAAATATTAAAAGCAGTTTTAAAATGCATGTTATTTGCGCTTTAATGATCACATTATGGATGCACTGAGACCATTTTACACCTCTTTGACTCTGAGGAGTTCCAGCAGAACTAGGAATAGGTCTATCACACAGAACTTAATATTACCCTTTGTGAAATGTTAAAGGTAATCATTGATATAATTCTTGTGTCTTCAGTAACGGAAGTCTTCCCATGTCTCCATATCCAGTGATATAACTCATATAGGATACATACAGAAGTGAAACTGTAAGGGAAACTGGAAGACATTGAACTAAAACACAAGCTGATAAATCTTTGCAGGTTCTCTCTCCTTTTAGGATGGAATTTGTAACCCACATTTATTTCTGTTTACCAAAGAGATTGGTCAGACTCCTGCTACTAAACAAAGACTGCATGTTTAAAGGGATGTTTCACTTTCAAAGTATTCTACATTTTAAAGCACGGACAAACGATTGATTCAACATTTTATTCACAGTTTGTAGAATGGGTACAGTTCAACAAAAGTACATCCTATTAGTCTATGTGGACGTGAGTAAAGTAAATGCAGGAGTCAGCATCAATCCCAAATAACAGACACTGTCAGAGTCAAAGCATATAATATAGAAAACATGATTAGTTAGTTATTGGTAAATCAGGAAACAAATAACTGAAACAAACAAATTAAATTGGAGACTGAGGTTCACAAACTATATGCTATGGATATTATGTAGATGCAATGAGTATCGTGACAAACCGGACAACGTTAAGTATTTAAGTCATTATTCAGGTTGCTCTGAGGGAATGAGGTGCACTCAGGTGTGTGGAATCAGTTTCAATAGGGGTGTGATGACTGCAATTTTATTCAATGTGTTGTTTTCAAATGCTAAATAATGAACAAAACCCACATTCTTACATCAGGTTAAAATGTAAACAGGCTAAATGATGATGGCTGATGCTTCATTCACTATAGACAATGCATTCAGATGCAGAGATTAAACGTGTTAATGGTCACTGGTTGTCTGGCATTGGACAGATCACCTGTTAATGATCAGATTATGGATGCACTGAGACCATTTTACACCTCTTTGACCTTGAGGAGTTCCAGCAGAACTACAGAAATAGGTTGAACTAAAACACAAGCTGATATTCGCCCTCTTTCGTGATAGCATTTGAATATCCATCGTAACTAAATACATAGGCAGTTTGTTTTAATGTTGAGTAACACAACAATTAATGATATTCTATATTTTTGTAAAGCACAGACAAACGATTGATTCAACATTTTATTCAGTTTGTAGAGTACAGTTCAACAAAAGTACATATAAAAAAACCTGATATGAGGAAAAATAAAATGGTGTAAACAAAATTGTTCACACCAGGGTCCTCCGATTTTCAATTAATCCGAACATTTAATGACAAAAATTGTCTAAATGTAAACTACATCTGTGGAATCTGTAACATGGCAGAAGACCAGTCCGTTCAAATAGTATGTTACATTTACTTGCAATTAATCTATACATGGAAACATTTGTTTCCTATTGATCTAGAATTAGCATGCTCATATACATGTAATGCGTTTAAACAGTTTAGCCTTAAACAATTGTTTAATAAATACCATATGAATAAACATGTTACACTTGTAGTTGGTTGTAATGTGGATTCATATGTAAGCGGTCATCACATTTTCAGTGGCACAATTTAGTAAAATACTAACACAAGAACAGTTTAAACCAGTGTGTGTACAACCTTGTGAAAGTCTAAATTATTTTAATTACTAAAAGCTTTCCACACACATCACAATTATTTAGCTTTCTCTCCAGTGTGAATTCTCTGGTGGCTTTTAAGGTGTGCCATTGTAGAGAAGTGTTTTCCACACTGATCACATCCATAGGGTTTCTCTCCAGTGTGAATTTGCTCAAGTGTGTTTTAAGGTTGGCCAATTGAGAGAAGTTTTTCCCACACTGATCACATCCATAGGGTTTCTCTCTAGTGTGAATTCTCTGGTGGGTTTTGAGGCTGGCCAATTGAGAGAAGTGTTGTCCACAATGATCACATCCATAGGGTTTCTCTCCAGTGTGAATTAGCTTGTGTGTTTTAAGGTGGCCCAATTGAGAGAAGTGTTGTCCACACTGCTCACATCCATAGGGTTTCTCTCCAGTGTGAATTCGCTTGTGTGTTTTAAGGCTGGCCAAATGAGAGAAGTGTTGTCCACACTGATCACATCCATAGGGTTTCTCTCCAGTGTGAATTCGCTTGTGTGTTTTAAGGCTGGACATTTGAGAGAAGTGTTGTCCACACTGATCACATCCATAGGGTTTATCTCCAGTGTGAATTAGCTTGTGCGTTTTAAGGTTGGCCGAATGAGAGAAGTGTTGTCCACACTGATCAGATCCATAAGGTTTCTCTCCAGTGTGAATTGTCTGGTGGCTTTTAAGGTGTGCCATTTGAGAGAAGTGTTGTCCACACTGATCACATCCATAGGGTTTCTCTCCAGTGTGAATTCGCTTGTGTGTTTTAAGGCTGGCCAAATGAGAAAAGTGTTGTCCACACTGATCACATCCATAGGCTTTCTCTCCAGTGTGAATTGTCTGGTGGCTTTTAAGGTGTGCCATTTGAGAGAAGTGTTGTCCACACTGATCACATCCATAGGGTTTCTCTCCAGTGTGAATTCGCTTGTGTGTTTTAAGGTTGGACATTTGAGAGAAGTGTTGTCCACACTGATCACATCCATAGGGTTTCTCTCCAGTATGAATTCTCTGGTGACTGGTAAGTTGGGACATTGTAAGGTAGCGTTTACCACACTGATCACATCCATAGGGTTTCTCTCCAGTATGAATGCTCTGGTGGCTGGTAAGTTTGGACATTGTAGGGAAGCGTTTACCACACTGATCACAGCAGTGGTGTTTTTGCTTAGCCAAGCTTCTTTGTTCATTCACCTCTGGTAGAACCGGAAAACCAGACTGATGATGCAACACTGAATTGGAGACAAAAAATGAAACATTGCTTAGTACTTGTGCTTGTACTTCATGGACTTAAAATTGCAGAAACTAATTTGAATTTACTGTACACAATAATACATTAGAATCCATTTATAGTTCGATTTGACGATCTGTTGTGCATTTTAGAAAAATGTATTTTATGTCAATGCTAATATAATTATAATATTTATGACATAGTGTATATCCATATAGACAGTTAGTAACTTACAGAGGTCTTGGTGATCATTGGGTCCTCCCTGTTGAGCAGAACTGTTCATGGTGGCATTGGAGTTCATCTTCAGCTGAAGTCTGGAGTCCACAGTCAGATGGGATCAGAAATGATTGATATCCTGGAGGAGTTGGGGAGAACTCTTATACTAGAGAGCCTGAGGTGGAACCACTAACTGCTTGGTGTTGATTGGCCAAAGAGGAGAACAATAGAATCATGTCTCCATCAATCACAACCTAACAAAACTGCTGCAGGTGCTCCACCCCTCTGTAGCTCCTCCCCCAGGCCATGCTCTATGCAACATTCTAGAAATAAACTGCTAACTGTGAGATTGCTTTGTGAGCTTCATATTTAATGAATCTTAACTATATATTATGAGCATAAATCCCAAATAACAGACACTGTCAGAGTCAAAGCATGCATATAATATAGAAAAAATGATTAGTTAGCAATTGGTAAATCAGGTAACAAATAACTGAAACAAAAAAAATACAAAAATAAAACTCAATCAAATCCAGTGCGAAACAGCACCGTCTTTTACTGTGATTTAACATGAATAAGAGTGTTTTCTGGGTGTACATATGTTGTATGAATAATATAAGTGGATATTAATTAATGCAGAAGAGTCAAAGAGGAATGCTCCACATTCTTTCACTACCATCAGAACCAAGTAGAACCAGCTCTGGTGAAGAAACAACTGCTCATACTGTGGTTTACATCACAGCCTCTTACAAATAAAAACAGTTAGGCCTATTTGTTTTCCAAAACACAAACTGCCACTCAACAATGATTGCAGACAGTCTTCATAAATGGTACACAAGCCTTCATATCTTGTATTTTACCAGTATACTACCACATCCCCTGTACCTTTATTATTATTTTATTAAGCTGCAATGTAAGTTCAATTTGTTTACACTTTAGTATAGAAGACAGTAGTCTTCAAAACTGTCAAGGCCTAACAACACATTGGTATATTGTCAAATCATAGCCCATTGTGTAATGTGTAGGCCTGTGTGCAGAAACATGTGTCCATACAGTATTATTAATTCATGATCAGGATAAGTCAGGATAAATGATCATATCCTATATTCACGATTAGCCTACATTGTGTAATCGTTTATGTAGACTTAGATAGCATTTGATACAGACTTATACCATGTTATGTAGACAGCACTATAATTGCATTGTATGTAGTCATAGCACGTCATAGTACATACTGTATGTATAGCATAGTTGTAGTTTCATTATATAGATATTCCACTAAATGCCTAAATTGTAGATTGTAATTGTTATTAACAACAGAGAATAACAGCAACAACTGTGTGTAAACCTGTGAAACCGGTCAACGTTACGTCTTTAAGTCATTGTTCAGGTTGCTCTGAGGGAATGAGGTTATAGCCCATCGTTTATTTGAATTTTTGGAGAAAAAAAAAATCCTTGTTTTTCATCATTTTGTATGTAGGACTAGTAGTATGCCAAAGTTTGTGCTATTGCCATATAGAATGCATTGGGCGTTTAAGTTAAATAACTCAGAAACTATAAAACATTTCAAAGTAAAAAGTTCCAGCATGTGTTTCCACAGTAAGCTGAATATTAAAAAGTGTGAATGGAGTTTCTAGGTGAAAGTGATTTTTGACGTGCCAATGTCTGCCATTGAGCCCCATTGTAAATTTGAAAGCACTATATTTCTAAAACTATGAAACATTTCAAATATTCCTTTTCATGTCCAACGTAAGATGAACCTAAGTAGGCTAGAATGGGGTTGCTAGGTGTAAGTATGTAGGACTAGTAGCATGTCAAAGTTTGTGTCTAATCCTCTGCAACACCCATTCTCATATGCCAATATCGTACGGCATACTATAGCACGCCGTTTTTCATCATTTTTGAGGATTTGGAAAAAATAAAAAGTAGCTGAGCTACTTTTTCCTATGTAGCTGTAGCTTTACAAGCTACATTTCTCCAGGGGTAGCTATGTAGCTTGATCAAGCTACTGCCATGGTGAGCTAATTGTAGCTTTACAAGCTACGCTTTCAAAGTAACTTCCCCAACACTGCAGGACATTACTGAGAACATTCATACTTAGACTACAAGAGGATAAGTTCTATAAAAAGTGGGAAAAGTGGGATATCTTCTCTCAGCCTAACGATAATACAAGAGGATTTCAATGAATGTATTTTGTAAAACAGCCTGCTTCTGTCCAATTCATCACTATAAGGTCCAGGACTTCTATTTGAGAGAATGTGTGGTTTATGGCTACTGTAGCTATATCACTACTCCATCAATGCAGGATTATGATTTATATCATTATATTTACATGACTGTAGTTTATGACAGCTATACTGTATAGCTATACTTCATATTGAGATGGGGTCCACGGCCAAATGAATATAATTTTGGGGGTCCTTGACGTGAAAAAGTCTGAGCACAACTGATATAGTGACAGGAGTTGTTAAAATGCCTTGTATTTGTTTTTGTTTTCCATTAAGTGTTCTGAGCTTATATCTGCTATTTTTTAAACTAAAGATGTATTCTGTAACTAGTTAGACTGTTTATGTTTCTTTTCCCTTTTTGCTTCCTTTATGATGAATTCCTGTTCTGTTCTTTAACTATATAGAAGTGTCTATTTGTATGTCTCTAAATGTTTTGATGAATTGAACAATGTGGACCCTGTTGTAAACAAGTGTAATGCTTAATTGGGGTCGTCCACTCACAGTTAACAGTCTCTGTATTGAGTTTGTGCTTGAAATGTACTGTAATTCTGCAAACTGTTAATAAATATTTAAATCAATCAAAAACTATTAACCAATATTGTGACTCATTGCGTCCATACAGAGAGAAGCAGAGAAGCCCTTTCATTGTCCGGCCGTCCGGCAGGAAAAAAACCCCCCAGAGAATTCACACTGGAGAAGAAGCCACACCAAGACCATACAATGTGGCTAATGTAGAAAAGGTTTCAGAAAGTCCCTGATTTTAGAGAAACACGACAGAATTCACACAGGAAAGAAATAATTAAACTGTGTACTGCGTGGGAGGAGTTTCACTCAGTGTCATGGAGCCACACACATACATGCAGGAGTGAAAGCCTTGCACCGAGTGTGGAAAAAGCTTTAGTATAGGGCCTATAACTCCAAGTTCTTTTAATCTCCATCAGAGAAGTCACACTGGAGAGAAACACTACAAATGCAAGAAGATATTTACCTCTACTGCTGCCATGCACAGAAGAACCACCACTATAGACCAAGCAATGGTCAAACACTATAGTGACAAAACAGTGAGCATAGCGTTGAATGATCCACCATCATTATGCACGATACTGAATGACAATTGAATGTTAAAGAGCATAAATAGAGCAATTATTGAAAGACGACTAGCCATCATCATTACACACATCAGACAAAACTAGGGCAATGGCTGTGTTTTAATGACAATGTAACACCATCCTTATGCACCACTTTGACTGCATTACATGTGAATGGTAAAGCCATGGAAGACCAATCAATGGTGTGATACATGGGCGGGGCAACAAGTAATCAGATTAATTTGTGAAAGAACACTCTACTGCTCTGTTGTATTGTCCACTGTATACCAAGACATCAGAGACACATACTTCCCACAGATTACAACCACACACTGAGATTTTGAAAACATGACCAATGACAAAAAACTCCCATATTTGTTGGGCAATTTACAATTTAGGCATTTAGCAGACGCTCTTAATCCAGAGCGATTTACATTAAGCAAGGGAATACATCACATAAAAGCATTTATCATGAAACATGCGTAAGCTAAGAAAGTAACAGTGGAATATCTATATGAATTGAACAATCTATATAATTATATATATATATTATATATTTTATATCTATATAATGAAAAATACAAATATAAAAAGTGAAAGGGGATGAGAGTAGAATTGTTTTAATTTCAATTAAGACACATTATTCGTTAGTGTTATTTATTAGGACTTACTTAGTGTTATGTCATTATGTTATTAATCATGTTCACACCAGAAAATGAAATGGATGTATAGTTCTGACATTGTAAAGTGTATAAATGGGAATGTATTTCAGGCTGTTGGTGGATGTCATGTAGCATATTTATGTTTTGGTGAAGACATTTCTATTGGATTTCAGATGTATCAATGTCTGTTTAGTCTATTAGCTTTCCAGGCACTTTAGTGGTCGGCCCCACATTCATTATGATAGCTCATTGTGATGTATTCATATTTTACTATTTATTCGATTGTGCTTACATGATATTTATCCTGTCGTGGTACCATGAATAGGTACTTCTTATTGATACTGTGTAAGATGATAACGGTTGACACCTGTGTTCAATAACTGTTGATTGTATCTCAAACATAAATGCCACACTTCCTGTTGTCTTGTCACAACGATGAGGAAGGCCACACAGGCCCAAACGTGTGCATTTTAATTCTCAGAGGTAAATAAAATCATGTAAAATGACATGCAATGAGTGCTGGCATTTTCTTCACCTCAACTTAAATCTTTGAGCCCTTATATATATATATATATATATATATATATATATATATATATATATATATATATATAACTTATATCTTCGAGCCTTATTGCACCTAGAAGTTTAGAACCTGGAGTGCTGCGGGTTGTCTGCTACGGCAGTGCTTTTCTTTATGTTTACCCACATTAGCTATTTACATTGCTTAAAATAATCAAGCCTGCTAGCTTTTTAATATGCAACATTTAATTAAATTATATATGTATCTTCCTAAATGGATAGGAAGCCAAACTGTTTCCCTTCTGTTGTATGTCAATCAGTTTAGTCAAACTATCAATTGTCAATTAGTTTGCCTGAATGTAGTAAACATTTTTAGTGATGTATATTTATTACTTCCTGCTTAGGTCTACTTCACTTTTTTAAAGTATAGTGTTGAATACTGAACCTTGAGTGATTTAGGTTGTGATTGGTGGACAGATGGTTCTATTGTTCTCCTCTTTGGCCAATCATTGCAAGCCTCCACCTCAGGCTCTCTAGTATAAGAAGGGTGTTAGTTGTAACGTCTCCACAACTCCTCCAGAATATCAATCATTCCAGAACTGACTCTGACTCCAGACTCCAGGTGAAGATGAACTATCTGCAGACCACCATGGACGATTCCGCTCCAGAGGGAGTGACGCTAGCAGACAGAACGGCTTCCTGTTTGACTCGGCAGGAAGAGGAGCTCACCTGTCCCGTTTGCTGCAACATCTTTAAACATCCCGTTATCCTGCCGTGTAGCCACAGCTTCTGCAACGCCTGTCTGCAGCAATGGTGGACGGTGAAGAAGAACAAGGACTGTCCCGTTTGCAGAACAGAGTCCTCCCAGGACGAACCTCCCGTCAACTTGGCCCTGAAGAACCTCTCTGAGAACTTCTCAGAGAAGAGAAGTCGCAGGTCCCTCAGAGACGATTCCAAAGTGAATACTCTGTGTGATTACTTTGACTCACTTCAAATACTACCCGAGGTTAATACTTTGTGCGAGTACTTTAATGTACTACAAATACAAAGATAAAACCTTGTGTGAGTAATTTAGTACCGCGCTATACTACAAGACGTAGTAATTAGTAGTAGTGTTGATCGTTTGAATTACGACTCTATCAGTTTTTACAAGAGTGTAACCACCTTCACACCTTGTATTGGTGTGCTATTTTTGATAGCATTCCTATTCCCCCAGAATAGGGATGCTGGTGTTCAAGGTGGTGCTAAAGTTATGCTTTAGCTTTTGAAAAATAGCAGATCTACAAGCTCGTAGCGCGCCATAGGTCTGCTATTTTTTTTAATCGAAGAACGACTGACATAGAAACATAGCTTTTTCAGAAAACTGTCAGGATTCAGATGACATTTTTAGAATCTGATCTCAGGTCAGAATGTTTTCTGTCACAACAAAAAAACACTGTTCGTTTTTTTTTTACAGTAGGCCTACACGTGTCTGGGACAAAAGCAGACATGACTGATTATAGACCAGGGAGTCATTTTTTACCGAAAACGAATCGTTGGAACAGATTGAGCACCCCAACCTTTATGAACACATCTGTGAAGAAAGCTAGTGGTGAGCATTTTCAACTTGTATTATGACCCTTCTGATGATTTCCCTACAGCTGCAATGTTGGTGATTTTGACGTCGTTTAATACAATTAGATAGGACTTTTCTGTTTGGATGAATGGTCTTCCATTGCACCTATAGGTAGCACATTGCCATTAACTTTAATATATGGTAAGGTGGACGCGGTCTGCATTTTCTCTCTCTGTCAGAAGGCTGGATTGTCCTGTTTTTAAACGTTGCAGCCATCAGATCTTTTCTAATACTAAACTAAGCAACAGCTACATATACTTAAATATTTTCAATATTATTAGCCTGCACTTGTATTATGTCTTCTGTAATCTCAGCATCATTGAAAATACTTTGTCCTTTTATAAGAAAACTAATAAAGGTTAAATGTACTTTTCTGAGTTTAAGTTGACAGTGCAATATAATTTGTATTATACACCAAAGACAAGCCCCTTGGCATTTTATCTGTTGAATTATCCTCAATTTTTAATTAATCTGAACATTAAAGACATGACATACAAATACACACTTCTATGAAAACAGTTAAATAAAGTTACAAATTACAATACAATAATTATTGCAGATTTGCAGTTTGTCCACACAGCCTTATATCCTATACAAAACTGCATTACATGTTTTGACAAGCTGAATATTAAAGTCAAAATGGCATATCATAATAATGTGCAACATAAGTGTTGTGAATTATCTGCATGCTGTCTTACTGGCAGCCTCTGGTGGACACTCCCAATTACCTGCATCCACAATCACCACTCAACTCACTAGCCAATCACAGTCTAGGTGTGCCACATATAACCAGCAACTCACCCCACACTCCTCACTCAGTCTCCAGCCTTCACACAGGCAACATGCAGTACCTGCAGACCTCACTGAGTCTCTACCCATTACTCCAGCCATGCGTACTTGACCAAAGTAAGCCTTTATGTTCTGTATTGAATTAATGTATTCTATGCTATGTTGATCACCTTGCCTACTATGATTGTTCACATATGTATAAATGCCCAGTCTACCTGTTGATACGTACCCATTCTGTTGCCATATTCTGAACTATATTTGATCTACTTTATTGTCATGCTATAGCTAATATGTATTCCATTTCTTATATCTTGCTTGTAGAAACCATGGATTAAGGAGATAATAAACCTGACCTTGTTGAGAATATACCTTGGTGTCACATACTCTCTCTGACCGGGGATACTTGGGTGGTCAGCTCATATCCCACAAACCCAACCAGCAGAATATTTATTAATAAGGATGGTCTGGATAACTATACTGCTCATGTAATAAAACTTCTATCTCAGAAATACAACACGTCTGTACTTTTATTGCCTCGTTCTCTTCACTCTTCATCCCGTTCCAATCACACCAGACATGCATATAGGCGAGACGTACAGTACAGTAAGAAAGAAAGAAAGAAAGAAATAATTAATTATGATTGTGGGCCATGCGTCTTTACACAGTGTTATGAATTCACATAACCATGTATAGATTTCCAGTGCAGTGTTGACTCAACTAATCCTCCTAAGCCATTAGCATTAGACCAGACAGCTTGCAAAACAGCGTGAAATGGAATAATGATGAGTAGTGCTCTAAGTGCATGTTGCATACTTCTGTAAAAGGCCCGAGGGCAAAAGGTCTCGGTCTTAAGAACACATACTTCCATTCCTTCCTGTATAGAAGTACTTTCCATGTAGTCGTGTACGTTTCGTCTCGCACCTCTGGCCTGTAACAACAGAGGTGTGAGATGCAAAGGCGAGTGTTCTCCTCGCATAGACGAGAAAGTTCCTTCTCAGGTCTCTCTGTTCTCGCTTCTCGCATCGCTGCACTCGCATCGTTCGAGGGCATCTGAGAGGCACATCTGTCGCTGCTGAAGGAGACAGGAAACCAGTACACGGCAAACCGCATGGCGACCTTCGATTTACCTCTCGGAAGCAAGCACCATAACGAACTTTATGCACCACCTGAAACCTGTTCATGTGTCAATCAAATGTGTTTCTCAGAAATAGCTCACGTGACTTATGACCACTGGGCGGATACCAAAATGTTGTCTTTATATACTGTAGTACATACAATAAACGTCAGTTCTGTCATTTGAATCACTCCGACTTTGTGAATCATTCAAAGGGCATTCTCAAGGCGCCTCTTTTCTCTACGTCTGGGTTACGGCTGCAGGGATAAAGTTATCCAATTTCTGTTCCACATTTGGGGGCTCCACTCACACCACAGCCGGATGGCGACAGCTGACCAGAGAGATAACTGACAAATGAATGATCGTTACAATTGGTGGCAGCGGTGGGGTGGTCTATTAAAGGTAAGTCTCATTAAATCTATATTCAATATATTTGATGTTGACTTACCTCTGACGTACCCCAAAATTTTTATGTAACTATCTGTCAGTGAAAAGATTTGAACAGATAAGGACCACAGTGTACTCTCCTGTGGGCCCGCAGGAGAGGAGAGGATGCTTGACTATAAATGGCATTTATAGTAATGTTGAGTGATAGGCACTCAAAGTGTTAACACCAGTGGACAAATTAATTTGTCGCATTTGGTGGACAGTACCGGTACAAGTAGAAGCACCTCGTTTATAAGTAAAAGTCTGTTTACTTAAGAGTATTGTGTGTAGACAATACAGTTTGGTCCGATAAATTGTTGTCAGAACGGTCGATCCATGGCTGCTGTGTGAGCTGTATGCTAAACCCAAAGGTTGACTTTATCCATTGATATATAACACTAATATCTTCTTGTGCTGCTAAATATCCCGGGAGTTGGAAACATGTCTTGGTTCAAAAAGAAGGCTAATACCGGGAGCAAAGGCTCCGTTATTATTCCTTTTAAGGATAGCACCAAAGTCCCGGCTAAGGCATTTGAATCATCCACGACCCCACCTACGGATAAATTACCGTGTGAGACTCCCTGTCAGTATGTACAAAGACAGATAGGAGGATTTTATGTAAATCCGTTTGTGGACTGCATGGCAGGATGGAGCGAGTCTCTGTTTCCCCAAGTGGACAAACCTTATCCTCGGACAGGTTCGTTTGACGATTACGAAATGGGCCTGGCCGACAGGATGATTAATGGGGGTTTAGGAGATCCAAATTGGGAGAAACCCTATATGGTGGAAGCTTTAAAGGCATGGGTGATTCTGAAGCCTTCTTGGGACAAAGGTAGAGCTAATAGCAAACATAAGGGCATTGTCTGCTTGTCCTCCCGATCACCCGCCGTGAACAAAGTTCACGACCGAGACGATTCGGACGACATACTGGCAGTGACAAGTTATGCACATATCTATCCAGATCTGACGGCAGTTACAAAGAAAAGCCCCACACCAGCCACTTCAGATGACACCTCCCCTCCTGTTTCCCCTATGGTTACGCGAAGCCATGTTGCGGAAAGAAAGAAGCTTGATTTGGATATAGAACAAGTCTACCAGCAACAATTGGCAGTTAGAGCAGAGCTAGCCATATTAAAGGAATTAAAGGAGGGGACCAATAGCCAGGAATATGATGAGCGGATTGCCCAGTGTGAACATAAATATGACCAACTCAAACGACGGTCAGCGGCTCTGCGCGACAAAGCCGACACACTGGGCGACGGTACAGCACTCAATGTTGCTTCACCGGTAATTAAGCAGTATCCCTTTCTGAGAATAAATGACAGCTATGTGCTAAAGCCACTTGACTTTGCTCAGATGAATCAATTCTGCAGGGATGCCCCTGCACCAGATCAGAATGTCAACGCTTTCCTCCGTTATACTACCAAGCTTGCAGAATATCATAGTCTGACTGGCCTTGACTGGAAATACTATTTAGAGCATATGTTTCAGAATACCTCTGCTTCCGGATGGAAGCAGGACAGGATGATGAAAGAGTGGGCCGAGGTTGGTGCTGTGGAAAAAGGCAATTATAAATGGTCTGATGACTTAGAGGCCTTTTTGAAAGCGCTCGATGGATATTGCAGGTCTATTTTCCGCGATAAAATTGACTTCACTAAGGCTTTAAGCGTTAAGCAAGAATCCGGAGAATCTGTCATTGCTTTTATTGAGCGTTATGAAAAAGTTTGGAAACATGATGCTAGATTGCCGTTGGAAAGTGAGTCTGATGCATGGAGCTTTTTCTCCAATGCCATGGCAAACATGCTGCCAGGCTGCAGCGATGTCATAAAATTGTTTGTGGACTTCACTGGCAATTTAGAAGATGTGAAAAAGGCAATTAGGGTTAAGGAATCCTATGGCGCTTTTGATCTTGCTAAAGCAGCTGCAGACAAAACAAAGGTGAAAAAGGTCGCCTTGGTTACTCAACTGCTACAGCAACATCAAAATCCCCATTTTTCACACCAGCAACGAGGTGGTTTTCAACGAGGTAGGGGCCGCGGGGGCCAGTCCTCGCGTGGAGGCCCTCATGGCCCCCAGCGAGGTGGATTTAAGCAGAGAGGACGTGGGGGACATCGTGGTGGTCTTAACAAAAATGGTTTTGACCCAAACAGCTGCTTTAACTGTGGTGCACTAGACCACTGGTCTAGAAATTGTCCATATGAGAGGAGACAGAAAAATGCTGAATATGACGAGTTTCAGCACCAACAGCACCCGCAGCAACAGCAGCCGGCCACGGCGCCTCCCCAACTCCCCTCTGCTCCCCCACTGCCACAGGGAAAAGTTGCTTTTCCCCTCCCATGGCAACAATGAAGCTGCCCACAGAGTAATAACGATGTCCCAGAAAAGCAAATGTTACAATTACAACTATCTGATTCAGCAGACCAGTTACCCTTAATGATTATTGACATACAGAATGTCCAAGGAGAATGGGTGCCTTTCTCCTTCCTAGTTGACACGGGAGCTGATAATACTTCTGTGTGCTCGTGGGCTGGCCCGCTTTCATCTGCTAAAATACGCTCTGTGGGAATAGATGGGACACCCTTTTCATGCCCAAAAACGAAATTTGTCCGTGCCCGCTGTGCTGGGGATCATTCAGTTAATTTTCAGCACAGTTTTGTGGTCATCACTTCCTGTCCATATAATCTAATTGGGCGAGATGTGTTGTCTAAAATTGGTTGTACACTAACATTGGGACCACGTGGGATGGCTCTCATAGCAGGGCCACTACATGTATTCTTATCTTCCTCTCCCCCAGACTCACTGCCTGTGCAGCCACACAGCTTCCTCCCATGTGTCACACTCAAACCACGGGATATGCAGGTGGTTGAAACGTTACTACGTTCACTGTGCTGTGACCTAGTTTGCAAGCTCCAGGCTCACTTATTGTGTGTGCACAGGACACCCACCATGGGTGACGAGACCCCCCCCACTATCTCCTTTACGCGCTTGGTCGCATATACAAACATGGCTTTGTTGAGTGGTCCACAGGGGACTTTTCTGTTGGCCTTTGATGATTCTATGATAGCGGACGGCGCCACGGCTGTGGTCTCTCCGCTGTCGCCGGCTCTGATTGCTGTGCAAAGTAATGATCAGCGCTTGTGCATTCCAGAACAGTTCAAGGACATACCAATAGAGGTATGGGCAAGGCACAAGAACCACACTGGCTTTATTGATTGCACGCCTTACAAGGCAAAGTTAAAGGATCCAACACAGGTTGCTTTTCGAAAACCATACCCTTTGACCCAAGAGAAGAGAGACGGCATACGGCCGGTTATCCACTCTTTGCTTGACCAAGGGGTCATTAGAGAGTGTTCTAGCCCTTACAATAGCCCTATACATCCTATTAAGAAGGCAAATGGTCAATACAGGTTAACTGTTGACCTACGACACATCAACGAACTGATTGTCCCATTACCACCATTTGTGCCAGATATAACTATGATTATTACGGCAATTCCGGCTGACCACGCCTATTTCACCGTGTGTGATTTAAGCTCTGCTTTTCACAGCGTTCCCGTACACATTGACACGCAGCCACTGTTGGCCTTTGAATTTGAACATAGGCAGTTCTGCTTCACGCGCCTCATTCAGGGCCTCGTGGACTCGCCTGCGGCTTTTGCACGTGTCGTCCACACTACGTTGGAGGGTTACCGTCCACCAGAGGGGGCCTGTTTGCTCTCATACTGTGATGATTTGCTCGTTTCCGCCATCTCGCACGAATCGTGCGTCGTGGCGTCGAAGGCACTGCTTTGCCACTTAGCAGCCACAGGCCATGTTGTCAGCCTGGCCAAACTGCAGTGGGCATTGCCCTGTGTACGCTACTTGGGTTTCATGCTGTCTCAGGGGCAGAGAACTTTGGCAGCAGATCGAGTGTCGGTGATCCGACAACTCCCCCCGCCGCGCACGAAAGCCCAGATGCGCTCCTTCCTCGGGGTGACCTCCTACTGTCGTCATTGGATACCAGATTGCTCCTACTACGACAAGATCCTGAGAGAATGCACTCTCACTGGGGCCCCTGAACAGATTTTGTGGACTGAACTAATGACACAGACTTTTCATGCACTGAAAGACTCTCTCTGTTCTAGTCCCGCCTTAGGTTTGCCGAGATATGACACCCCATTTCATATCTACGTCAGCGAGACTGGCACAACGGCCGCAGGAGTCCTGGCGCAGTCCCATGGTTCAGGGTTGAGGCCTGTTGCTTATCTGTCTACGTCATTTTCAACGATCGAACAGGGGCTGCCTGTCTGTCTCCGCGCTGTTGCAGCATGTGCCCTGATGGTAAAAATAGCAGACAAAATCACCTTGGGTTTTGACACTATTCTGCACGCTAGCCATCAGGTTTTAACGATTTTAAACAAGGTTAATTCACAGCACATTACTGTTCAACGCCGGAGCCATTATGAAGCTGTACTAACAGGCACACCCAAACTGGTCATAAAAGCCGAGACACAGACTAGTCCTGCTATCTTGCTCAAACAGCTCTTGCTGGCTAACGACGTCCAACATGTGGAGCTAGGCCCACACGACTGTCTAGAGCAAATAGCTGCTACTACAGGGGCTCGCCCGGACATCTCTTATGTGGCATTCGAAGAGGGCTCATACCTGTATGTAGACGGATCCTGTTCAAAGCCGTCTGACGGCGTTTACAAATGTGGTTATTCAGTTGTGCAATTGCCAAATACTGTTGTGGAATGCTACAAGTTGCCATTTAACAGCGCCCAGAAGGCAGAATTAATGGCCCTCACCCGTGCTTGCGAACTGTCAACTAATGACATTCTCACTGTCTATACTGATTCCAAGTATGCATATTCAGTTCTTGTTGATTTTTGCAGATTGTGGTTCGTTTCGGCAGACAAGAAGCCCATAGCGCACAAGCACCTGATCTGCCGCCTTATTGAAGCGGCCCAGCTCCCCTCTCGCCTTGCCGTGATTAAAACGAAGGCCCACGACCGCCTCATAACAGAAGAGGCCCGTGGGAACAACTTCGCGGATTTCGTGGCAAAGGCAGCAGCCAGTGACGACCCTGTGCTGATAGGAGGTACATTGATGGTAATTCCGATGTCTCCTTTCCTCACAGAGCCGCTCCCAGACACACAGGCTGACTCTCAGCCTGTGCAGGCTGTGCAAATGTTTGTTTCTGACTTAGTCCCCCAGTCAATTGACCTGTTAATACTACAGGCCAATGCTAACGACTTTGACAAAGCAGAATGGGCTAAGCACCATTCCACTCTCGACCCGGACGGTGTCTTGAGAGACAAAGACAAACGCATTTGTTTGCCCGGTGCATTATTGCCTTTGATTGTCCGTCATTTTCACGGTGTTTCACATGCCGGACAAACAGGGGTAATAACAAGAATTAATGCACAGTATTGCATACATAAAGTCAGCAGTACTGCAAAATTGATTCTTTCCCAATGCCTCACATGTGCACGGGTACACTGTGGGAAATCTATCACTAAATTTGACGCTCTGGTTCCTGCTGAATATCCATTCCAAGCAGTACAGATTGATTACACTCAAATGCCACGGGCAGTAAAGGGTTTAAAATATCTTCTGGTCATCATTTGTCGATTTTCCAAATGGCCAGAAGCATATTGTGCACGAAAAGAAGATGCAGCGACGGTCATAAGGTCACTTGTCACTGATTTTCTACCACGATGGGGGCTCCCAGAATCCATAGACTCAGACTCAGGTACCCATTTCACTGCTAAGGTTGTAAAAGGGCTGTGCGAAGCCCTCAAGGTTAAGTGGAAACATCACTTGGTACACACCCCCACTAGCAGTGCATATGTCGAGAGGTCCAACCGTACTATAAAAGAGAGGTTGGTAAAGGCTGGTCTGGAAAATGGGCTAAATTGGGTAGAAAACCTACCAGCTGTCCTGGCAGAGATCCGCATGACTCCCAATGCTAAGACTAAGCTCTCACCATTTGAAATTGTGCTAGGCAGGCCGTTCCCGACTCCTTGGGTACACAATAAAATGTATCGCCGACCCGTCGTCGGTCCATGTCTAAACGGGGACATGGACACCATTGTCTCTGACTATACTGATGCCCTAATCCAAAAGCTTAACAGTATTCATGGTGATGTGTCCCTTGCTCTTCCTATCCCCGCTACTAAACCCTCTCATCCCTACAGGCCTGGAGATTTTGTCTTAATTAAGGCACTGCAAGCGACAGCGGGAGAGCCCCGATACAGCACACCCACGGAGATTATTGCTGTAACCAGAACTGCCGTTCTCACCGAGAGAGAACCAAGGTGGTTGCACGCTACACGCGTCAAAAAGGCGCCAGGAGGTATTACACCATGCAATCCACTTGGGGCCGCCTGCACAACAGGGGACCCTGGTGCTGGGGCAGGCCCAGGGGTCCTGTCGGAAGGGATGGTGGGAGAAACCCCACCCCCTTTCCTCCTGACAGACCTGTCGGAAGGGACTGTGGGAGAAACCCCATCCCCTTTCCTCCTGACAGACGACACCCCACCTCCTTCTACTTCCAGCGTGACAACCCCCTTAGACAACCGTTCCAGCGTGACAACCCCCCTAGACCCCCTCCACCATACACCCATAGGCCAAGGGAAAAAGGACACAGACACTGTTTAGCACAGGAAACCCTTAACATCATGGTTATCGCCATGGCGCTGGCCTTGGCCGCTACACTGGCGGCCGCATGTGTATGGCATGTCCTTTGCCCGGCTGGGCTAAAGGAATGCAAAAAGAGCCAGCAGCTAGCCATTCGCGTCCTGGCCCCTGACCTACCACCTAGCTATGTTAAAAACTCCACTCTGAACGTCACTACTGTTGGTGAACGTATAGAAACACAAGATGACTTGTACGACCAATACTATGACTTGCCTCAGCCCCCACCCTTGCCTCAGCCCCCACTTGCTAACCGGAAAATACTGAGTGTTGCGACTAATGCTAACCCCTTCCCTCGCAGGAAAAGGTCTTCCCGATTCCCCAAGAGGGCTGGGAAGAGGAAAAGGCCCAAAGGACTTGGACTTAAACTCGAAAGGCCAAAAAGGGGAATTGCACCTGATCCCGTTCCTCTGCTGATTGCTATAAGAACGGGCCATCCCCCTCCCTATGTAGGAGGTGCTGACTCCGTCCCCCTAGGGTTTGATCATTTCCCTCTCCCAAATCCGAGGCCCGATAATTTTCCTGAAGTTAAACCCCCTAGCAAGAGAGTATCTGGTGACCTCCCTGTCTCCTCTGCGGTCTCCTCCCCTAAATGGGATCCACCTAGCAGTGTGGTCAAACATAATAATTTGGCTCTGACCATCATGTCTGAATTTGCTCATAAGAACAACATGTCTGATTGTTGGATATGCGCAAATTTGCCCATGTCCTCTAAATCCGCCATGTTGACCCCAATCCCTTTTACTATGGCTGATTGGAATTTGATTAATTGGCAGAAACTGGCCCCGAAAATGAGCAAAGGTGATTCTGATTGCTATACACCACCTCCCTTTAAGCAAACTGCTACATGTGTTTCCCCAGAGCAATGCCAATATCTTGTTAACGTTCATGGACAGGAACTTGACAAATTCAGTGGCGAGGAGAGGAACGTCCTGCAGACAGCTATTCTGGAGTTCAACAGAAAACACCGCCCCAAAGGTATGCGTTGGACCGATCTGCTTCGGCTTACTCATTATGAGAAAACGATGCAGAAAGGTTTCCGCTTTAACCTCCAAATGACCCTGGTCGAAACTGATTGTTGGGAAGAAAACGATTCCCGTAGTAAGAAATGCATTCTCCAGATTAATACTGATTCAATTCGACTTGAGGCGGTGGTGTTACTTGTCCCATGGACGGCTACAATTTCTGTTGTAACCTTGTCATGGGCCAAACATTTCTGTCAGGCAGCTGTTTTGCAGGAGGTTCCCGAGATGCGTGATTGCAGTGTGTCCTGGCCGACCACTACTGTCTACCCTTTGAAGGACGTTAGCCACTGTGTGACCTTTCAACCGTGGGCCCAGCCGCCTTCATCCAGTCTTGGTGAAAGTCAGTGTGTCGGGCCTATGATTCAGGTCCCGTTTGCTGGGGGCCCCGAAAATCCATTACCAGAAAGAGTATATCTTGTGTGTGGTGACACTGCATATCGATGCCTTCCTCTGGACCCGAAAGACTACTCAGGTACCTGCTATTTGGCATATCTCGTCCCGCTAATCAGAAGAGCGGACGCTAAAGAATTAGCACCCTACCATGTGCGTGCACGCCGTGATATTGATCATTTCTTTGGCATTTTGGTCCCAAATTATGGCGTGTACCGATCTCAGCAAGAGATACGGTCTCTAACTGAATTATTGGAAAAACACATGAATGTGACCTCCCGTGCGTTCTCTGCTATGCAACAGGAACTTACAGAAACACGTGACATGGTCTTAACGAATCGCATGGCACTTGACATAATTCTCGCCGCCAGTGGGGGCGTTTGCAAGGTCCTAAAGACTGAATGTTGTTCGTATATTTCGGACTCTACCGATAAAGTACGTGATGTAATTGCGGACACAGCGGAAGGTATAAGACGTTTGCATGAACAGCACAGTTGGAATCCATTTGAGGGTACTGAGAGTCTGGTTGGGTCCTGGGGAACTTCAGTGATACAGGGGCTGTTTAAAATAGCTGGAGCAGTGTGCATAATCCTTTTTATATTGATTATTGTGATAACTGTGGTCAAGAAATGTGTCAGCAAAGTGACTAACAAAGTGATGCTTAACAATGTGATCCCACTAGGAGGAGGACCCGTGACGGTGTATCAACGTGTGCCCTGGTTCCCTGCTCTGTGGGACTCAAAGCCAGCAGGTGTTGACAATCCAGGCCGTCCCCTCCCAAAACTACCTACGGACAGGGTGATAATCTCCCGGGGGGCCAACTACGGCGACCAAGTTGTCCCAGGTGTTCCACCGGGGAGCCTGTCCAGTCTAATCACTATCCCCGAGGAAGGTGAGATCGAGACAACTTACGAGGTACTTGTCAGTGGCCAGCCCCGTAGAATCCATTTTGATGCTGTGTAAAGGACTTTCCATAAATATAGACATCATCAGAATGGTTGAGGCCGACCTTTATAGATCCCGAAGATCTTCTTTTATCCCCCAGTTTCCCCCATGGGAACAACCCTACAACCGGCGAAGGTCTGTTTTTGTTCCCCTTCCCCCTATCCCCCAGTTAGCGGAGGCTAACGCGTTAGCACCAAATATTCTTCCATGGGACCAACCCTACAACTCAAACCCATATGAAAACACCCCTTTTCATAATCATCCCCTTAGCATGATTCCCCCAGGGCCACAGCGTCGCTTGGCCCACAGATTGCAAAAGCATAGATTGAGGAGATGTCTAGAGCAATTGACTGTCTCTGCCCCTAACGTACCGTCTAAACCATGGATGAAAACACATTATACAACATTTGTGCCCGCCCCTAGACTAGACCCTTTTCCGGATGTTAGGTGTGTGGCAGGGGTCTGGTGCCATTGCCCACCAGAACCTCTGCCTGACAGTGGACAGGTGCCCATTGTGCCCCTCACTATTCCCAGTCCGGTGCCGCATCCCCGTCATCTGACCAGGTGGCCTATGCCTCGGTTTATGGCTGGCCGCGCATGGCCGATGCAGGGGGAACTGGCCCCGGATTGGTATAGAATTTGTGCAATGATGGAATATGAGGCCCCGGACTTCCGCTTTAGACTCCTCCATTATGACCCTCCCTATATGCATCATGCTAGGAAATGTACATTCTTTATCCCAAATACCTCTCTTAAGGTGCAGCTGATCCACTTCCACCTGTCAGAACCATATGCCATACAGTACCCCGCAACCTGCCTGATCGCTCATCACCTCGGAGTGCCCCCAGAACATGATTTTTCTAACCCCTATACCCCCACCCTCAAGCGGGTGCGGGATGTACATGGCTGTATTGTCAACATCTACAACGGCTCCATCTTGATTTGGTGTTCTCACGAGGGATTGCGCAAAGCAATCCCAGAATTATTAAAGGCAAGAAACAATTATCCTGTAGTAGTTTGGCAACGTTATCTGGAACAAGACACGGCTGTGTTCCCAGAGAACTTGCCCCTAGAATTTAGGTTGGACTAAGTTTCCAAGAGGGCACATCTAAGTGAGACACTTGACGTGCCAGAAATTCTATTTTCTTATAGCTTGCATTTTGATATAAACATATATAACCATCTTTATATTTTTGTGCATTTAGCAGTGTTTAGTAATAATACTGTTCCATTAATATGTTATCCTTTTTGTGTAGGTGATAGTTGTTTGCAGTTAGACATTTATGTTATGTGCAAATAACCACCTAGTATGAGAATCTAAAAAGCAGTGATACTCAGTGCAGTGGGGAGGCTTTCCCACTAGCAAAAACAGCAGAAAATGTATCAGAGGAGATCCCTGTTCAGCATATTCCCTCTCGGGGAAATAGGCTGTGGGACAGGTATTTTGTTCTAGGTCATTACGGGTTCACTCATGATGTTGTACATACATGTAGTCCTTGAACAAACAAAAAAAAATTACATAAAAGACAAAAACCAAAAAGAAATGAATTTAATAATAGTATACTAGTAGTATGATTCAGATTCCGTGCGTGTCCGCTGGCTGCGAACATTTTTCCAATGTTATTTCTCATGGAAAAGTGACCGTGTCCAGGGATCATTGGCGGTTAATAACTTTTGTGATGTCCTATCCTGACCGGATAATGCATGGGACACACGCCCCTCTGCTCTGGCTTGTCGTGGACAGTATGCATGTTTGTACAGCCTACTGCTCTGACAACCACAAGCAGATGTGCTTTGAAATACCTTTCCCTCTTCATTGAATGGAGGGTAGAGCGTTCGTATGCGACCCGTTGGAATCGTGGATAGTTGCATGAGCGATTCTGAAGGGGCGGGTACGGCTGATCTGTTTCTCAATTTGACTATCTTGTCTTCTTGTAATCAACTCCTCTCAGTGATGATACTGGTGACTCTGTGCATCCTCTGATGATGAACGACCATAGGGCGTGTGACGGTTGACCCATGCTACATGTGCGTTCTTCAATAGGCGATGTCTTTGACTCTCATGTGGGCCACTGTACAAACGTGGCCACATCATTGTGTCTGGGTTACTATTATATGTACTGCTATAATTGATATAACCATTTTCCTTTCCACTTTATTGTGTGTACATGTCAAATCTATACATTTTTATGATTGTCCTGGTTAGGACAAAAGAGGGCAGTTGTTATGAATTCACATAACCATGTATAGATTTCCAGTGCAGTGTTGACTCAACTAATCCTCCTAAGCCATTAGCATTAGACCAGACAGCTTGCAAAACAGCGTGAAATGGAATAATGATGAGTAGTGCTCTAAGTGCATGTTGCATACTTCTGTAAAAGGCCCGAGGGCAAAAGGTCTCGGTCTTAAGAACACATACTTCCATTCCTTCCTGTATAGAAGTACTTTCCATGTAGTCGTGTACGTTTCGTCTCGCACCTCTGGCCTGTAACAACAGAGGTGTGAGATGCAAAGGCGAGTGTTCTCCTCGCATAGACGAGAAAGTTCCTTCTCAGGTCTCTCTGTTCTCGCTTCTCGCATCGCTGCACTCGCATCGTTCGAGGGCATCTGAGAGGCACATCTGTCGCTGCTGAAGGAGACAGGAAACCAGTACACGGCAAACCGCATGGCGACCTTCGATTTACCTCTCGGAAGCAAGCACCATAACGAACTTTATGCACCACCTGAAACCTGTTCATGTGTCAATCAAATGTGTTTCTCAGAAATAGCTCACGTGACTTATGACCACTGGGCGGATACCAAAATGTTGTCTTTATATACTGTAGTACATACAATAAACGTCAGTTCTGTCATTTGAATCACTCCGACTTTGTGAATCATTCAAAGGGCATTCTCAAGGCGCCTCTTTTCTCTACGTCTGGGTTACGGCTGCAGGGATAAAGTTATCCAATTTCTGTTCCACATTTGGGGGCTCCACTCACACCACAGCCGGATGGCGACAGCTGACCAGAGAGATAACTGACAAATGAATGCTATAAAACATTGTAATTCTGCTTCTGTCCAATTTATTCATCACTATAGGTCCAGGATTTATATTTGAGAGAATGTGTGGGTTATATTACTGTAGCTATACCACTGTACTACTCCATCAATGTAGGATTATATCATTATATTTACATGACTGTATAGTTTATGACAGCTACTGTAGCTACTGTATACCACTTTACTACTCCATCAATGTAGGATTATATCATTATATTGACATGACTGTCGTTTATGACAGCTACTGCAGCTGCTGCATCAGTCACTGCTTCATAATCAGATCTGCCTCAAGACAAGAGTCTCTATCTTTACGTTTGTACGTACATTTAGGTTAAGTACACTATGTTTGGAAGAACGTAACATTGTGAACGTGATATCTCAGGTACGCCTTGAGGGAATTCCATGACATCTGGCAGGTTTTATTTTAGAGTTGCATATCAACTAGGGGTGTAACAATATATTAGTAACTACCGGTAAATATATTATGTAAACCTTAACATATCGGGGGGGGGGGGGGGGGGGGAAGCTTATTTTCTATCAATGACACACCCCATGAAGCATTGAATTCATGTAGAATAATGTTGTTTTATTACATTGCAAAGCCTATAATTTGATGACCGACAGACTCGATGCCCTACCGGAAACTCCGCTGGTCAAATTATTGGCTTAGGAATGTGTCAACAACTAAACAAATGCAACGCTTCATGCCATGGGGTGTGTAATTGTCAATTGATAGAAAATAAGTCACTTTGTCTTTGTAGAAAATCAGGTGAAACATTGAGAAGTGACTGACCTTCTCAAAGTGCTGTCTGCGTGTAGGACACTTATTGATCCACAACATGGCCGCCTCAAAAACGACCTCCTCTTTAGGAACATTGAGATTTTTACCGGAAAGAATCTTTGTCACTTTATCCACCGGGAGAGAGGGGAACTCCTCCTAGAAACAGAAACACACACTAGATCAGTTTATTTAGCATGGGCGGTATTGCAGTTGCTGTACCGCACTGTTGTGACGAAAAGAGAGCTGAGCAAGAGGGCAAAGCGCTCTGTCTAACGAGCAATCTTCGTTCCTACTCTCACAATCTCTTGAGAAAACTATATTGACTAATCATTACAAGTGGCTCTTAAACACCTTTAGCCAAAGTTAATATATTTACGATATGAAAACCATAAAACTGTGACATAAACAACGTACATACCGTACTTTGAAATTACGTTAAACATGGAACATCCGCAACATTAGGTGAGTAGTTCATGTTATATGCGTTGGAGCGCCTCAGTGTGGCTGCAGGGTTCATGTGCAATCGCATGCTCGCTAAAGTCACGTTGTGGTAGAGTAGAGACCATCTGCCCCCAATGTGCACCAGGTAACCTCTCCTGGTGCAACAGCGATTAGAATTTCTGCATCCCGCGTTGTTCAATAAAAAGCATTTTTATCCGAGCTGTTATTTTGCCATTGGCTTTCAACTACGCGCCCCTATCGGTCGGGAGGAGGGTGGCACTCGGTGTGTTCGATATAGGTACGCTGACCGCCGTGCTAATACAGACTAATAGGCGAGTGCGCTCCCGATGTGCAACTGTGGATTTCCCAAACGAACCCCGTTTGAATAAAGTAGCCGGGGCGCTCGGATAAAAATGCTTTTTATTAAACAACGCAGGATGCAGCAATTCTAATCACTGGTGCTGCAACTAACTAACACCCGTGGGACAAATTGTGACTACTTTATATTTGAAATCCGAATGTTTATATATACGTAAAAGTTGTAAATGTAGCGAGCGCCAAAAACAGGGTGCAGTTAAGTCGTGACTGTCATGATAATCATCATGGCAGTCATGTTTCAGGGCTACATGCACCCATGCTTCTGCTTCTACAAGTTCTACAACACCCCAGGTAAGACAGACGGACAGACATGTACTGTATATAACACATCGTATAATAATAATAACAAGCAAGACGCGGGAAGCAAACGCAGCTCGTACATATTTGGGTTTTTTTAAGATTTATTTTTAAGTTATTCTTTTTTTAAGTTAAGTAAAATTCGTAAATTGCAATAACAATTAGAATATATTACGAATTAGTGAGAAGTGTGTAGTACTCATGTCACCATGACTCAGCCATAACCATATAAGGAGTCCCCAAAGCAGCTATACGTCCAAATATGGAGTGTGTTGCATCAATCACAAACAAATCACTCAGCTCCATATATGGGCACAAAAGCGGGACAGACAGACAGACACACACACAGACATGATCTGCTAGGTCTCATAGTTAGTGCTCACTGCGTTCGCAATAATAAAATATGATGGAATGGATTGTTGTATTGACCTAATAGAAAGCTGTTCGATTAGACTCACTATCTGTGAGATCAGATGGAGCGGTAATACTAACCTGATGGTTTTGGCCATTATTCAACTACGTAATTGTAGCCTATACTACTTCTAACTTGGCAAATATGTTCACTTTGAATGAATAATTATAATTGATGCATGTACGTGTGATATACTGTGAACCAGAGAACTCTAGTCAAGTTGGATCAAACACTGTATTGGGTATATGGTCAACAACATTGTGAAAGTAACTAATGCAGGTCTACATGACTGCATCTATGACATGTATTTCTTAGATGACCTATGTAATTGATCTTAGTGCTCCTTTTTACACACACACACACACACACACACACACACACACACACACACACACACACACACACACACACACAAGTGTGTAATAGACTTCTACCACACATGCACACACACACTTGAGCAAGTCTGATTTTGTCATAATTTTAAGACTGATTTTGCTGGCTTTCAAAGGATTTCAAAGGAGTGGTGAATATAACCCCATTTGTACACAAGAGTTTCAGTTGAACATTTATTACTTGCGCAAGCAGAGCGCGCAAGTAATCATTTCGCTTGGTCTCTTCGAAGTGAAGCCAAGTTTTCTTCAACCGTAAGTCTGTGCCTGGTTTGCTGGGACTAGTTACAAGTTACAAGTTACAACATTACGTCATATACACACCATGTATATACACACCATGTACTCCCAGTTCTCAACGATGACGTAATGTTGTAACTGGTCCCAGCAAACCAGGCACAGACTTACGGTTGAAAAAAACTTGGCTTCACTTTTTGGAACCAAGTAACCACAGTATACTGCTAATCAAATTACAACTACATACTCTGTATGTAGTTGTAATGTGATTTGTAATTTGTAAATCTGTGCCTGGTCTGCTGGGACCAGACTACACAGATGACCATATCTCTTACGTCATCACTGAGAGCTAGTCATACATATACACACCATGTACTCTGGTCCCAGTTCTCAACGATGACGTAATGTTGTAACTGGTCCCAGCAAACCAGGCACAGACTTACGGTTGAAAAAAACTTGGCTTCACTTTTTGGAACCAAGTAACCACAGTATACTGCTAATCAAATTACAACTACATACTCTGTATGTAGTTGTAATGTGATTTGTACTTTGTAAATCTGTGCCTGGTCTGGTCTAGGGACCAGACTACACAGATGACCATATCTCTTACGTCATCACTGAGAGCTAGTCATACATATACACACCGTGTACTCTGGTCCCAGCTCTCAACGATGACGTAATGTGGTATCTGGTGGGACCAGATTACACAGATGACCATTTCTCTTACGTCATCACTGAGAGCTAGTCATATATATACACACCATGTACTCTGGTCCCAGCTCTCAACGATGACGTAATGTGGTAACTGGTCCCAGCAAACCAGGCACAGACTTACCGTTGAAAAAAACTTGGCTGGAACCAAGTAACCACAGTATACTGCTAATCAAATTACAACTACATACTCTGTATGAGAGCCCACGGTAATACACACCATGTACTCTGGTCCCAGCTCTCAACGATGACGTAATGTGGTATCTGGTTAACAAATCCAACTACAGATTTCGGAAGTATTTTAGATCATGTATATTTCAACAAATTTGAAAGTATTATTACAGAAATTGAAGTTAGAGACGCATATTACTCTGATCATGATTTAGTATTAATATCACTATATAGTACAAAATGAAATACATTTAAAACAATTGACAATTTACAATAAGTAATAAAATAATTATACTGTATAATATATTTTAATTCAGTTTATATACCTTTTTTTTTCATCACATATCAATGATTCATTTTTCTGTAAAAAAGTAGTTAGGTAGCAAATAGTTACACGTAATGATTATACATTTCAAACGTTCCTTCACAGAGATACTGAGATGTGATAGTTTCCAGCGGTCGGAAGTACTTGCGCGCTCTGCTTGCGCACTAGTAGGCCATTTATGGCCATTTATGGCCTACTAGTGTGCAACAAGCAAGTATGCACTCGGCAGAGTGCAGTTCTAGTTGAATATATAATTTGGTGGGTTTTCAAGATTTGTTGCTTTTCGTTATATGAATATTGAATGCCATTTCCTGCTTTTGTTGTTTTATTTAAAAGTATACAATGTTGTAACCTAACCCATGCACCCTGGTTTCAATATAAATCCTGTTCTAATCCATCACATTTAAAGGAGAATTCCATACTAAAAGGCTTTCTTACCTTTCTTTGTAGTTGTTACGTCCAAAGAGGTCCAGGTGTTTTGTTTGTGCAAAAGCTCCTAATTGGCTATTTCCCCTACCATAAGCCCTAAATGAATTGCATTGAATTGAATGGGAACTGAATGGGGCTATGTATGGGGTGTTGTGCTAATTCGCTTATTTCCATCCCTCAAAATTATATATTTTATATATCTCTTTTCTCTCTTCATAATGTAAATAATATCCCAAGCGGCACACTTTACTACTTATTTCGATGGAAATAAGTGTCTCTGGATTTTAGACTTTCTGTCAAACCGGAAGCAAGTGGTTAAGATTGGCAACATGCTCTCTCAATCCATGACTCTTAACACTGGGGCCCCCAGGGCTGTGTTCTCTCAGCCCTCCTCTTCGCACTTTATACCAACGACTTTATTTCACATTCTCAATTTGTTTCTTTTTTTAAATATGCAGATGACACAACTGTCGTTGGCTATATTAAAAATGGTGACGAATCAGCCTACAGGGCCGAGGTGGCAGCCCTCGTAGACTGGTGCACTGATAATAACCTTATCCTAAACCTGGCTAAGACCAAATAAATTATATTTGATTTCCGGAAAAAGGGGATTATGCCCCCATCCCTGGTTATCGATGACCAGCCTGTCGAAAGGGTCGACAGTTTTAAATTCCTTGGCACCACTATATGCTGCTCCCTAAAATGGGAAGTTAACACTAGTAACATCTTGAGTAAAGCCCACCAGAGGCTTCACTTCCTACGCCTCTGGTGTGACTGGGGAGGCGTTGGTTCACTTCTACAGAGCCACTGTGGAGAGTGTCCTCGTCTTCTCAGTCACAGTGTGGTATGGAAACACCACTGACTTAGAGAGGAAACGGCTTGAAAGGGTGGTACACACAGCGTCAAAAATCATTGGCCTCGACCTCCCATCCGTCTCCTCTATCTACACCATACGCACTAAGCGCAGAATGCAGAAGGTGATCGCCGACCCCTCCCACCCTGCCTGCTCTCTTTTTGCACCCCTGCCCTCAGGTAAGAGACTCCGGTCTCTAAAGTGCAATACCTCCCGCTTCAAGAACAGCACTTATCCCGAGGCTGTTTGCCTCTTGAATGCCTCTTTTCACTCACACTTTACAGCATGAAGCTGCCTTGTAAAACGATGAACTGTGATGAATTTGCTATTTATTTATTCAATTCGTGTCATTGTTCCGACCCAATACTAACCCTATCCCAAACCCTAACCATAACCACACATGGGAGCCACAGGCTGAGTCTTGAACCGACCACGTAGTCGGACTAATGTGCAGTCCTCCTAAAGACGTGTCAGAATCAGAGTCACCTGTCCATATCTGAGTCAATTTACAAGCTGGATTCCAGTGCTCCTCTCTGGTAGTCCAAGCCCTGTGCACTCTGGTAACAGAACAAGCTTATTCAAGTTTGATAAGAAGGCATGCGTTGTTGTGTTTATGACAGGCTGTGTACTGTAGTGACAAGGTGTCATAACAAAGACATCCCAAACAATGTCTGCTGAAAGTGACATCACTGACTGACTGACTGCCTGATGCTGAGTGACAGCAGTCATATAACCATTTATAAAGCTTCCTTCATGTTCATATCAAATGTCAAACTTATGCAGATTGCAGACCCCTTCACCAAAAACACTGACAAGCTGTAACATAATCCATTCCATCCAGCAACAACTCCATTCATTTAAAATGAAATCACTCCTATAACCACACATGCCGATGGTTTACTGAGATTGTTCCTTTTCTGTTAAACAACTGCAGTTCAGCCAAAAGCTCATTGTTAAGTTCAAGTCATAAGGATACCATAGCTGCTCTATGAAAAGTCTATGATTTTCTTTTAGAGAGAGAGAGAGCGGGGCGGGGGTTCTGTCAGTGGGAGAGTGCAGCAGATCGAGACTTTTTGTAAAACAAAAAATACATCGCATGGATGCAACTGGGACGTATCTTCAGTGATGTATCCCAAGGTTCCATATATTTTGCACATGCAGGAGTTGGACAAGCAGCAGGCATGCAGCAATAAAAGTAATTCAAATAACTGTGTTATGTAGGCCTACACACAGTGCGTGTGTGTGTGTGTGTGTGTGTGTGTGTGTGCGTGCGTGTGCGACTGTGCGTGTATGTTGAAATTGATAAATTACATTTTCTAACCTGATGCTTTCTGACGATGAATTAAAGTCTTATAGCAGCATTTAATTCTGCCTTGATTCATTCAATAAAACAATATATAGGCCTATATTACTTTAAACTGGAACTGCACGTCTCTGCTCCCCTTCTTATCTCTGCCCAGTGGGCTTGGAATCTGTATTGTGTATTATATTATCTGGGTGAAATTCCCATTGTGGCGTAGTCTGGCTCTGTTTCCAGGCCTTAGTGCCCAGGTTTCACATAGACACTAATTGATACTGCAATCTCAATCTAGTTATAGCGGAGATGAAGCTAAAAGAGACCTTCAAGAGTAAACTTGTAAAGATTAACTGAAGACTAAAAACTAGCAACATACTGTAGGACACAAAATTACAACTGTAGATATAAATATATATAAATGTGGACTCTGCCTGCAGTGCTCTAGTGGGATGTCGCATCCATGTGTCCAACAATGGATCCTCAATGACGGAAGCTGCCCCAAGTGTCAAGACCCCAGCTTTACTGGAATGGAAGACAGCCTTCGCATCCTCAGAAAGTTCTTCAGTGTTTTCATTGTTAAAAATGGACAATCCATGATTGCTAAATTGGAATCTTATACAGTCCTACAGTACATTTTCAAACCGCTTGGATTCATAAAAGATTTGCACTAAAGGCTTTAATTGTCCTCTTTTTCTTTTGATGAATATATATACCATTACAATGTCATTCTGCAGGTCAAACTAACAGGCTGTATTTTGTGCATGTTTTTCGATTCAGTTCCTTTAAGTAATTATCTCTGCTTATTGTAGTTGTGTTTCCATAATCATTTCTTTGTATCAAGAGGTAACGGCACAAGATTTGTGACCTTCAGCACAATGACTAAATGCTCTACAATATTCTATTTTCTTTTGTAGTGTAGACTTCAATACACTAGCTTACCTCTACCATTACTGATGCCCCACAATTCTGATTTGTGTCATTAACCAATTGAAAAACCAGGCAGAGGCAAAGAAACAACTAAGTCAAAAAAGGTTTAATGCAGTAAAAAGGTGCTCCTGAATCAGTCTGGATAAGGCATCAGATTTCTAGGCACTCAAAATAACACCAAATGATAATGGCATCAATATTTATTTTGGCTAATAGCATTTGTTTCTTCACTTTTGCATAATATAAGCTATGATTAGACATATAGTTTATTCATTGTACTATGCCATAATATCATACATTAATACGTTAATAGTTAATTAAATAGTTATTTTATCGATTTTTTCATTCATAAATCCAAAGTTATCTTCAAAGATATCCCCAGCGTTTGTGTGTATTTTGTTTTGTTTTTGTTGCTTTAATGTCAATAAAATATGTACACAACAGCTGCATGGGGTTTCCCCACACTGCCTGGCTGTGTCCATATAAGGGCATCTGTCACTATGCCACTGTCAGATCTCATTGATGCTGATATCTCTCTCTCTCTCTCTCTCTCTCTCTCTCTCTTCACAGCTATGCCAGCAGCCAGAGCACTGTGATGACATTCGCCAGGTGTGTATGTGTATGTATATATGAATAATGTTATGTTATGTTATGTTATGTTATGTTGACCTGCCTTATTTATTTATTTTATGTTTTTGTTTTTTTCTGCTATTTTTAATATGACAGTATATGCAATGTTAGTGTAACAGGTTTTTGGGAGAGTTGTTTCTATAAAGTTCAGACTCCAGTTCACACCAATACAGAGCAAGACACAATAGGGATAAGGTATAAAAGTACAAAATAAATGTATTACAATCTTAACGTATCATGAATTCAACAATGCAATAATTAAATTCAAGGGTACCCTTTTTTTAAAACAAAACAATAAATCAATTAATTAATAAATCACTTCATCAGCATTTAAAATAGCAAGCATCAATTGATAAAACTGTAGGGGAGAGAGTCAGTGAGTCAGGAGAGTTAGAAATACCACAGTCCAGTCCAGTAGTGAATCCGATCCGTGTTTTGCGCCTCGCCACAGCCGTGACGAGACAGCTAGTTAAGTTCAGTTCGATCCACATTATCCAGTCCGGGACACTTTCAAACCATGACAACACACACACACACGCACGCTGGCGTTATTACTTTCCTTTAAAAAGGAGTAGGATGAGCATAGCAATAATGGTGGTCTGCGCCACCACCGCCGTCCTATCATCTGGCTGGCTCCAGCACCTGGTCCTCGAATCACTTTACTGTCACACTAGTAAAGAGCCTTAAAGCACACACTCAATGGCACTGAGGAATATAGTTACTTTCCTTAAGTCAGTTGATAGAGAGCGTTGACATTGCAGAGTGATCAATCTCAGCGACGTGGAGGAGGCGATGAGGACATCGGACCCACGGTGTGGTAGAGAGGAGGAGAGAAGTCCGGTCCACGGGCACAGCGTGGAGAGACGAGGAGATATTTCATCTGGCCTACAACATGTAGGGAGAAGAGGACAGAGAGAGAGGTCTGGCGTGATCCGACGACAGCAGGCACTGTCTGAGAGAGAGAGCCCGAGGTAGGATCTAGGTTAGCCCTGGTCCAATGCTTACAGCGAGTGTCTCTCTCTGACGCCTTGTGGAAGTACCTTCCACAGCCCACTGGTCATATTTCCACTCCCGTGCGCTGTTTTTTTAATACCAGCAAATAAACAAAACGATTTACCGGGCAGAGTCATTTCTTCTACTATGGCATAGTAGAAGAAATGACTCTGCCCGGTAAATTCAGGGTACATTGCGTTATTAAAATGACACAAAGTGCATTTTAGAGAGAAACTGGGGACCTGAGACGCTTCCCAGGTTCGAGAATAGACTTTTACCAAGGTCTAGCAGGCTTTATTTCGGTGAGTGGTTACGTCGTTTTGTTTATTTGCTGGTATTAAAAAAACAGTGCACGGGAGTGGAAATATGACCAGTGGGCTGTGGAAGGTACTTCCACAAGGCGTCAGAGAGAGACACTCACTGTAAGCATTGGACCAGGGCTAGATCTAGGTGCACCTTTTATTTGGGCGTGGAGTTTTCACTGGCGAATGAATAACTCAGTCTGTATCTGATAGGCTGCACACGCCTCGGTTAGAGCACCTGACAGGTAAACAATACTGTGGCATAATGTTCATTGTCCATCGCTATCATAGCGCACGGCACAAAATATAAATAAAGCAATAAAACACAATATAAAGTTAACCATATCATGCTGCTCTACATAGCCCTGTGCATTCTGTGACATTAAACCAAATGGCATTCTCCACACTATAGTGTGGAACTACAGTAGCCCTCTCCATCTGGCCCACCCCTGCTTTAAGTCATGACTCATATAGACACTTTTTTTTTTACATTGCTCTGACTAGAGAACTTTCATCTCATACAGTATGTGCATCAGTTCCTTTCTGATGACTGTGATTCAGAGGAGACGGCAGTACAAACTCGGCGAAAGAGACGTTGTGAAGGGGAGACGGAAGACAGGAGAGGAGGTCGAATTTGAGAACAGTCAAACCTTTTCCAAGCCAAACCAACCAGATCCAAAGTATCCAAAATCCAAAAGTACAGCTGGCTTAATTTCATTCCAGGAATTGATGGTGTTCTGTGTTTTCACTGCTCAAAGTACTTTAAGAGGGCCACACCAACCCAGGCTAAAAGCAATTGAAAAATGTACAATTTATCAGGATTCGGATGGCCACAAACTTGCAATGACAACTCTGTTGCATGAAAACAGATCGGTTCACTCATAGCTGAGCTGTGCCTAGTGCCTACACAACACAACAGAAAAAAAACAGAGCTACCCTATTAAAGTTTATTGGTGGGGTGACAATAGTGGCAACTAGTGATGAAGGGCCAGTCCTGGTAATCAGGCCTTTATGTCCCACCAGATGGACTGTTAGGGCTCCATTTTGTCTCATCTTTCTAAAGCCACTATTTGGGGATTTAGGAGTGGGGAAAGGGTGTTCCCCCACTAAAGTTGGTATTTTGGTTACCTGTCTAAATCCCTTAAACACCTCCGTTACCCGTTATATTATGCATAGGTGTGGTTTGGGTGTTAAATAATTAAACAAAATTTAACCAATCACCAGTCCACGTGCCATTGCCTTTAATAGATCCCTTATCCGTTGCCCGTTAGTACTATATTGCGTAGCCTTACGGTCTATAGCCCATGGAAGAGTGTTGCGTTGCTGTTTTTACAGAAAATAAGCCAGACAGTGCTGGCTGCAGTCTCCACAGTCCAAGACAGCTTTAAAGACAAAAAGGGACTCTGAACTGAGTGACTGAGTGATTAATCAACGAGCGCTTCCAAACTCCAATACTTAAAATCAACTGCAAGGAATTTCTTGACATAAAGTATCTCATAACATGTCTACCGTGGACTTTTATGAAACAAAACTTTGAAGATAGAAAGAGGATAATTAAAGCTTTTCGTACAGCTGCAATGTTGGTGGGTTTGACATAATTTAATACAATTAGATAGGACTTTGTCTGTTTGGATGTAGGCTGTGTGCGGTCATTGGCAAATTGTGGCTAGTTTCCACCCTGCCATTAACTTATGGAAAGATGACCGCCGTGTGCATATGGTCTATTGAGTATTCTGAACATTTTGAGCATCTCAGAACATCTGTAGCACCAACGGTTTAGAAGATAGAGGCATGTTTTAAGTGGCGGTTATTTTTTAAAAGGCGTGGTCATCTTTGGGTATTTCGCCCCAGATGGAGAATTTTTCACAGTTCCTAAGTTGTTCGCAGCGGTTATATTAGCCAAGAACAGTTGAGATATTCTTCGCTAAATGAAGTGCATATCTTAGCCAAGTCCTGGAGTATAACACTGTGGAAACACTATACAAGATGCCCAACAGGGGGCACCCTTGTCTCACTGACCTTTCCAATGGAAAAGTGTCAGTCAGAACTCCATTTCACCTTACACAGCTCTTGGCATTACTACTATACAGCAGCTGAATCCATTTAATGAGCATAGGCCCAAAACCGCAAATCTCTCCATTGTTTGGTAAAGGAAATAATGCTGAACTCTATCAAATGCTTTATTTAAATTAAAAAAAACATTTCTGGACGGGAAACCCTTTTGGTGTTTTAAGCATTATGTAATCCTTTAGCTATTGGAAAATAGCAGTTCTACAAGCTCATAACATGGCAGCTTGTAGATCTGCTATTTTGTTATTGTGTAAATGTGGCGCAAATCATAGAATGTATATTCTTCCAGAGCGAACATTTTTTACTCAAATCTTTGCTTCTGGGGGGGTTCCTGGAGCAACATATGTTCAGATGGGGGTTGGTGGCCAATAACATATAATTGTTGGGGTCCTTGACATGAAATATTGAGAACCACTGCTATAGAAACATGAGGTATTTCAGAAAGCTTTTAGAAGACATTGTTTTTTTATTTCAACGTCAGGCCTAAATAGTCTATATTTAAGATTATACCACCTTCTCCGTCATTATTCATATGGGGAATCACATCTCGCATTGTGCATATCTGCTATATCTCTACCTGGTACACTATATACCTGACTGATTGTTCTGTAGTTCTCTACTTTCAGTTTTCTACCCTTATTTTCTACCCTTATACAAAATTGTGATTACACCAGTCGACATGGATTGTGACACCAGCTGCATCCTCCATGCCTGTAAAGCCTAGGTGCTACCGTGCCAGCACCTCTGAAAAGGTTTTATAAAAGTCCCCTGTTAGCCAGTCTGACCCTGGGCTCTTGTTAGGCTGAATAATATAACCTCTTTAAGCTGCATCAATCAATATATCATCATCACATACAGTAGCTGTTTCTCAGATTCACTTATTTTCACCTTGTTCAAAGCATTCTCAACACACTCATTGTCAACGTCACTTTTCCTGAATAAGTCCCTATAAAATGATTCTACCGTTTCTAGAATACATTTACTTTTCACCATTTTTATTTTACAATTCATGAACAGAGTTGGGGTCCGTTACTCATAAAAGTAAGGCACTACATATTACATATTACTTTTGAAAAAAGTAATGCCTTACATTACTTTATTACTCCCTGGAGAAAGTAACTAGTTACATTACTCGTTACATTACTTTTGCGTTACTCCATAAAATTGCCTGAGATGCATTGTCAAATAATTTGCACTGAACTGCCACACAACAATATAATATTTAGTTTGGGGTCTGTGAGGCCAAATCTCATCAAATGGTGGTCCATGGCTAAAATGCAGAATACATACTGGACCTTGATATGAAAATGGTTGAAAACCACTGTACCACGTGGTTCTAGGCAAATATATATATCCCAACAATATATATTCAAATAAAATAATGAGACTGAGATAAATTAGTAGACTATAATTATGTTCACAGTGCTTTAGGATCCCTTTCTTTATGATGTGGAGTCCCCTGCTCCATTGCTCATTAAATGTAGTTTTTCATTTCGGCATATTTGGTTTATTTATCTCTACATTAACTAACTAGTGATTGTGAGAGCACACGTTCTACAACAAACAAACAGACCCTCCCATTGGCAGTGTTGCCAGGTTTTAGAAGAGAACCAAGCAGCCATGTCTATGAAAACAGCCCAAAAGAAGCCTGACTGGGCTATCATAAAACAAGCCCAAAGTCGCTTGTAATAAGCGGACATGGCAACACCCAACGCCTGCTCTGTCTCTGTGACAGTGGGGAGACTGGGAGCTTTCTGTGCAGCGGAAAAGTGCTACGGAGATTTTAATACAGAGACGACTTAAATGACAGTTATGACACAAGCACTGTAGGCTATATCACAAAAAAACGGACAATGATGTGTCCGGCCAGAGGTTGAGTTGGGAGGAGGAAAGGTGGGTCTAAAACCGGACGTCTGGCCACCCTACGAGTCCACGACAGTAACGAAAAATGCTGTGCTGCTGATGATCTGACACCGGTTTGACATGTTCTAGTCCGTACTGCGTACTGAGTTGCCAGCGCACCATTAGTGTTCATGTTCAACTCATCTCCGTTGTGTGCATTATTCTCTAAAGCAACACTGCTGAAAGCAGCCACATGATGCAAGTAGCGAGTAACGGCAGCGCTAAAGCGACCAGTAACTGTAGTGTGATTATCAATTTTGGAGGAGTAGTGTCGTTATATTACTCGCTACCGACCAAAGTAGTGTCGTTACAGTAACGATATTTTCCGTTACTCGTTACACCCAACTCTGTTCATGAATATAATTTCTCTTTTGCTTAGTTCAAGCACTATAGGAAGAAGGAAGTACATGTTTCACCCTTCACAATTTCTCATATTCATCTAACTCAGGCTTTATTTTCAAATATGTTTTAACATTGTAATTCATATTATTACCAGCATTTTCAATTTCCCTTGATAGCTTTTCCCTCAGTTCATTTTCCTCCTGTTTCTTTCTGAAATGACTGTTTTGCATATAGGCCTATACTTTTCTTTTTCAGGGTGCACCATTCACTATAGCATGCCAAGGAAAGGACCCCCAATATGAAAAATATGCCAGGGACTAGCAGTGATTCTCAACCTGTTTCATTTCAAGGACCCCCTCCAGAATGTAATTGAAATGATGTAAAAGTTATTTGGGGTTAGTAACAGCACGTCCCTAGAAGGACTTTTACATTCTTGTTGTGTTCATATAGTTTTAAGCAGACTTATGACATGTTTCAAGATGCTCAACTGTTTGCGTTCATACAGTCTCCATATAGTGTCACTACCTGCACTAACCGTGCAGCCAAACCAGCCAAATTCAGACGAGCATGAAGAGACCACACGCTGCTCGAGCTGTGAAGATCAGAAGACAAGATAAGTGCTTCACGCCTTCCATTAGACTGGTAGAGAGCACACACACGCATGCGCATGGCACGCACACACACACACACACACACACACACACACACACACACACACACACACACACCACAGCAGAGGCAGTAACTGTCAGCACTCCCTGTTTGGTTTATTTTAGTTTTTTTTTTCTTCAGGTTTAAAGTAAACATCTTTTTCTAAACAGGTTTGTGATGAGACAGCAACAGAGCACATTTCTGACCGAATACTTTTAGTATTAGTATCGGTGTGGTGTGTTGTGTTCCACATGCAGTGAGCTTGTGTGTGTGTGTGTGTGTGTGTGCGCGCGCGTGGGCGTGTGCATGTGCGCGTGTGTGTGCGTGCGTGTATGTTTAGCACAGTGCATTTGGTCTCACTCCATGTCTCGGCTCAATAAAGACTGCTTCACACTCAAACAGCTAACTCCACCACCTCTCCCCCTCTCATGCAAGTAATTGAGAGGCAGTATTGCTTTGTTTTCAAAATATAAGGTTTTCTTAATTTCCTGAAAAAATTATATCTTTTTCATTTCCTGAAAAATGACCATTTTGGAGTTAGGTGGTTTCTTCCCGACAGCAGAGATATGCTACACAACCACAATGTTGCACATAGACATACAGTTGTAACACATACAAATCCCCATGAAAAGCAACACTAAAGGCCCTGGCACATTCAAAGTGTCGTCAGCCCTCAAGCCCCAGTCCAAATGCACTCATTCAGGGACGCTGCTGACCATGTGGTTGCCCTGCTGCGCATGATATGTTTGTGCTGAGGCCAAATTGGGATTTGATGCGTGGCACAGCTGAGCACCATAACACACTACTTACCCAACAGGTCCCAACAGGGTTCAAGAGAACTTTGCCAGTGGTCAGACTTTTCAGAGTGCATGTGAGAACGGAGAGAAGAGAGCAGTATAGAGCCCTGCACTGCATGCACGCTCACTCTCGCTGTCTCAGTGTGATACACACGCCACATACTAGTGTACACTGCTTGGTACATTTTGTAGTTATAATAGCTACCAGTGCCACCAGCAAAGTGCTTTCTCACATACTAGATTATAGAGACACATTAGAATGGCAGGCAGTAGAGAATAAACTAAACCGGGTAGGATGAGAAATGACGTCACATGTGCTCTCACACAGCAGGGGGGAAGGGAAACATGACAGAACAACCAAGGGGAAAACTCTGAAAAGGAAGGCGACCCAGGCATGGCACGCTCTATGCACAAAGCGTATATGTTGGTTTGTTTACTGTTGAGTGAGAAAACAATGTTGCACATTAGGCGAATCATCGGGGAACCCCAAAACCACTGTTATATCGGGAACTCAGCAAAGGTGATCTGTCATCAATACAATGACTAATAATAATGGTGTATTCATGAATGAATCATTACTTAATTTGTTTATTTGTTTTAAATTATTAATTTGTTCGTTCATGCCATTCATTCATTAGTGGGTGGGGGACATTGGTCACACTTGGTTTCTGACTTGCAGGCTCAGAAACGGTTATCTGTATTTGAAAGTGCACAGTTTGCACTTTTAGGACAGCCCCTAAGTACGCTGTTAGCGAACACACACACACACACACACACACACACACACACACACACACACACACACACACACACACACACTCTGGAACCATTACGTCTGTCGTGATATTTTGGTTGACGATTGTTATCATTTAGATTAATGATTTGATTGTGTTTTTTGGCATGGAATACAATTCATAAACATCTAAATCATGTTTCTGTTTGCTCATTTAGCCTATTTAAACAAAAAGCTTTATAGATAACTTAAATATAGGCCTACGGTATGCACACATAAGTGAACAATGACTGGTGCAAATCATCAATATAATAATAACCTTTTCGCACCTTTTCAAAAACAAGTTTACAAAGTGCTTCACAGTAACAATAAAAACAATAAAATATACAGTAACAATCAAAAATAATGTATAAACAGTGCAAGAGTTTATAAAAAGGCTGTGCGTTTTTAGAAGAGATTTAAAAGAGGACACTGAGTTTTCCCCCGCAAAATGTGTCAATGTAGTTATTTTTGTATTTCCCTCCCTCTCTGAAATCTGAAATGATCTTGCATACATATTTATTTTGTTGTATAGTAGTCGATCCTCTGTAAAATTAAGAAAGAACAACATGAGACAGAGACTCTTTTGTTTTATTAAACACATTTCTTCCATGTAGCCCATGTTTTGTAATGGCATCATCATGCGCCTCCCTAGGGAGGTCCTCGATGCACGTCCCACTGGGAGGAGACCCCGGGGCAGACCAAGGCGCAGTTGGAGGAAACGCGTCGACTCACTGGCTCACAAATTTTGCTCTGGAGAGGGAAGTCTGGAGCACTCTGGTGGAGCTGTTGCCCCCGCGACCTGACTACGGATAAGCGGTTGAAGATGGATGGATGGATCATCATGCTAGTATGCTCGTGGATATACAGAGTGAACTTAACAATGATGAATAAATATGATAATACCTTTTATATAATCACCAACATGAATTATGTTTGATATTTACAGCTAGGTAGAGTAGTGGGGCGAGATGGAAAAGGGGCGACCGTACCTGTTACCAGTTTGCCTGCCTGAAGTCCCTGCATGCATGGCAGTGAGTTTCACAGCCGAGGCAAAAGCCTGGTCGCCCTTTGTGACATGGCGAGATTTTGGAACTGTCAATAAAGCCTTTCTTGATGATCTCAGCTATAGGCAACGGCCTAGTGCTCACAGGGAGTTTAAAGATCACAGATATAAGCAGGAGCCTGACCATTCAGGGCTTTATAAACAAACAAACAAACAAATATAACATGCTATGGCCGAAACAGAACTGTAGAATAATTTAAAACTTTCAAAAATATAAAATAAAACTGACATAAACAAGCACAGATCTACACAGGTAGCCAAGATTAATTAAATCTCTTCTTTACATATGCCAATTCCACCACTGGAATTATTATTTTCAAGTTCAATCCCTGTGAATATCCCTGTAGGCCAAAGTTTTAGGAGAAAAAGGAAAGGAAAGGTACTATGTTTACCCAGGGTAACTGGACTAAGCTCAAGAACTTGTTTACAGCCAGGCCCCGTCTAGAATGAAATTGCACCAAATTTGCATTTTCTTCAAAACACACTTTTTGCTCCACCTCCAACAGATTTTGTCCAAATCTCACACATTGGTACACATCTCTGGCGCTATACGATTACTTGAACACTGGCAGAATTTTGATAGTCCATACCGTTCGGCCGTAATCGGCTTCCGAAGTTAGTAGGAGGGGCCTATTTTACAAAGAATGCCAAAAATAATGAACGGAACGTTCAATCCACACAGAATTTCAATCAATGTAGCGCCAAAAGCAATTCCATTTTCACCAATGGGGGCGCCACAAATGCCAAAAATCTCACCGTTTGTTGAAAAAACAATATGTTGGGGGGCTCAATCCCCACCAAAATATAATTACACATGATCTCAGGGGTGATGTGACCATTTAATTGACACGTAAAATTAGTGGGAGGGGCCAGGCTGTCTGTCTGACACTGAGGGAAGAGGAGAGGGGGATAGGCACTGAGTAGAGGGCTTATACAGAAGAGAGAGGGTAGAGACTACTAGACTGTATCGCCATTGTGTTTGTGATATATGGACCCCGAGTCTGTACTAAAGATAGAATAACAAATGTCTTGCCTATAATGACAAACCCGAGGCTATGTTCATTGGAGATTGACAGTAATGTTAGTATTAGTAAAAAAACTAAAAAGTAGTTTTGGAAAAATGGAAACTGCAGGATGTGGTTAGAGATCATTTCGCATAGATCTGCTGTGTTTTCCTGTAAGTGAAGATGTTATCTTCTGATCTAGAATGAGTGTGTTGGCCTAAAAATAAAAATAAGATCCTACAGATAAAGGCCAATGCACACCTCATAAGGTTGTTGACTGCAGTTGTGTACTGCGTAGGACAAAAGTGCATTTAGGGAATCTTTGAAAAGCAGAAAAGCACACTGTCGGAAACGACCGAAACGTCGCTTAATAAGGAGCAACAAACAAATGTGTCAAAAGTGGACCATCTATCCATAAATGCTTCAAATTAGACACACACGCGTTCCTCCACTCCACCACGGGGAGTGCAGTGCCCGGCCTTGAGTCGGTCTGACCCACAGTTTTCCAGAACCGCCACAAAAGGCTAGCTCTGCCCAGGCTCTGGACAGGGCCTCCGCCTATGCAGGTTCTGGACAGGGCCCAAATTAGCCAATTGATCACCCCTGCATGGATCTTAACTTTTTCCTTATCAGAGTTCTATTAACACTTTAACTGCTACAGGTTCTAGCGGACCATGGCTTACTGGTGCTGAAGGCTTAACATGGGCTTTTTGAGCTTTTTGGGGGGTCCACAGCGAGGGGCCTCTTATAGCGAGAATCACACCGCATAAATCAAAAGAAAGCCCAACTTGTCCACTAATTAAAAAAAAAAAAATTATGATTCTACCATCTTCCATTCTGGAGATATTGACCTTTTTCTAACACCTGCTTTTGCCTGCACGCTGCTCGTGAAAAAAAACAACAGAGATATGGAGGCCTGAAGTTGACAGACATTTCAGTTCAGTTTTTTGACCGATATAAAATTGAGCACAAATAATATCCTATACAAACCATATACCGAATGAAAGCCCTGAATGTCTACTTTTAGGAGGAAAACAGTACACATTGTACACATATACAGTTTTGACAGTAATTGGTCATTGAATTCAGCTTGTGCCCACCAGAGATAACTTCATAGAAGACATGGACCTGAACTGCTCAATATTCACAAAATAAGGCCTATAGCAACATATACATACTATATACCGTATGAAACATAAGACTCTCTGCTTTCATAAGAAAAATACTTCTACTGTAATAATAAAAATCACACCCCTGTGAAGTGAGCGGTGCAACTCTGTTCTCTACTTATTCACTACAGCTCGCTACACGGATATACGGACTGAGTCATGTAAACCCATTTACAGTTTGGTCTGTGAACTTCTACTGTAATAATAAAAATCACACCCCTGTGAAGTGAGCGGTGCAACTCTGTTCTCTACGTATTCACTACAGCTCGCTACACGGATATACGGACTGAGTCATGTAAACCCATTTACAGTTTGGTCTGTGAACTTCTACTGTAATAATAAAAATCACACCCCTGTGAAGTGAGCGGTGAAACTCTGTCTTGTCCCATATTCTTTTCACTATGTACGGATTGAGGCAGAAAGTCATGTAAACCTTTTTACAGTTGTCTGTAAACTTCTACTGTAATAATAAAAATCACACCCCTGTGAAGTGAGCGGTGCAACTCTGTTCTCTACGTATTCACTACAGCTCGCTACACGGATATACGGACTGAGTCATGTAAACCCATTTACAGTTTGGTCTGTGAACTTCTACTGTAATAATAAAAATCACACCCCTGTGAAGTGAGCGGTGCAACTCTGTTCTCTACGTATTCACTACAGCTCGCTACACGGATATACGGACTGAGTCATGTAAACCCATTTACAGTTTGGTCTGTGAACTTCTACTGTAATAATAAAAATCACACCCCTGTGAAGTGAGCGGTGAAACTCTGTCTTGTCCCATATTCTTTGCACTATGTACGGATTGAGGCAGAAAGTCATGTAAACCTTTTTACAGTTGTCTGTAAACTTCTACTGTAATAATAAAAATCACACCCCTGTGAAGTGAGCGGTGCAACTCTGTTCACTATATACGGACTGAGGCAGAAAGTCATGTAAACCCATTTACAGTTTGGTCTGTGAACTTCTACTGTAATAATAAAAATCACACCCCTGTGAAGTGAGCGGTGAAACTCTGTCTTGTCCCATATTCTTTTCACTATGTACGGATTGAGGCAGAAAGTCATGTAAACCTTTTTACAGTTGTCTGTAAACTTCTACTGTAATAATAAAAATCACACCCCTGTGAAGTGAGCGGTGCAACTCTGTTCACTATATACGGACTGAGGCAGAAAGTCATGTAAACCCATTTACAGTTTGGTCTGTGAACTTCTACTGTAATAATAAAAATCACACCCCTGTGAAGTGAGCGGTGAAACTCTGTCTTGTCCCATATTCTTTTCACTATGTACGGATTGAGGCAGAAAGTCATGTAAACCTTTTTACAGTTGTCTGTAAACTTCTACTGTAATAATAAAAATCACACCCCTGTGAAGTGAGCGGTGCAACTCTGTTCTCTACAGCTCGATATACGGACTGAGGCAGAAAGTCATGTAAACCCATTTACAGTTTGGTCTGTGAACTTCTACTGTAATAATAAAAATCACACCCCTGTGAAGTGAGCGGTGCAACTCTGTCTTGTCCCATATTCTTTTCACTATATACGGATTGAGGCAGAAAGTCATGTAAACCTTTTTACAGTTGTCTGTAAACTTCTACTGTAATAATAAAAATCACACCCCTGTGAAGTGAGCGGTGCAACTCTGTTCACTATATACGGACTGAGGCAGAAAGTCATGTAAACCCATTTACAGTTTGGTCTGTGAACTTCTACTGTAATAATAAAAATCACACCCCTGTGAAGTGAGCGGTGAAACTCTGTCTTGTCCCATATTCTTTTCACTATGTACGGATTGAGGCAGAAAGTCATGTAAACCTTTTTACAGTTGTCTGTAAACTTCTACTGTAATAATAAAAATCACACCCCTGTGAAGTGAGCGGTGCAACTCTGTTCTCTACAGCTCGATATACGGACTGAGGCAGAAAGTCATGTAAACCCATTTACAGTTTGGTCTGTGAACTTCTACTGTAATAATAAAAATCACACCCCTGTGAAGTGAGCGGTGCAACTCTGTCTTGTCCCATATTCTTTTCACTATATACGGATTGAGGCAGAAAGTCATGTAAACCTTTTTACAGTTGTCTGTAAACTTCTACTGTAATAATAAAAATCACACCCCTGTGAAGTGAGCGGTGCAACTCTCTTCACTATATACGGACTGAGGCAGAAAGTCATGTAAACCCATTTACAGTTTGGTCTGTGAACTTCTACTGTAATAATAAAAATCACACCCATGTGAAGTGAGCGGTGCAACTCTGTTCACTATATACGGACTGAGGCAGAAAGTCATGTAAACCTTTTATTTGCAGTTTGGTATGTTTGGTATGTTTATTTGCAGTATCGTACAAAATGCCCACTTTATATCAGTGGGTCCCTTACTGCAATAATCATACAAAATGCCCACTATATATCAGTGGGTCGCTTACTGCAATAATCGTACAAAATACACAATATAAAGTTCAGTCAAAATAAACATAAAAAACACAACAATATAAAGTTCAGTCAAAATAAACATAAAAAAACACAACAAAATTAAACCTTGTACAACCTACTGGTGTGGTACTTGTGGTAACAAGTACCACTATGCAGGAGCACCCCACAGGCTTTGCACATGAAGCTCGTCTCATGCCGCTGACCCCCAACGCTGCAAACCCGACACCGCCTTTGGGGTGTCTTTTTGCGGCTGCCTGGGGCTTTGGGGATTCTAATCAGCTCATGGTTTCTAAACTGACAATCGAGCCTGCTGTCAGGGTCTCTGCGTGGTGGCCTAGAGGATCCCCCCAATGCACCCACCCTCGCTGACCTTTGGGCTCTTGGGGCTCCCCCCCCCCCCACTGCACCCAGCGGCTCTCCAGGGGCTTCCTCCCCCCCCACTGCACCCAGCGGCTCTCCCATCTGCTACCCCCCCTCTGCACCCACCTCCCCCTCTGCACCCACCTGAACCTCCCGCAAGTTGCCCCATTCCCTGATGATGCTGACCAGGAACGATAACAGAGTCTTTCTTTTGGGGGTGCCCCTTGTGGCGACTTTGAAGAGAATGAAAGAATTATACATAGCAATGCTGAACATATACATGATAAACTTTTTAGACCACTTGAATGTTCTGCGTGTAAACGGGTAATATGAGATCATCTGGTCTAATTTGTCGACCCCGTTCATGTACTGGTTGTACGCTGCAATGGATTGAGGCTTTATGAGCTCTCGTCGGACCGCCCTCCCCTTTTCCCTCTCCAGGACCGTGACCATCTTGTTGTCATGTACAGTTGACAGAACCTTGACAATGTTTTTGTCCCGCCATGCAATTATCATTACATTATCTTTATGGCGCATTATCCGTTCTCCAGGTGCCAGCTGGCTGAGGGTAACATCTCTAATGGCAGGAGGTTCTCCCCGGTTTTTCCTTAGAGTCCCACAGACATGCGTTCCCAACCGTCTAAGATTATTGCACATTTTTACACTGTTATAATAATTGTCCATATACAATATGTAACCCTGATGTGCCAAGTCAGCCATCAGGTGTTCAACTGTCGGAATCAAGGGCGACTTTTGCCCTACATAGGGTTTAAGGCTATAGCAGTAACCTGTCTTGCTGTCACAAAGCATGTACGACTTCAGGCCATACTTGATCGGCTTAAGGGGGTTGTAAACCCTGAAGGCCAACCTCCCTCTCCAGAGCATCATTCCTTCATCTATAGAGATGTTCTGTGCTGGTGTGAACATGTCCTTGAACTTGGCCAACAAGTAGTCCAACACTGGCCTCACCTTGTGCAGCCTGTCCGCCGGGTCCCCTGCCGCATTGTCTGAAAAATGAATCACTCTTAGCAGCAACTGGAACCGGTCACGGGCCATGGTCCGGTTGAAGAAGGGGGTTGAAAGAACCTCGTCGGTGCTCCAGTACAGCTCCAGGCGGGGCAACTTTATGATGCCGGTCAGGAAGTAGAGCGCCAGAAAGTTCTTGAGCTCCGTTAAGGTGACCTCTCTCCACCGCCACACTCTCGAGTGGACCTGCTCGACAGGGACCTACAATTTAAAATTGACATTTAGTATATAGATAAAAGGAAGGGAAAAAAAAAAAAAAAAAAAAAAAGGAAAGGTGTATATAATATAGGAAAAAAAAATAAAAATAAAAAAAATCAAATTTCAAAAATAAAAATAAAAAAAATCACACCATCGTGAAGTGAGTGGTGCCGGAATGCGGCCAGGCGGCCGGCCCGGTTCCGGCGAGCCGCCCCGTGTCCAAAATGGTTGAGAAATGACAGAGTTACCATGTGGCACAGACAAACCCAGGGACACACATAGCTGCCTATAGGAGTGGTTGAATCACTGCACCACTCAAAGAAAAAAAAAAGTGTTGCTAAAAAAAACACAGCACTACCCCTCTCTCCGTTTCTGGCGCCCCTTACTGGTATAAATAAGTAACATACTTGCACCACTCAAAAAAAGTGGTGCTCGGTTTTCTAGTACCGTAAGTATACACTATAGAATGCCATGTCTACATAATATGCCATCTAAATTACATAATTTTACCTTATCATAAACCAACTTCGCATAGAGGTTGGTTTGGACCACGATGTCCGCCAGCAACTCATCGGTCAGGAAGAGCTGGAAGAACTCCCACGGGGCACTGTCTGCTGTCAGTGGATCATAGTGTGCACCCGGGTCGGCGGTGAAGGGGATGTGGTGGGGTTTCCAGCCAACATCAGACCACTCAGAGGCTGCCTCAGCTGGACGGTCACCAGCTACATTATAAACACATATACATGTACAAAATTACCATAAAATAAATTTTTATTTGTGTAGTACTGTATACATTTGCTGCTATGCTCACACCTTTTTTACTCTGTAAACCTGTGATGTGACAATAAATCTGATTCTCAAAATAAGTCTCACCGAGCTCGCTGGCAACAGGCTCTGCAGAACTGGTTGATGGCCGTTCACCATCATCCAGAAACAGCGTGTCTGAAATGTAGATCAATTCAGGCATTTAGGTCCAAGCACATGTAGTTAGCCTTCATTTACTGTACTGTCATAAAGTAAAATTACTGTCATAGTAAATTTACATTTATAATCAAATGTGGTGCATAGTAAACTAGGGTCACATGCAAAACTCACCCAAACCAGCAGCAGCATCATCAAAGGGTGATGGCCGGTCAATGTCATCTGCTGAAATGAAATCCCATATCAAAATATGTACATCAAATCAATTTTTATCTAAGTGACTTAGTTACAATAAGCACAGATATAAAATGCAGATATTGTTAGCATGTTAGCCTGCATAGAATGTCAGTACAAGAGTACATGTGTTTGCATTGTGAAATTGAATTGACATTGTAATTGAATGTGGTGCGTAGTAAACTGGTATCACATGCTAAACTCACCCTGTCCGTGTGAAACGGCAGCAGCAGCCCTGGACAATGGCTGTGATAATGGGTCATCAGAATCAGATATGGCTGAAATAAAAATCACAGTAAAATATCAAAATATGCCCTGCTGAAAAATCCAGCAAAAACCAGCTGATGATGGTTGCTGGTTTTAGGTGGTTTTAGCTGGTTTTACCTGGTCTTAGGCTGGTTTAGATGGTATACCAGGCTGGACATGCTGGTCAGCTGGTCTGACTCGTTTGTCAGTGTATTTGGTTAGCTGGTCTAAGGCTGGATTCTGCTGGTATTTGCTGGTGAGCCAGCTGACTGGCCAGATGACCAGCAAAGCCAAGCTGGTAGATGGTCAAATGGTGGACTGACCAACAAAAACCAGCTTACCATCTGGACTTAGCTGGTCCAATGACTGGACAGACCAGCAAAGCCAAGCTGGTAGCTGGTCTTTGCTGTTCAAAACAGGTGGACACTGGACTGACCACCATCTGGACTTAGCAGGTCGCTGTGGTCAGGTGGCTGAACAGACAAACAAAGCCAAGCTGATAAGCTGGTCAAGTTGGTTTAAGTTGTTCTCAACCCATGGGGCGTCCCAACGTAATGCTACACATTAGTTTTGCACAAAAAACACTCATTGGGCTAAATTCAGCCATAGCCACTGTTGGTGAAAGTTTATTCTACAGGCTGTGAAGCCTCTCAGGACCCAAGCCTTCTCTGTATAATATATTTTTTGGGCATAAAACTAAAATATTTTCTTTAGGAGAGCACCCTCTACAGATCTGGTCAACACAAATTACCCATTGACCAGATCTGTAGAGGCTGCTCTCAATAAACTATTTTGGACGAGACAAGCAAAGCCAAGCTGATAATCTGGTCAAATTGTTCTCAACCTGTGGGTCCTTAGATGACTGTGAAGTGACAATTTAAGGACATTTAAGACCTTTTTGGTAACACTGCATACCATTGCCAATTTGCCACTGTAATTGAAAGAAAAATATATCATAAAAAAAAATATATATATATCATAACTGCAACAAAATACACAACGTGACACAATTAACTTCAGGTGAGTTTAATAGCTTTCATCTTTTTATTTATTATAGTTATTTGTATTGGTGACCGGCAATAGCGTGGCGACAAGTACAACAATCTGTCCACTTCATAATAGCATAAATTCAGTAAAATCCTTACGTTTCAGTAACATTCCTTATGCTGTTATGGGCTATTAAAGGACCACGTCACCACTTTTCAACTCATGTTTATAGTGGTCCTCACTAATAATCATGATCAAATACCAAATCTTTTTCCTAATCGGTCTGTGTCCCATAGGAGGGCTGTGGGCAGTTTAGAAATCCGTCCACGAGTGACATCATCTATGGGGAATCCAAGCCAATAGAAACTGCAGGCTTTCTAGCCCTGAAAAGTTGCAATGCGAAAATGGAAGCCGTCGTTCTCACGATAATACAAATCTTTAAGTCAAGCGGTGAGGTGTCCTAAAAGCATATGTATCATTCCTTCACAAAGATCTCATCAACGTGATGACAATGAGGATCTCTCAAGAGATCAGCCCTCAGACAGCAACGACATCAGCAGGCGACATTTGGTAGTTCAGGTTAGTTGCGCTTTGCCGTTCTCTTATCCCTTAGGTTTAATGACTATTTCGTTATTTGTACTTTATTCATAAGTACACGACTTCTGTTTGCCAACGGATATTCAATTGATTCACTCCATGAATGTCTCCACCCCATTCGACCGGTGTCTCTGCATTGGCTAGGCGAAATCATCCGTTATCAGCAACTTTGCATAGGACCAGTATGGCCATACTGGCATAGCCTATTCACTGTTCAGGTGTCATCACCTATTGTGACGGGTGATAATGTCACTGATGTCCTGACGGAGGCGTGCCATGTCTGGTGGCCTTGAGCCACGTGAGGCACCGCCGAGCGAGTCGCCGTGCCGAGCGTTGCGACGGCCACCAGACACGACTCAGCGCCGTCCGAGTTACGTCCCGATAGGCAGAGAATAGTATATATTAGTACTGTATTCCCTAGTTTCCATGCGCCGACAATATAGTTGGAAATGACACGTTCAGCCAAGTGTGAGCATGCCAGTATGGCCATACTGGCCCTATGCAAAGGTGCTGATAAAACGAATGATTTCGCCGATCCAATGCAGAGAGAACAGTCGAATCCGCTGATGTCTCCATATAGGAAAAAAAATAAAAGGGCAATGACAATGAAAATAAATACAGGAAGAAAACAAAACATTCAGAGGTGGAATACAATAAATAAATGTATATTCTCCTGGATAACATTAATTGTAGGTTATGTGGACCATGCCATGGTTTCTGAAAAATAAAAAACCCTAACAAAATAAATAAAATTACAATCAAATACACATGCACATTTCCATGAGGTATCCTATCCTAGTTCAGTGACTGCAAGGGCAGGGCAGATTTTCAAATCCCATTGTTCTGATGTGAGGAGATTAGTGGATAAAAGAGAAAATAATGTCACTGTGTGAACTGAGCAGTGCAATAATAATAAAGTGGTCATTGGGTGATTGTGTGTGTCGAGCCCTCCTCCCTCTACCGCAGGGGTGGGCAACTGCCTGCCCAGGGGCCACAATACATTTGTCGCATTCACCCGTTACCACTGTATTAATACACAAAATCAACCGTTATCAGCACCTTCGCATAGGGCCAGTATGGCCATACTGGCATACTCACCACCCTTGGCTGAACGTGTCATTTCCAACTCTATTGTCGGCGCATGGAAAGCTGGAAACTAGGGGCTACTAATATATACTATTCTCTGCCTATCGGGACGTAACTCGAACGGCACCTAGTCGGGTCTGGTGGCCGTCGCAACGCTCGACATGGCGCACCTCCATCAGGACATCAGTGACATTATCACCCGTCACAATAGGTGATAATGACATACTGAACAGTGAGTATGCCAGTATGGCCATATTTAAAAGGTGCTGATAACGGTTGATTTTGTGTATTTAATACAGTGATAACGGGTGAATGGGGTGCACCATCATTTGTTAATCCCTCTCATAACGATTTGGGAAGATGCACACATAAATGTCACTAGCCGGCATCAAAAGCAGACATTTCTGGTCAAGATCATCAACTGGAACCAACTGAATCGGGGATGTACCTTCAGTCACACGTGAAATATGCGACACAAACCCCAAAGCTGATGGAAGCTTAAAGGAGGGAGTATGCGAGCCAAAGGGTTTAAAGAACAAGCCAATTGCCGTTTCTGCTCCAGAGCCATGTGTGATTATCTGCTCAATCTGCCCAAAGCATCCATTGGTCAGGCGTACGCAATAATCATTGCGTCTTTTTGGGCGGAGATAGCTTTTGCTGGTGTAGACCAAACCCTTGTGTATCATTCTGTTGTGAAGACGAATTTCATTTGGTGGCTCAATCAATGCAGAGAGGAAGGCATTCTGCTCATTCTGGGTGATGAGTTTGGTTTTTCCAGAATCCAAAACTATTGTGTCCTGGTATCGCACAATTTTCTGGACTTTTGTGTACTCATTCATCTCCTTACAGAATGTGAGGACACGGTCACTGACTGCATACTGAGTAGAGAAAAAAGGTACTGCCCTGTACAGCAAGAACTTATTAACTATTTGCAGAGCAACACCTTTTGTTCCATGGACCATTTTAAGGAGACTCCCATTTCCTGTTTCAAAAACAAAAGCTGAGTGTGCCCACAAGGGACCCCACAGTTTCACAGACTTGGACAGATGAGTAAGGAGATGCACATTGAATGTCATTGCACTTTCCCCATAGAAATGCTGAAATCTAACAACAAATTCAAGGAGCATAACATCTGCTTTGTTAACCTCATCAAAAGTAATTTTCTCTTTCAAAAGAAGAAAAACTGCTGAAACGAGAAGGCCAAGGTGTTTGATGTATCGGTCGTCTAGTACACCATCAAGGCACGGCAAGCTGTAGAACAAAAGCCATGCCCTCCATTCAGAGGCTTTCCAGAATTTACGTTCACTCAAAGACCTGGGTAAACGAGTAATCAAATGAGGTGGCTGAATGCTTTTGATTCTGTTTTCAAGAACTCTGAGATTAGCAGGACTGCCAATGTAATATGGCTGATTGACACTGTGTAGCATGAGTTCTGTCAGTTGTCTGATAACTCCTAACAAAACAGCGTGCATATAATCAGGCACAAATCCCCAAACTATGTCAAAGTAAGGCATGTTAATCAAGGGAGATGGGCCTTTGACACCTCTGACAGTCTTTTGTTCAACAAATGCACAGTCCATGTCCCTCAACATTCCTTTTTCGTCTCTGTCACCGTACTCTTCAGCCGAAATAACATATTTTACCTGCCTGTCCACTAATTTGCCAGGGTGGAGGCAAAACCCACAGCCAAAATATCCATTAAATTGTGTTGTGTTCTGCATGGTGGGCCGTGCCTTCGAGTCAACACAGCAACACAGACCTATAACTTTGCTGTTAACCAACATTCCATTTTTTTCCCAAGACACTCCTTTGGATAGTATAGCAACTGTGTTTGGTTTACAAAAGGCTTGAGGAAAACCAGCATGTTGGGTTCACTCGGACCAAACCACAGACCAGCTAGAACAACATGTTTGAACCGTATTTTGGGTGGAAGTTCATTCAGATGTAGCTGAATAGGCCAAATTGAAAACTTTGAAGACTTAAACACAGGTGAACCATCAGAGTTAAAAGTATATGACAAATTATTAACGTCTGATAAAATCTGACCAGGTCCTGATAACTTCTTGTATAAATCACCATCATAAATGTCTGAAATGATTCCGTCTACATGGCATGGCCGATCAAATCTGTAGCTCAACTCTTTCTGCACTTCTGGATCCTCAAGTATGCGCTGTATTTGAGCAGCAATTGGGACATTGATGAAAAACCTTGCATTGTTAAGGGTACTGACTTCTACTGGAACCTGGCATTCTACACACTGCGTAATATTTCTCTCTTGTATGTCTTTCTGGGTGCCTATGTTTGCTTTACAGTAGTCACAGTAAAATTGGAATTCCACAATCTCTGAATTGTCTGTAAATATCTTGTTAAAAGAATGTTTAGATCTGGGGACAACATCTTTTCCAAACAACTGATTAATTAGTTTGAGCAAATCACCGAGTTGAGTCCCAGTTATATTGTGTCGTGCAGCATGACACATAATCATCAGCAGTGCTTCAGCCCTTGTTGTGGTACCTGTTGCAGTTATTGTGGAGTCCATATCAGGCTCTGTACCTATCCTCCCCAATGGATGATCAACAGAGTCTGAGTCACTGTCTTCTGACAGAGCCGAGTCATCCCCTGTGAGAGACGAGTCATCCCCCGTAAGTGACACATCGTCAACTTCATCATCATCCGAGGAAGCAGTTGTGTCCTAAGTGGGTGAGGCACAAAATTATGAAGAAGCAATTAAATCATTCAAGAGGATAAGAAAAACAACAGCAAAACACTACTAACCTGAACTACCAAATGTCGCCTGGTGTGTCGGTTGCCGTCTGGTGCAGTCGTATTGGTGTCATCCGAGAGAGACTCTTCTTCGTCTAAAAGAGCCATTCTCTGATCTCCAGAGACACTGTGGTTGCTGCCTGAGGCCCCATCTCCCAACAGAGCCTGTTCATCTGGAGAAGCATTGTCCTAAGTAATGAGGAAAATACAAATAAATATATTAATTTAAATCCAGCGCAAGATGTTGAAGATCTGCTATTTTTCGTAAACATTATATATATCGTAAATCGTAAAGATCTTGAATATATATTCTTTCACAGCAAATGTTATTAACTTGCATCTTTGCTTCTGGGGGTCCCAGGAACAACATATTTTCAGACAGCGGTCATCGACCAATTACATATAATTGTGGGGCTACTTGACATGAAATAGTTTGAGAACCACTGATATAGAAACATAGTCGATTTGTATCAGCCTCATAACTGCAAAGTCCCACTAACCTGAACTACTAAATGTCGCCTGCTGGTGCGTCGGTTGCCGTCTGGTGCAGTCGAATAGTTGTCATCCGAGAGGGACTCTTCTTCATCTAAAAAAGCCATGCCCTGATCTCCATAGAGAAGCTCTTCATCTCATTATTTCTTTGCCCACTCAGCTATGCGCTGAGTGGGCAAAGAAATAAAATGCAAATATATTTTACTTACCGTAAAAAAATAATATAAATCATTAAACCCAAGGGTTAAAAGGATAATTCCATGCTAAAATACTTTCTTACCTTTATTTGTAGTTGTTACGTCCCCACCAAAGAGGTCCAGGTGTTATTTTCCCCTAATATAAGCCCTCTACAAGAGTCTACATTATGAAGAGAGGATATATACAAAAAAGATTTTTGAGCGATGGAAATAAGCGAATTAGCACAACACTCCAATTTCCGTTTCAATTCAATTCAATTCCTTGAGGGCTTATGGTAGGGGAAATAGCCAATAATGCGCTTTTGCACAAAATAACACATGGACCTCTTTGGTGGGGACGTAACAACTACAAATAAAGGCAAGAAAGCCTTCTAGCATGGAATTCTCCTTTAAAAAAAGAACTGTCAAGCGCCACTAACCTGAACTACCAGTGATAATTTGACAATATGGATTGTGACTTACTTGTGGCTCCAAGTACAGCTTGTACTTCGGTTTCCCTGTAGTCTGCAACAACGCAAAACAATAGATGTATTTTAAAACAATAGATGTATTTTGGGGAAAGGGTGCTGCTACACTCAAAATGTGATACTTTTATGGTAATGACAGAACTGCTTTAATAGAGTACTAAGAAATGAAGTTCTTCCAGACAAAAAGCATACCTGGTTTGATGAATCTGTACCGACATCCCTCTGTGACTCTGAATACATCCTTTTAGGCATGGTCTGTAACAAATTAACAATACATTTGAAATATGGGTCAAATCATAATTGTGTAACTATGCATCAGCTGGGAAATCCTATTGTAAATACCGGTATACATGCAGCAGGAATAGGATGTAGGTGTTGAAAACCAACACTTCAAGCACCTGCATGCATGGAATTAAACCTATAATAAAATGTATAATAGTAATAATGATAATCTTAAATGATATTTAAAAAAATATTGTTAACTATGAGTAATATCAGAATAGTGACTTAAACCTTTAAATATAAACACATTTAAATAAATATATGAATACATAGTTGTAATATAAAATACATCAATGTGTTATACAAATTATGATTTGTCTTTAAATGCTTATACTTTAAAACAAAGTGGTTAATCTCACTACAAATTGTAGTTTTAAAACAATGCTTGTTCAGAAAGCTTTAAAAAAGGCAGATCTATAAGCTCACAGTGCCTGGCATCGCGAGACTCATGATATGTTGTGAGCTTGCAGCTCTGTAGGTATATTTCGCGCCTTTTGACTCAAAAGCCTGAAAAGCGGTCTACTTCCACAGTTCCACTAGTCATACAGTTCCCACAGCTCTGCTCTAGCCTAGTAAAATGTTTGCTTACGTTAATTATATCAACGACGGGGAGAAAGAAATTGTCAATGTCAACGATATAAAGGACTTCGACCCCAAACATACCGAAGACTTCAATTCCACCGTCGTCTACCAAGTTCTCTGGAAAAAAATCTACTATAAGGCTCAAGTGCTTCTTCTGAGAGGTGAGTAATAAGGGTTCGCTAGCTTAAGCTAACGATATACAAGTCTATTTACTTTTAAAAGAACATGCTAGCGTTTATATATCTGTAATCAGTGGGACTGAACCAATAGGTGTCATAGCACCACCCCCCTCAGCTCAGCATATAAGGTAGCTGGACAGGCATAGGGAATAGGTGGTGTTTTACCCAGGATCTTTCCTGTTCCAGTCAGGCTGTGTGGCGTGTGTTTGTGCTCGTAGCATCGAGGTAAGCTCTTGGTTTTACTACTATAGGGTTACCTGTCCCTAGGTTGATATGTCAACAACCTTCAGTTTATTTATGTTTATTTTTCTTCGTCAGAAACTGTGGAGCTCGCTGTTAGTGACAGCCCTGTCAGCCTGGGTGTATAATTCAGAGAAACCAAGGTAGGCTTGCTTCATATCGCAACAGCACAAACAAGCCTTTAATTCATGTTGAACTGCCTTCCCGTTTATTTATGCAAACCCTTGTCTCGTTGTTAGACGCAGTTAGACGCAGAGGCAAGCGGCGAACGAGAGCCTGGCTAATGTGTGTGTGTCCGTGTGTTTACACAACAGTCTTGAGGTAGGCTTGCGTCCGTATTGCAACAGTATAGCAGTTTCGCTGTTATGGTGCGAGTCCTCATGATGTGTGTGATGTGTTTGTTGCACAGACGGTGATCCGAAAGAAATACACTGACAGGAGCCTGGCTAACGTATGTGCGTGGGTAAACCTGCACACTGAGTCTAGAGGTAGGCTTGCGCCCATATTGCGACAGTATAGCAGTCTTTGTCTTATGAATGAAACTGAGTCCTCATTATGTTTATATTACACAGACGGTGTCCCGACCGAGCAAACACACTGTTGCCCGACCGAGCAAACACACTGTTGTACCAACCACCTGGAGTCCCTGACCATCTTAACAGGGTATGGGCTAGTTTGCATAAGCAGCAGTGCAAAGTACATTTAATGCAATTTATTAATTACTGTATAACTGTTTGGCTACATCAGTGTTGTAGTCAGAATCTGATTCTGAGTACAACCAGGAAAGCACTTTAGCTATATGGTCAATTGGAGGCTAATCAAGGTTTATGTTCCATTACAGATCGGGCCTCATACTGTGAACCGCTGTTCTTTTTATCTTTTTTTATACTTTGAATTCAAGTCTATGCTGCTATAGTTTTTATACTTTGGAATTCAAGTCTATGCTGCTATAGTTTTTATACTTTATTGGGATTGGATGATATCATATAGCCCAAGTGGCGTCTTAATCACTTTTACTACTTTAACCAAAGAGTTAACTAGTTAATCGCCAACGACGGATATATTGGTTTCGGGATTATATTGCATAGTTTCACTCAAGGACTACTGTCCCTTTTACAGTGCAGTGTTCTTTTGGGCTTTTAGCCTTTCTTATTGATTTGCAGTGTTTTTAATGCCAACCATATTTGGCTCAGAGTGATAGTGTGCTTATGTTGCAGTGCTCAATCTTTTGTTTATGGACCTAGGAAATGAGTGTAAATTAGTGCAATCGATCCAATTCCTTATCTGTGTAGTGAACGACTTGATAACCCCCTATTGGTATCTCTGTAGATAGTGAATATACGGTTTTAAAGGAGATGTCAATACTGTGAATACATGTATGTTTTAAAGGAAATGTCAATACTTTGTACGTTTTAAGAATAAAGTTATACTCTATGAAGCAACCGACAGTTATTGTTCACTCAAACTGAACACTTACCTTGGTATTCCGGGTCTCCCACCCTGTAATTGGGAGTGGCGTAGTATTACTGTGACAGTAGGAGTACTTAGCGACTCCACTTGGTTACAATTGGCGTAGTCGGCAGGACCTTATTGTTGGTCGGTTGCAGAGTTGTACATTGTATTGGCATTTGTTAGTAGCAGCATAGCAGGTTTTATTTTATTTTTTTAAAGAACAGCGGTTGGCAGTCAACCTTTTCATCGCAAATCAATCCTCTGGTTGCTCTCCCTGGGACTGCAGTCGCTATGGAGGAAGAGCTCCAGAGCCTACGGGAGGAGATGGCTCAGCTCCGAGCTGAAAATCGAAGACTGTCGACCAGTCAAACTGAGAGACTCTCTGTGTCAGACCAAACATCTGACACTGCAAACAATGCACCTACACCCCCACCCCCACAGAGAAGAGAACAGACTGTTTACCTCCCTAGGGAGAGAAAATGCTCCAAATTCTCAGGGTCTTCACTTTCTGGGGCTTTAACTGTGGACGAGTGGGTAGAGGAGGTGGAGGGTTGTTTGAGGGCAAGGCACATGTCCACAATTGACAAAGCCTTGTTTGTGTACGACCATTTGGAAGGTGCTGCTCGTACTGAAATTAAATTTAGAGCTCAAGGAGTAAGGGAGGATTCGGAGCAGATTATTACAATACTACAGGAGTTCTATGGGTGTTCAAAATCCTATGTATCTTTGCAACAAAAATTCTTTGAGAGAAAACAGAAAGAGGGAGAATCATTGCAGGATTTCTCCCACGCTCTTATGACTTTAATGGAAAAAGTGCAATTGTGTAACGCTATGTCCAATTCACAGATTTTGCTGCGAGACCAGTTCTGTGAAAATGTGAGAGACCATATGCTGCGCAGAGAACTAAAGACATTGGTGAGGCAAAATGGAGAACTGTCTCTACTTGACATTCGCAAAGAGGCGATCCGATGGGTCGATGAGGGTCAGCCTTCAAGAGAAAAGTATGTACGCCCCATTCCACAAACTTGTGAAGCTCAGGCCACTGCAACTAGTGAAGCAGTTGGCGTGGGTAAATCGGAATATGAAGAGTTAAAACACATGTTTGTTAAGCAACAAGCTCAATTGGATAAGATCACACAGGCTCTAAATTCTAATATGGGTGCAGGTAGAGGCAGATCGTTCTCCAGCGTTAATAGATACCAGCGTGCCCCTGATGGCCGACCCATATGTCTTAAGTGTGCGCAGCCAGGCCACATCGCTCGTTATTGTACTCAAGGTACCCCGCCCTCACAGGCTAGCACTACTGCTGCACAGATTACACCGGCGGAAAACTAGAACCTTCCTGTGTGCAGAGTCAAACGCTGGAAGGGGGGTTTTCCGACTCACATATTGAACACCAAGAGATAATCCGCAAGTTAATTGGGCCTTGCTCGGTAGTGGTGGTGCCCATGGGCGGAGTGGAGGTTCCTTGTCTGCTGGACACTGGCTCCATGGTTACCACCATTACAGAAAGCTGTTTCCATGAACATTTTGCACACTTGTCTAAACATGAACTGCGCGATTGTAAGTGGCTTGGTCTCAAGGCAGCTAATGGGTTGGACATACCGTATTTGGGCTACATTGAGCTTGATGTAAAAGTGCTTGGCACATGTCTGCCTAGTATGGGTATATTAATTGTGAAAGACCCACCTGATGGTGTTCTAACCAGTCGAAAGAAAGCCACCCCTGGTATACTGGGCATGAATATCATCATTGACTGTTACCGTGAACTATTTGCACAACATGGCACCAACTTATTCCACAGCTCTGCTGTACAGTCTGCTGCAGTGGCGTGGAAGCTGGCCTTTCGCCAATGTGAGAAAATTGAAGCCATAGTAAGTTCATCCTCTGCCTTTAAAGTCAGGGTACAAGGCAAACGCCCCATATGTGTTACAGCTGGAACACTGTTAATGGTCCCCGTTACTTGTCCCCAGGTTCCATCTATGGCATTTTTGCTCGAACCCCTTGGGCCATTGGATGTTGGTCTCCCAGAGGGCTTGCTTGTCTCTCCTGCCCTAGTCCACGCTGAGAAAGGTACCCTCTATGCCCCCGTCACTAATGTAGGTCAGTCTGATGTATGGCTAGTGCCCCGCAGAGTGATAGGAACTGTACAGGTTATAGAGGGTGGAGATATTGTAGCGGGTAATACCCCTTGCATAGACCTGTCCATCGATGCATCCACCCAAGAATGTACAGCGTATGTTTCAGTACAGGCGGTAGAGATGAGCAGTAAGGCTTCCATTGACATTGAACAGCTTGACTTTCCGGGCCTCTTGCCTGAAGATAAGATTGATGCAAAGCGCCTATTGACTAAATACAAGCATGTATTTGCTAAAAGTGAGGGCGATTTAGGATGTACCAACCTCATTACACATGAGATCCCACTCTTAGACGACGCACCCGTCCGTCAACCTTATCGCCGCATTCCCCCCTCGCAGTATGAGGCAGTCAGGGCACACATTAAACAGTTACTTGAAAGTCAAGTGGTCAGAGAGAGTTGCAGCCCGTATTCATCCCCTATTGTGCTGGTGGCTAAGAAGGACGGGGGCATACGCATGTGCGTTGACTACAGGCAGCTGAACGCGAAGACCCGGAAAGATGCATATCCACTTCCAAGGATCGAAGAGTCCCTTGATGCCTTAACGGGAGCCAAGTGGTTCTCCACACTAGATCTAGCCAGTGGCTACAACCAAGTACCGATGGCCGAAGCAGATCGGGCTAAAACGGCATTCTGTACCCCCTTTGGCCTATTTGAGTTTAACCGAATGCCTTTTGGCTTATGTAATGCACCCGGGACTTTTCAACGCTTAATGGAGCGCATGTTTGGCAACCAGCGTTTCCAATCAGTCTTGTTGTATCTTGATGACATCATTGTGTACTCTTCTACAGTACCACAACACTTGCAACGTCTAGAAGAGGTCTTTTCCCGTCTCGATCAACAAGGTCTGAAGGCAAAGCTATCCAAATGCCACTTCTTCCAAAAGAAAGTCAAGTATCTTGGCCATGTTGTCTCTGAAGAGGGGGTAGCCACAGACCCAGACAAGTTAGCTGCAGTGCGTGAGTGGAGGCGGCCTTCGCATTTGGCTGAACTACGATCCTTCCTGGGCTTCGCCTCCTATTATAGAAGGTTTGTGGAGAATTTCGCCAAGCTAGCAGCCCCTCTCCATCACCTGGTGGCACGTGTGAGTGGACCCAACAAAAAGGGTAAGACCCCTAAAACCCCCTTGTCCACCTTCTGGGACGAACGCTGTGAACAGGCATTCATGGCGCTGAGAGAAGGCTTGACGACAGCCCCAGTCCTAGCTTATGCCGACTTTCAGAAGCCCTTCATCCTTGAGACCGACGCCAGCCATGGTGGTTTGGGGGCAGTTCTTTCTCAAGACCATGACGGGAAGCGCAGGCCGATAGCCTTTGCTAGTCGAGGCCTTAAACCAACTGAGAGAAACATGGAGAACTACAGCTCCATGAAGCTTGAGTTCCTTGCCCTTAAATGGGCCGTTACAGAAAAATTTAGAGAATATCTCTTGGGCAATAAAGTAACGATCTACACCGACAACAACCCCCTCCGACACCTCCAAACCGCTAAGCTGGGAGCACTGGAGCAGCGATGGGCTTCCCAATTGGCTTCCTTCGACTACACCTTGGAATATCGTCCAGGTCGTAGTAATGGCAATGCTGATGCTTTATCGAGACAGTATCTGGACCGGTTTCCCCCTGGGGTGGAAGTCCCGGCGGCTTTACACCACTCTCAGCCTGCCTCGCCTATCTCCCATGAAACTCACATTCGTGAGATGGCTGCCATGCCTAGTTTGTCACTGTTGGAATTGTCATTGCTACAGAAGCAAGATCCAGTCATTGGCCCGGTGGAGAAATACTGGCGTGAAGGGCGGAACCCTGGCCGGGAAGAGCGTGAACAGCTGAGCCAAGAGAGCAGAGAGCTGCTTCGCCAGTGGGGACGCCTGGTGGAGAGGGAAGGGGTCCTGTACCGAAAGATCTACCCTCCAGGTGGGGGTAAAGAACTTTTCCAAATACTATTACCCCAGTGTCTGAGGGAAAAGGTTTTCCAGAGTGTGCACGATGGCCATGGACACCAGGGTGTAGACCGCACCTTACAATTGACACGGGATCGGGGCTACTGGCCAGGTATGTCAAAGGACATTGAAAAGTGGTGCCGTAACTGTGGGAGATGCATCCTAGCAAAGGAAGGCCCTAGAATAAGGGCATACAGAGGCAGCCTCCAGGCATCTCGACCTAATGAGCTACTAGCTATGGATTTTACTCTACTAGAACCAGCCAGTGATGGACGAGAAAATGTCCTAGTGATCACAGATGTTTTCTCCAAGTTTACACAGGCAATCCCAACAAGAGACCAGCGGGCGAGCACTGTGGCAGATATATTGGTGAAACACTGGTTCCACCTGTTCGGGGCCCCCAGCCGCATTCATTCGGACCAAGGCCGAAACTTTGAAAGCAAAATAATAAAGCAGCTGTGTGCCACCTACGGCATCAAAAAAACCAGGACGACCCCATACCATCCTGAGGGAAATGGCCAGTGCGAGCGGTTCAATAGGACGCTCCACGACCTCCTCCGTACTCTACCACCAGAGCAAAAAAGACGCTGGCCTCAGCACCTGTCCCAACTAACCTACTCTTACAATACTACTGCGCATCACACTACTGGTTTAGCTCCCCACTATATCATGTTTGGCCGCGAACCCCAGCTCCCTGTCGATTTTCTCCTTGGGGTTGACGAAGACCCAGGTGAGGAGGCCCCAGAGGAATGGGTACGAAAGCATCAAGAGTCCCTAAGGACAGTGTACGACCACGTACGGCAACAACTCCATGACAAAGCAGAGCAACGGAACCGACGACATAACCAGCAGGTAACTAGTCCTGGTTTAGAAGTGGGCCAGTTCGTCTACAAGAGGAATCACCAGGTGAGAGGGAGGAACAAAATCCAAGACCGCTGGCATTCCTGCCTTTATCGGGTGGTGGACAGATCCCATGACCAGGGGATGGTATATACCATCGCCCCTGTCCACCAGGATGGCCCGGCCTTGCGACTACACCGAACAGAGCTGCGGAGTGCACCAGAGAGGGAGGGACCTGATGTCCAACCGGTAAATCCAGTACCTGTCACTCCGGACCGTACAACTCCAGATCATGCCCTAAGTGACTCGGAGGAATCGATCGTTATGGTCCTGGAGGATGATGTGAGAAGAGATCCAGGCATACGAACACCCGAACCGGAGGATCAAGGGAGCCCACTGCATCCGGGACAAGACCAGGGAAGTAGCCCGGGATCCATTGAAGGCTCAGAAGAACATATATCGCCACCTTCCCCTGGTCTGCGCCGTAGCAGTCGACGTAATGCTGGTTGCCACCCCAACCCTCACCGGCTGCCATACCGTCAAACAGTATGTCACCAGCACAATATGGGGGCCTGCTTCTCAGGGGCCATATCGTCGGGACGCCGATTCAACTTTGGGGGGGCGAATGTAATCAGTGGGACTGAACCAATAGGTGTCATAGCACCACCCCCCTCAGCTCAGCATATAAGGTAGCTGGACAGGCATAGGGAATAGGTGGTGTTTTACCCAGGATCTTTCCTGTTCCAGTCAGGCTGTGTGGCGTGTGTTTGTGCTCGTAGCATCGAGGTAAGCTCTTGGTTTTACTACTATAGGGTTACCTGTCCCTAGGTTGATATGTCAACAACCTTCAGTTTATTTATGTTTATTTTTCTTCGTCAGAAACTGTGGAGCTCGCTGTTAGTGACAGCCCTGTCAGCCTGGGTGTATAATTCAGAGAAACCAAGGTAGGCTTGCTTCATATCGCAACGGCACAAACAAGCCTTTAATTCATGTTGAACTGCCTTCCCGTTTATTTATGCAAACCCTTGTCTCGTTGTTAGACGCAGTTAGACGCAGAGGCAAGCGGCGAACGAGAGCCTGGCTAATGTGTGTGTGTCCGTGTGTTTACACAACAGTCTTGAGGTAGGCTTGCGTCCGTATTGCAACAGTATAGCAGTTTCGCTGTTATGGTGCGAGTCCTCATGATGTGTGTGATGTGTTTGTTGCACAGACGGTGATCCGAAAGAAATACACTGACAGGAGCCTGGCTAACGTATGTGCGTGGGTAAACCTGCACACTGAGTCTAGAGGTAGGCTTGCGCCCATATTGCGACAGTATAGCAGTCTTTGTCTTATGAATGAAACTGAGTCCTCATTATGTTTATATTACACAGACGGTGTCCCGACCGAGCAAACACACTGTTGCCCGACCGAGCAAACACACTGTTGTACCAACCACCTGGAGTCCCTGACCATCTTAACAGGGTATGGGCTAGTTTGCATAAGCAGCAGTGCAAAGTACATTTAATGCAATTTATTAATTACTGTATAACTGTTTGGCTACATCAGTGTTGTAGTCAGAATCTGATTCTGAGTACAACCAGGAAAGCACTTTAGCTATATGGTCAATTGGAGGCTAATCAAGGTTTATGTTCCATTACAGATCGGGCCTCATACTGTGAACCGCTGTTCTTTTTATCTTTTTTTATACTTTGAATTCAAGTCTATGCTGCTATAGTTTTTATACTTTGGAATTCAAGTCTATGCTGCTATAGTTTTTATACTTTATTGGGATTGGATGATATCATATAGCCCAAGTGGCGTCTTAATCACTTTTACTACTTTAACCAAAGAGTTAACTAGTTAATCGCCAACGACGGATATATTGGTTTCGGGATTATATTGCATAGTTTCACTCAAGGACTACTGTCCCTTTTACAGTGCAGTGTTCTTTTGGGCTTTTAGCCTTTCTTATTGATTTGCAGTGTTTTTAATGCCAACCATATTTGGCTCAGAGTGATAGTGTGCTTATGTTGCAGTGCTCAATCTTTTGTTTATGGACCTAGGAAATGAGTGTAAATTAGTGCAATCGATCCAATTCCTTATCTGTGTAGTGAACGACTTGATAACCCCCTATTGGTATCTCTGTAGATAGTGAATATACGGTTTTAAAGGAGATGTCAATACTGTGAATACATGTATGTTTTAAAGGAAATGTCAATACTTTGTACGTTTTAAGAATAAAGTTATACTCTATGAAGCAACCGACAGTTATTGTTCACTCAAACTGAACACTTACCTTGGTATTCCGGGTCTCCCACCCTGTAATTGGGAGTGGCGTAGTATTACTGTGACAGTAGGAGTACTTAGCGACTCCACTTGGTTACATATCTTTATCCATGTTTATATATCCTTATCCATGTTTGGTTATCGCTAACAGGGCAACAATGTTGTTCCATATACTAAGTGACATGTTGCCGACATTATTCACTACCAAATAATGTTTATCATATTGAACAAACATAGCTTTAGCAGTTTAGCTATCAAGAGACGTCAGAACAACGGCCTGAAATACGATTCCGACTCAAACACAGCAAGTCAGCAACTACCCAGCTTTGTAATGGTATATTCCTAGTTGCCTACCGTTGGCTTTTTATAAGAGAGCGACACAATTACATTTAATTCATTATTAATTCTGAAACTACTCACCTCCTCCTCGCTCGCTCTGAACTTGAAGCCACTGAAGTGAAGGCTGAAGCCACTCAAGCCAGCCGGCGAAAGAACGAAAGGGAACCTTAAGCTAGGGGGGTGTGTTTAAATGAGAACACAACACAGGAAAGAACCTTACTCAAATAAAAGCCTAGCGTGATTGTGTTTCATGATTGAAAAGCACAGGAATAGTTTGCAGAAAGAAATGCAGTGAAGTGCAGTTCAATACAATGTCGGAGGATTTATAACCCAAAGCACTGTGGCTGTTTCCACGGGGTGGATGTACTTTTTCAACCGGTATTGTGAAAGCCATCCCGGATACCACATACGATGCCGTGGCATCACTGACTCAACTCAGGAGCCTTTCGAGCTTCGATCATACTACATGTATGACGACGAGAACATGTATGTATACGTCACGCTTATGGCAAATACATGCAGCATCGAGAAGCTAACTAGACAATGCAACGTTAGCTTTAAAAAAATCTTTCTCCCAGGAAATAAAACGTCTGGGTTTCCGAGGCTAGCTTTAAATGAATAAATCTAACATTTATTCTATTGGACACGGGACGCACATAGGGTTGCCACCCGTTCCTTAAAATACGGATTCGTCCTTTATTTGAGCATTAAATGATGCGTCCCGTATTGAATCAATACGGAACGCGGTTTGTTCCGTATTTTCCTAAATGCCCCCTGCGCTATCTGTCACACAACGTCAACACTGAATTTAACAATAATGAACAAAATAAAACAGGAAATATTAAAGACAGCACAATTGTCCTGGTCACGCAGGACCTCCCACGAGCATAAAGAAAAACCTCCCCGTGGCTGCCGGTCTGCTTGTGTGCGGTGTGCTCTGCTGTTGCTCTCAATTGCGCCGTGGCGAATCCAGTGCCTGTCTCGCCGGCCGGCCACACCGCACTGTTTAAAATGTCTAGTACTAGAAGTTCTACAACAGCTGATTCTCCACCGCGTTCATCTCAAAAAAGAAAACGCCTTAAAAATATAGACGTGAGTGCAGGGAAGAGGCAAATCCCTGGCTTGACAGCGTCACGGGAGATTAATATGGAGCAAATTGCAAAGTATGTCGGCGTATGTTTTCTGTGGCGCATGGGTAACTGTTTGATAGCAAACAGCAGCTACAGGGATCAACAGTATGATCACAGAACACCCAAAGTGTCACAAACTGCCCCTGAGATCGATTCTGTCTATTGTCCTGCCCATGCAATAGCCAATATGGCTGCTGATGTGGGCATATAGCCAAACTATTTCAGTAGACTATTATGGTTAATTGTTTATTAATGAAGTCTAATAAATAAACATGTATTTAATATAAATGGATCAATTTAATTAAATATTGTGCCCATTTAAAGAACTCAGATTCAGAATCAGAACATCGTCGAATAACGTTGTTATAAACAGAATAGGCTACTTCATAACCGTTAATAAATCCAGTGTAGTAGGTCGACCCCTTCCTTACTGACCACAGTGACCACCAAGTGACCCCAAAGGCTAATATGGTATGTGAAATCATCCATCCATCCCAGGGCCAAATTAGCTTTTGGGCCAGTGGGACCAGGGCCTAGGGGCCCTTGGCTGTTAGGGGCCCTTTGAGGAAACTGGATCGTGTGGTACTGGGTTTGAGGCCCTGAAATTGGCCATTGATTTTGTTCAATTTAGGTCAAAAAGATGATAAAAACATTAAAAAACACAAAAAATGTGCACGCACGTAATGGGCCCCCCAACACATTACACTCATGGGGGTTAATCCGTCCCTGATCCATCCAGCTTCAACCGCTTATCCGTAGTCAGGTCACGGGGGAAACAGCTCCACCAGAGAGCCCCAGACTTCCCTCACCAGGACAACATTAGCAACGTCCTCCTGGGGGATCCAGAGGTGTTCCAAGGCCAGTTAGTTGATGTGATCGGATAACCCGATAACGGCGCTGCTTCGCCGCGTGGTCGTATAAGTGTTCCTTATTTCAAGATCTCAAAGGTGGCAACCCTAGACGCACAGACTGTACTTGAAGTTGGCTTTATAGAAGTTAGCATTGTTAACTCCAGTGGTGTAAAGACAAGAAAAAGAAAAGTAGGCTACTGTACAATTTTGAGGTATTTGTACTTTACTGATGAATTTCCAATCTAATGACAATTTACTTCTATCCCAGAGGAAAATATTGTACTTAACATTTCCCAATCCTGTATCGTTTATATTTCGTACTGTGCCTTGTTGATTTTGTTTCAGAAACTCGGGACGAGTTGGTGATGGAGGTGGAGGCTGGGAAAAAAAGAATCCGTGTCTGCAACCGCAAGAATCTGCTTGAAGAATCACCACCAGATCCAGAAGAGAGAGAGGTATCGAGAGAAACAAAGAAAGCTGTAAGTTAATTAAACATATGTCTATTGTTATGCGGCCAGAATTATAGCTACGAATGACATCCTGATTTTATTGGTTGTTGTTGCTATTAAATTGTTCTATATGCCAAATTATATGCCATCAAATTGTGGAATGCCAACAGCCATAAAAAAGTGTGGATCCTTAAACCGCTCTTAACTTTAAAGGAGCACTTATAGGTGGCTGAAATTCTGAACTGGCCCCTGCAAAAATCCAAACCTATGCTCCAAACTGTTTAATGTACATATTTTCTTTTTGATTACTACTCATTTACATGAGGTTTTGCATAGGATAGCGTGGCTATATTATGCCTGCATTTAAATGTTTTGATGAATTGAAGAGACTGGACCCCAATGGAAACAAGCCATAGTGCTTTCGTGTGTTCAATCCTTTTAGCATTGTATTTGTATTAAACTGTACTTATTTGCTTTTTTAAGAACTGTTAATGAAGTATTAAATCAATCAATAACCCAGGGAGATTTTCAGGAGAGATACAGTGGGACATTGATTAGCCTCGGAAACCCAGGAATAGATAGACAGGATTGAATAGAACAGTGGTTCTCAAAGTGGGGTCCACAATCCCTCAGGGTTCTTTGAGGGGGTTCCTAATGGGCCCTTACTGACGTGTAAAAAAGGTTCTATTTACTTTAGTGTTATGGGTGCTCTTGATATTAAAACGTTTCAGAACCACTAAATAGAAAGAGAGAAACACAAGTTGAGAGGAGGGTAAAAGAGGCAAGAGAGAGGAAAGAGCATACTGAGGAAGGAGAGTAAAAGAGAACAATATAGAGACAATATATCATCATGTGTAATTCTGCGGTCCCCAAATTGTTTTGTCCGTTACCTCCTGGCCTAGCTGACACACCCTCAGTCTCGTTGTATTTTGGCAAAAATAATCACAGTGACTCTGTTGACAAAATTCTGTACCCCCTACAACTTTATACTTTGCCCATTTTGTGTGTGTGTGTGTGTGTGTGTGTGTGTGTGCGCGTGTGCGTTTTATTACACAATTCTGGCTATGTAGCAGAGCCAGAAGTCATCGGCTGCAGTGGCCAAAAAGAAAACCTTTGCAGCCCTGCTAAAGGAGAAAACAGCAGCCAAGAAGAGAGACCCATTGTGTGTGATGTCCCCCAGACCCAACCCCCCTGCAAAGAGAAAACTGTTTTCAGGAGGTAAAGTGATATTGTTCTGTTAAAAAGATATAGATTCTGATAGTGATCATTACTAGATTGTTTTTCAGTATAGGGCCCCCGACTCTCCACCTCTTTAGTAAACCGAAATTTTATTTCTATGTCGGAATACCAATTTCATCCAATCAGAACTCATACAGGATACAGAAGTGATGATGCAAAGAAGTATTGGCAGCTGAAACGAAACTGTATGTTTGACTTAATACATTGGATTTGGCTTCCTTACACAAGTGCTGTAATTTTTTATCTTTGAGCAAATAGCATGTTTGCTGGCTCAATAGTCTCGCGTAGCCAGACAACTATTCCACAATCTCCAAATGCAATATAGAGTTTGGAAATACTCCCGAAATACTAGTAAGGAAGCTGCCATTTTCGTTCACAAAATATTCTAAAATATATTATATATTTTATTTTTCCATTTCTGATTTTAATTTATATTAGGATAAATTTGCACAACTGTGAAGACGAAACAATCTCCAAATGCAATATAGAGTTTGGAAATACTCCCGAAATACTAGTAAGGAAGCTGCCATTTTCGTTCACAAAATATTCTAAAATATATTATATATTTTATTTTTCCATTTCTGATTTTAATTTATATTAGGATAAATTTGCACAACTGTGAAGACGAAACATCACTTTATTGCTTGCTCATGATCAGAGCCAAACTGCATGATGGAAGCATTTGGAAATTGCGAGAGGCAACAGTCTGGCCACGCGAGACTGCTTGCTCAGGGTATAATCTGTGTCAGATCCTGTGTCTAGGGCCACCTTTACACGAGAACGGTCGCCAGAGAAAACAGTTAATAGGCAGAGTATCACGCTGGCATCTACTTTGTCTCAGTTTAATTATGACAAAGTTGTGATAATATTCGACAATGCAACTATAAGGCTCTATACAGCCTGTTCAATGTTGTGTGAAGTCGGAGCGGACTAGTGGCCACTACTAAAATCCCTCCCACCGCGTCGGAGAGGGCCGACCCAAAGCAGCGTGTCATGGTGAGCTTGTATCCTACGTCATCCCATAGAAACCCACTGTAAAAGCCCCTTGGAATGTCACTATTTTAGTGTCTTTATAATGAAGTGAATTATATTTTATACATAAGCTACATTACATAAATGCTGCTGCTGCCTATCAAATGGCTTTTTATTTACATCATGGTTTTACATTCACCATCGCTGATGAGTGGTGCTTTGTAGGCGAGGAGGGAGCTCATTGTAGGAACTCCAAATATTTTATCACATATGGCTCTGCATCAATGTAATAAACATATGTTGTGAGCCGACTTGAGCCATAAGTGTTGCGGATTCACCATTTTGTCATGGAGAAAGGAGGAAACAGCGTTTTCAAAGATTTTCACCTCCGAAAACACTGGACTAGTCTAAAGGGACCCCAGCAAACGATACTTTATTTAGCCATTTCCTATACCGTTCTTGTGTAAAAGGGGTCTAGAATGAGAGATGACCTTTGACACGATCTAAATGTCTCAATAGAAGAGCAGGGAGACGAAATACAACCATACAGATTGTATAAGCTATATTGTATTAACATACTCTACCTTGCAGATTGCATAAGTTATATTGTATTAACATACTCTACCATACTGATAAAACATTGTGTTTATCCGAAATACTGTATTACTTTGCACTACTTTTAGACTCTGACTCGTCTGAGTATGGTGGAGATGATGGGGCTGTTGTACCCCAAGCCATCCATGATGAAATGCACAAAAAATACAAGACCACACAGAAGAAGGCCAAACTGTTGGAGGCGGACCTACATCATCTCAAAACAAAGTAAGCCATGGCTAATTTTAACAAACCCTTGCATGAGGTTGCTCTACTCTTTTTGTATATATCTTAATTTGTTCTTTTTACTTTTACTTATTTTATGGAGTGCAATGTTCATTATTAAACTGGTATCCTAATAATGCATACATCACTGAAGTTTTTCTTTTTCCGTACCCTATTCATGCTTTAAGATGCAACGAATTGGAGATGGAAAAGCAGAAACTGGAGGAAGAAGTTGGCACATACAAGGGCCTCAATATAGCACTGCAGAAAAGCCTCACATCACTGCTGCAGAACAGGGGAAACAGTGAAAGAATAGGTGTGTTTAGACAATGATACTGTTTTACTAAATGTTTTACTTTACAATGTGTACAATATATTGTACACATTGTAAAGTAAAACATTTAGTAAAATGTTAGTAAAATGATCATATAAGTACTGTGATAATGCCAGAAGGAGCTTAAATACGATTGTCTACATTTTCAGTTGCAACTTCCTCCATTTCGTCTTCCCCCCCCTCGTCATACGATTCAGCACCTGCACCTGGGATGTTTGACACTGACGGTGACAAGGTATTGAAGAAACTTACTCTGCAGGACTGTGGTTCTTATAGAGGGCCCCTGGGGTAAATGAAAATGAGGAACATGATTAGTAGATTACTGTTTTGCCAATGGGTACCCAGATAGATTGTGGGGACCTTGACATGAACATTTCATGTTTTTTTGTTTTTTTCCAGTAAACTTTGTTTGAAGTGCTTTGGTCCCAAATGAAAGCCTGGTATTTATTTTTACTTCTAAAAAATGTCTTTTCAGGTTCACATTGGTTCCGGTGTGTGGCTTCTACAGAAGACCTGGGACATGGTAGCGGCAAACTTTAAGGACTCCCTCTTTGTAAAAGAGCTTGCGGTTGCCATTTGGGGGACAACAACCCTTAAAACTAAGAGCCTCTCAGGTAGGGGTGTAACAATATAGTAACTGCATTGAAAATCGATTTTAATTTAAAGAATTCAAGTATATCAACATGAAAACAGCAACATTGACTTTGTATCGTATCGTTTTGCAATGCAAATAATCGATTGCATCAATACTACGTTTTTGTGTGTGGTATTTAGCAATTGTAATGAGAAAAAAAGAAAACTGGGTTTAATTAGTTTAATATAATGTCTATGTATTTTCCAGAGAATCACAGTGGTTACTTATTTATATCCAAATTCATGCATTCTCCCTTAACAAATCTGCACTATCCACAGATAACATTTCTTTGCTGAATAGTTATTGTATCAATTTTAAATCATTGTATCGTATCGCCATAATGAACCAATATCGTCCATGTATCGTATCTTATCGTGATACGTATAGTATCGCTGTTAACTTCTATCGTTACACCCCTACTTACAGGCAAAGAATGCCCCACGAGTGGACCGGAGGGCCGGGAGGCCAAACCCGCCCTGACCCCAGAAAAGCTGAAGGCAGTCAGAGGTATGTTTACTTAAGGGGGGGGGGGGATTTCAAGCCTTCATCAGCGTTGTCTGCTGTAGACAACAGAAGTGTCACATTTTATACTCTCCCGAGGATAGATAGCTTTCTCTGTCCTGTGCAGACATACAGCAAACTTATACCAAAAGTGCAAGGGTTTTCTTTTAATTAATTAAAAATGCCTTAAAATGAGAGTTCCGTGAGTGCTGGTTTTCTCTTTCAGAGATGTTTCTGTAGTCATTTACCTGACCACGCACCCGGTAAAAATGTTCAGAGAGTTTGAGACTAGTTGGAGTTGTGCGAGCTACTACCTTGATAAAATGTTTCCAATAGAGAACTACAGTCACATGACTGTAGTATGAAAATTTTATGAATTTATTATGCAAGTCTTATTGGCTCATTCCCTGTCTTTATTAATGGTTTGCCAGGGACGTCTTTCACATCCAAACCTTTTTTTGCCACTAGATGGCAGTGTTTGCTAATCTATTAATTAGTTACCATTTCTTTGTTGGACTGTCTTCATGCCTCAATCAGAATTTCAGACTGCTGTGGTTTAAGACAGAATTGATCTCATCTCACCAAAACAAACGTAATATTCTATGATTTTTCAAAGGTTAGTTAAAAACTCCTGGCTGTTGTTGGACAGACAATGTTTTATTGTCAGGGAATGAGTTAACCCATTTTGGGCAGGAACCCCTTTTGGTGTTTTAAGCATTATGTTATGCTTTAGCTGTTGAAAAATAGCAGATCTACAAGCTCATAGCACGGCATGAGCTCATGCCACGCTACGAGCTTGTAGGTGTGCTATTTTTGAAAAATCGTGAAAATGTGGCACACATCCTGGCCTGCCCACCCACCTTTTCCATTCAAATGCATTTTCTTCATAACTGAAACGGGATTTCACCCCATTTTCAACTTATCTTCATTGGTCCTGACTAATGTATTAATTTTAAGATGACACAATTTCTGTCTACTCACTCTGACACTCACTGGTGGGATGTGGACAGTTCAGAAACCTGCCTACCAGTAATGTCAAAGGTAGACAGGGTTCTAAACTGTCCACAGCCCACCAATGAAACACATTGTATAATGAGCATTATCGAGGACCAGTTACTGTATATGAACTCACAATTCATACAACTCAGCCCATATTATGTAGTCCTCAGGCTAATATATATTTTTTGTTGGTTGGCGTCTTGTGTTATTTTTAGACTGTTTCCATTGGTGGCTGCAGAAGCAAAACCTGAATTCAGAAGATGTGACTAAGAAGACTAAGAAGATGGGTAGATACATATCCGAAAAAATTCAAGACATCAACCGAAAAGACAAGAAATAGGTAAGTAACACCTCTCACACACACACACACACACACACATATACTCTCAGCTGCAGAATTTCTTTTTTGGATGAAGCCCCTCCCGACGCCAGAACTTTTGTACCAACTTTTCGTTTTTTTTTTCACAGGGAAAGAAACACGGGAAAGAAAAGGAAAAAAAACGACAATTTATTTATTTATTTTTGTTATCGTTTGTCATTATTTATTTGTGCAACTTTAATAAAATGCAGTGTATTAGAACTTGTAACCTGGATTTGGTCTTACTTTATTTGTTTGCAATATAGTACCTACGACCTAGCTACCTAATCAACATCCATCCATCCATATTCAACCACTTATGCGTAGTCGGGTCGTGGGGGCAACAGCTCCACCAGAGAGCTCCACACTTCCCTCTCCAGAGCAACATCAGTAACTTCCTCCTGGGGGGGATTCCGAGACATTCCAAGGTCAGTGAGTCGATGTATTTCCTCCAACTGCGCCTTGGTCTGCCCCGGGGTCTCCTCCCAGTGGGACGTGCGTCGAGGACTTCCCTAGGGAGACGCCCAAGAGGCATGCATCCTAACCAGATGCCCGAACCACCTCAGCTGACTCGTTTCCAGGCGAAGGAGCACGCGCCACGCGGTTCTACTCAGAGTCTCTCGTGTGACTGAACTTCTCACCCTATCTCGATCTAAGGGAGATGCCAGCCACCCGTCGAAGAAAACTCATTTCGGCTGCTTGTATTCGCGACCTTATTCTTTCGGTCATGACCCACACTTTAGACTTAATATATTAGTGCCCCTCACTTCACACGGGTGTGATTTTTTTAATACCATGGGACCCTGGCTGAAATTCACCAGCAATACCTAAGCCTAAACCCAAAACAAACTATAAGCTGGTCACCAGCTAAAACCAGCATAAACTGGTGACCAGCAAAACCATCAAAATACCAGCTAAGACCAGCATAAACTGGTGACCAGCATAAGCTGGTGACCAGCAAAACCATCAAAATACCAGCTAAGACCAGCATAAACTGGTGACCAGCTACCAGTTTAAACCAGCATGGACCAGCAAAACCTACAGCAAGGGCAGAATCCGTTTTACCGGCCGGCCGGTCCTTAAAAGGGCCGGCCGGTCCTTAAAAGGGCCGGCCGGTAAAAAGGGCCGGTAAAAAGGGCCGGCCGGTCCTTAAAAGGGCCGGCCGGTCCTTAAAAGGGCCGGCCGGTAAAAAGGGCCGGTAAAAAGGGCCGGCCGGTCCTTAAAAGGGCCGGCCGGTCCTTAAAAGGGCCGGCCGGTCTTAAAAGGGCCGGCCGGTCCTTAAAAGGGCCGGCCGGTTGTAAAAAGGGCCGGCCGGTCGTTTTAAGGGTCGGCCGGCCGGATTTTTTTTTTTTTTTTTTTTTTTTTTTTTTCCCAAGTAAATTTTTTTTTTTTGGTAACTCTGTCATTTCTCAACCGTTTTGGATGGGGGTGGTCTCATTTGAATCGTGCCGCCCCCCCGGGGGCATCCTTGGGGGTCTCAAAGTTGGGGGACCCCCCGGGACCCCCAGGGACCCCCAAATGGTAACTCTGTCATTTCTCTACCGTTTTGGATGGGGGTGGTCTCATTTGAATCGTGTTGCGTTCCCGGGGGCGTCTTTGGGGGTCTCAAGGTTCGGGGACCCCCCGGGGACCCCCAGGGACCCCCAAATGGTAACTCTGTCATTTCTCTACCGTTTTGGATGGGGGTGGTCTCATTTGAATCTTGTTGCGTTCCCGGGGGCGTCTTTGGGGGTCTCAAGGTTCGGGGACCCCCCGGGGACCCCCAGGGACCCCCAAATGGTAACTCTGTCATTTCTCTACCGTTTTGGATGGGGGTGGTCTCATTTGAATCGTGTTGCGTTCCCGGGGGCGTCTTTGGGGGTCTCAAGGTTCGGGGACCCCCAGGGACCCCCAAATGGTAACTGTCATTTCTCTACCGTTTTGGATGGGGGTGGTCTCATTTGAATCGTGCCGCCCCCCCGGGGGCATCCTTGGGGGTCTCAAAGTTGGGGGACCCCCCGGGACCCCCAAATGGTAACTGTCATTTCTCTACCGTTTTGGATGGGGGTGGTCTCATTTGAATCGTGTCGCCCCCCCGGGGGCATCCTTGGGGGTCTCAAAGTTGGGGGACCCCCAGGGACCCCCAAATGGTAACTCTGTCATTTCTCTACCGTTTTGGATGGGGGTGGTCTCATTTGAATCGTGTCGCCCCCCCGGGGGCATCCTTGGGGGTCTCAAAGTTGGGGGACCCCCAGGGACCCCCAAATGGTAACTCTGTCATTTCTCAACCGTTTTGGATGGGGGTGGTCTCATTTGAATCGTGTTGCGTTCCCGGGGGTGTCTTTGGGGGTCTCAAGGTTCGGGGACCCCCAGGGACCCCCAAATGGTAACTGTCATTTCTCTACCGTTTTGGATGGGGGTGGTCTCATTTGAATCGTGCCGCCCCCCCGGGGGCATCCTTGGGGGTCTCAAAGTTGGGGGACCCCCCGGGACCCCCAAATGGTAACTGTCATTTCTCTACCGTTTTGGATGGGGGTGGTCTCATTTGAATCGTGTCGCCCCCCCGGGGGCATCCTTGGGGGTCTCAAAGTTGGGGGACCCCCAGGGACCCCCAAATGGTAACTCTGTCATTTCTCTACCGTTTTGGATGGGGGTGGTCTCATTTGAATCGTGTCGCGTCCCCGGGGGCATCCTTGGGGGTCTCAAAGTTGGGGGACCCCCAGGGACCCCCAAATGGTAACTCTGTCATTTCTCTACCGTTTTGGATGGGGGTGGTCTCATTTGAATCGTGTCGCGTCCCCGGGGGAGTCTTTGGGAGTCTCAAGGTTGGGGGGCCCCCAGGGACCCCCAGGGACCCCCAAATGGTAACTCTGTCATTTCTCAACCGTTTTGGATGGGGGTGGTCTCATTTGAATCGTGTTGCGTCCCCGGGGGTGTCTTTGGGGGTCTCAAAGTGCGGGGACCCCCCCATGGTAACTATCAATTCTCAACTGTTTTGGACAGGGGTTGGTTGGAATCGTGTTGCCTCTATGGGCGCATTATCGGGGGGAGGTTCGGGGACCCCCACATGGTAAATCTTGACATTGTCATGATAGATATTTATTTATGGGAGGGAGACAGAGAGAACAATTTGCATATTATTCTTACTATAGCTCTCTCACACACACACTTTTCAGTAATGGACATTTAACCAATCTATTTCCCTCTGACAAGGCTCGCCGTTACCCGACAAAACTGTGCAATTAATTACTCAATTACTGTGCAATAAACAGTCAAGCCACAACGAAAATGTATTTTGTTGCTTTTATATAAAACTAGAAATAAACACATACACTAATGTAAACTGTGGTTACAATAAAATAGACCAGTCCGTACGATGTGTTAGCTAACTAGCATGGTTCTGTTGTTAGCATTCCTCATTGAAGCATGCAGTAGTGCAAAGAGGGTACATTTTACTGTAAAAACAAAAATAGACGAAACGCACCATTAACAGCAGATATACAAGCCACTAAAGTGTCTTCTTTTTCAAGTCATGATTGATTGGTTGGTTTATTAAGTTTGCAGAATTACAGTACATTTCAAGTACAACTCAATACAACTGTTAAAGGCGGTTGACGTAAGTCGCAACTATTAATTAATACGTTGTATGGCGGTTTATTATACGTTGTGGTGGTTTGATGAATACGTCGGCATATTAGAACTCCTCGTGGCGGTTTGATGACTCGTCGGGTCTATAGCTACCCATTTGCGACGTAAAAGGTTGACTTTGGTATTTTTATTTTGCCTGCCGCGGTGCAGGTTATTTATCCTAATAGTACAAATCTCGAAATTAATGTAGTCCTTTGGTAGTGTAGCGGTCAGCGCTCTCGCCCCTGGAGTCACTGCTCCATGTAGGTGCGAGTTCGAAACTTGCACATGGCAAACTTTTTTTTTTAAATGTTCTTTTTTAGCCTATATTGTGTATGGACACAATAGCTACATTTTAGACTGTATCATTATTGTATATTATATTTAAAAAAATAGACAAACAGACAAACAGACAGACAGACAGACAGACAGGCAGGCAGACAGACAGGCAGACAGACAGACAGACAGTGTGTGCGTGCGTATACAGTGTGTGTGCGTGCATGCGCATACATTGTGCGTGCGTGTATGCGTGCGTGCGTGCCTACGTGCGTGCGTATACAGTCTGTGTGTGTGCGTGCGTATACAGTGTTTGTGTGTGTGTGCGTGCGTATACAGTGTGTGTGTGTGCGTGCATGCATATACAGTGTGTGTGTGTGCGTGCGTATACAGTGTGTGTGTGTGTGTGTGTGCGTGCGTGCGTATACAGTGTGTTTGTGTGTGTGTGTGCGTGCGTGCGTATACAGTGTGTGTGTGTGCGTGTGTGCGTATACAGTGTGTGTGTGCGTGCGTGCTTCATCTTATTTATTATTATTAATATTTATATTTATACTTCATTGTATTTAATATTATTATTATTATTATTTATATTTATACTTCATCGTATTTATTATTATTATTATTTTATGTCTTTTCCTACTTGAATCTGTAGCCACTGGCACTGCCTGGTTTGTCCATCTGTACCTGCATGCATAGATTGATTGCTCAGTAGGGCCAGTAGGGCCAAGTTAGGGCCCTAGGAAGGAGGGAGGAAGGAAGGAAGGAAGGAAGCAAGGAAGGAGTGTGAGTGTGAGTGTGTGTGTGTGTGTGTGTTTGTGTGTGTGTGTGTGTGTGTGTGTGTGCCACTCGACTCCTATACATCATTTAGCATACCAAGTACCCCAATTGCATTGCACACACACACACACACACTCACACTCCTTCCTTCCTTGCTTCCTTCCTTCCTTCCTCCCTCCTTCCTAGGGCCCTAACTGGGCCCTATTGGGTCCTACTGGGTCCTACTGGGTCCTACTGGGTTCTACTGGGCCCTACTGGGCTTCCTTGCTTCCTTCCTTTCTCCCTCCTTCCTAGGGCCCTAACTTGGCCCTACTGGCCCTACTGAGCAATCAATCTATGCATGCAGGTACAGATGGACAAACCAGGCAGTGCCAGTGGCTACGGATCCAAGTAGGAAAAGAGATAAAATAATAATAATAATAAAAATATGATGAAGTATAAATATAAATAATAATAATAATAATAATAATAAATACAATAAAGTATAAATATAAATAATAATAATAGTAATAGTAATAGTAATAGTAATAGTAATAGTAATAGTAATAATAATAATAATAATAATAATAATATTAAATACAATGAAGTATAAATATTATTATTATTAATAATAATAATAATAAATACGATGAAGCACGCACGCACGCACACACACTGTATACGCACACACTGTCTGTCTGCCTGCCTGCCTGTCAATCTATCTGTCTGTCTGTTTGTCTGTCTATTTTTTTTAAATATAATATACAATAATGATACAGTCTAAAATGTAGCTATTGTGTCCATACACAATATAGGCTAAAAAAGAACATTTAAAAAAAAAGTTTGCCATTAATGCACTTTAGCTGTTATCAATGTTAGCACTTAGCATCTCTAGTTCCCATTGATGTTAGACACAAATGAACAATGTTATCTCAACCATGTGTTTATATTCAAGTGTATGGAATATGCATTCAACAGGGTACTGTAGATGTGCGCATGCGCGAAGAGTGAAGACCCGTTTTTTTCTCATGCATTTTTTTTTACATTTTTATTTCATTTTTTAAAACATTACAATTATGCATGAGATAAAAGAAAGTATTTCATACATTCATTCATTAGCAACTACATTGGCAAATCAATTCATATCAAATTCACATAATAATATTAAGACAATGACAATTTCTTGAACGCAATGTAATTCAAAACATGTCACATTACATTTCATTTCAAACACATTTTACATAATGAAGCATACAGCACAAGTGAAACATCTTGTCATATTTGGAAAAAAAAATGTTTCAAAAAATAATCCACATTTTTTCAAAACATTTCAGCAGTTTTAGGACTCCCTGTCACGAGTTGGCGGCCTCCCTGAAAAATCACAACGTCCGATGCGCCCTGTATAATTAATAATAATAATAACTGTATAATTCATCATAGAAAATGTATGAATAAATATTAACACAATTTTTGCCTTGACATTTAGTCTAAATTAACTTTAAGAGGATTTGATTTTTAAAATGCTGTTATACAAATTAAATGCATCATGATTAAATAAATGACAATTTGAATTGAATGTCAATAAATCCATTACAATGAAAATGATGAGTGAGTAAGTGCAACAAGCTAACCCCCACGTCCAAAAAAGTAGATAAATGACAGAGTTACCATTTGGGGGTCCCTGGGGGTCCCTGGGGGTCCCCGGGGGGTCCCCGAACCTTGAGACCCCCAAAGACTCCCCCGGGGACGCGACACGATTCAAATGAGACCACCCCCATCCAAAACGGTTGAGAAATGACAGAGTTACCATTTGGGGGTCCCTGGGGGTCCCGGGGGGTCCCCCAACTTTGAGACCCCCAAGGATGCCCCCGGGGGGGCGGCACGATTCAAATGAGACCACCCCCATCCAAAAGGGTTGAGAAATGACAGAGTTACCATTTGGGGGTCCCTGGGGGTCCCGGGGGGTCCCCCAACTTTGAGACCCCCAAGGATGCCCCCGGGGGGGCGGCACGATTCAAATGAGACCACCCCCATCCAAAACGGTTGAGAAATGACAGAGTTACCATTTGGGGGTCCCTGGGGGTCCCGGGGGGTCCCCCAACTTTGAGACCCCCAAGGATGCCCCCGGGGGGGCGGCACGATTCAAATGAGACCACCCCCATCCAAAAGGGTTGAGAAATGACAGAGTTACCATTTGGGGGTCCCTGGGGGTCCCGGGGGGTCCCCCAACTTTGAGACCCCCAAGGATGCCCCCGGGGGGGCGGCACGATTCAAATGAGACCACCCCCATCCAAAACGGTTGAGAAATGACAGAGTTACCATTTGGGGGTCCCTGGGGGTCCCGGGGGGTCCCCCAACTTTGAGACCCCCAAGGATGCCCCCGGGGGGGCGGCACGATTCAAATGAGACCACCCCCATCCAAAAGGGTTGAGAAATGACAGAGTTACCATTTGGGGGTCCCTGGGGGTCCCGGGGGGTCCCCCAACTTTGAGACCCCCAAGGATGCCCCCGGGGGGGCGGCACGATTCAAATGAGACCACCCCCATCCAAAACGGTTGAGAAATGACAGAGTTACCATTTGGGGGTCCCTGGGGGTCCCGGGGGGTCCCCCAACTTTGAGACCCCCAAGGATGCCCCCGGGGGGGCGGCACGATTCAAATGAGACCACCCCCATCCAAAACGGTTGAGAAATGACAGAGTTACCATTTGGGGGTCCCGGGGGGTCCCCCAACTTTGAGACCCCCAAGGATGCCCCCGGGGGGGCGGCACGATTCAAATGAGACCACCCCCATCCAAAAGGGTTGAGAAATGACAGAGTTACCATTTGGGGGTCCCTGGGGGTCCCCCAACTTTGAGACCCCCAAGGATGCCCCCGGGGGGGCGGCACGATTCAAATGAGACCACCCCCATCCAAAACGGTTGAGAAATGACAGAGTTACCATTTGGGGGTCCCTGGGGGTCCCGGGGGGTCCCCCAACTTTGAGACCCCCAAGGATGCCCCCGGGGGGGCGGCACGATTCAAATGAGACCACCCCCATCCAAAACGGTTGAGAAATGACAGAGTTACCATTTGGGGTTCCCTGGGGGTCCCGGGGGGTCCCCCAACTTTGAGACCCCCAAGGATGCCCCCGGGGGGGCGGCACGATTCAAATGAGACCACCCCCATCCAAAACGGTTGAGAAATGACAGAGTTACAAAAACAAAAAAATTAACTTAAAAAAAAAAAAAAAAAAAAAAAAATACGGCCGGCCGACCCTTAAAACGACCGGCCGGCCCTTTTAACGACCGGCCGGCCCTTTTTACAACCGGCCGGCCCTTTTAAGACCGGCCGGCCCTTTTTACCGGCCGGCCCTTTTAAGGACGGGCCGGCCCTTTTAAGGACCGGCCGGCCCTTTTTACCGGCCCTTTTTACCGGCCCTTTTTACCGGCCGGCCCTTTTAAGGACCGGCCGGCCCTTTTAAGGACCGGCCGGCCCTGTTTACCGGCCGGCCTGCCGGGCCGGTAAAACGGATTCTGCCCTCCCTCAAAACCTAGCTGGTCAGTCACCAGCTAAGACCAGCAAGATGGCGTCCAAAACACACTCTAAAGCTGGTCACCAGCAAAAGGTGGTCACCAGCTAAGACCAGCAAGAAAGTTGCTGGTCCAGCTTATGCTGGTCTATGCTGGATTTTTCAGCAGGGTGTACATCATATCAATTCTATTGAAGAGACTTACAATAAGCACAGGTATCAAATGCAGATATTGTTAGCCTGAATATAATGTCACTACAATAGTACATGTGTTTGCATTGTGAAATTGAATTTACATTGTACTGGATGTAGTGTGTAGTAAACTATGATCACATTCTAAACTCACCCCATCCGTGTGGAACGGCAGCAGCACTTCTGGAAGGCTGGTGGTGGTCATCATCAGACAGGGCTGAAATTATATCACAGTAATATTATCAAAATGTGTACATGAAATCTATTGTATCTTATCGACTTAGTGTTATTATATGGCCTCAGCTGCCTGACCTGACTCAGTGACAACCTTTCTGCATAACCATATTGATAACCATGACATGAAAACAGAAAACTGTCAGGAAAAATGTCAGGCAGCTGAGGCCAATATAACACTAAGTCAATAAGGTACGGACAGAATGAGCAGGAACACGCATGCATATCATATAGTACATATATAGTGCTATAATCGAAGTGTTTGAATGAAAATGTAGAACATTTTGTTCTCATACCTCCATGGGGTGCCTGGGCAGACTCACCCATCTCCTCGTCTGAGTCTGAAAGCCACTTGTCTGAGTCTGACTCGTGGTCTGACCTGCCTGAAAACATAATCAATATTACAATGTATTCACTTACTATGAGACCTAGCAGATCATGTCTGTCTGTCTGTCTGTCTGTGTGTGTCCCCTTTGTGCCCATATATGGAGCCGAGTGATTTGTGAATCACTCGGCTCCATATATGGGCACAAAAGGGGCCAGGTCCACATATACAGTAACAGCGGGACAGACACACAGACAGACAGATAGACATGTGTACGAGCTGCGTTCGCAGCTGAGACCCTGCAGATCATGTCTGTCTGTCTGTGTGTCTGTCCCGCTGTTACTGTATAGAAATAAATGATTTGGATTATGTAACATCTGCACGACAATATAAAAAAAATCATCCATGCATCCCATCCCATCCCATCCCACCAGCGGCAGTCTGAGATGGAGGGATGACTATGTCACTACAATAGTACATGCGTTTGCATTGTGAAATTGAATTTACATTGTACTGGATGTAGTGTGTAGTAAACTATGATCACATTCTAAACTATTGTTAGCTAAATACTGAATCGCGTTTTGTTACTGTACTTTCTAATCTACTGTGAGTGAATCCCTGAGACCCTGTTGCATCTGAATCAAATAATTATAAGACGAAAATATCTAATGTATTGTTAGCGTGCGTCTGTCTGTGTGTCTGTCCCGCTGTTACTGTATAGAAATAAATTATTTGCATTATGTAACATCTGCACGACATATAAAAAAATGCATCCCATTCATCCATCCCATCCCATCCCACCAGCGGCAGTCTGATTCTAAACTATTGTTAGCTTGAATATAATGTCACGCATGCTAGCATCCCATCATAGTGATGGAGGGATGACTGGATACTAGCATGCTAATAGTACATGCGCATGCTAGCATCCCATCCCATGATGGAGGGATGACTGCCGCTGGTGGCAGTCATCACTATGATGGGATGCTAGCATGCGTGACATTATATTCAAGCTAACAATAGTTTAGAATCAGACTGCCGCTGGTGGGATGGGATGGGATGGATGAATGGGATGCATTTTTTTATATGTCGTGCAGATGTTACATAATGCAAATAATTTATTTCTATACAGTAACAGCGGGACAGACACACAGACAGACGCACGCTAACAATACATTAGATATTTTCGTCTTATAATTATTTGATTCAGATGCAACAGGGTCTCAGGGATTCACTCACAGTAGATTAGAAAGTACAGTAACAAAACGCGATTCAGTATTTAGCGATTCAGTATTTAGCTTAGCAGTAAACTAACGTGGCATACAACAATTGATAAAAAAAAAAAACTAACGTGGCATAGGTCCACAGTAAAATTGTAAAATGGAGGTTCTTTCTTACCGCCTTCCTGGTCGTACTCGTCCAGGTCTTCCCTGGTGGGGCTCCAGTCGTCCTCAAAATCAATAACGTCCTCCTCGTCCTCCTGATCACTTTCTCCCGGCGAGAGAGTGACGGGAGACGGCGGAGGAGCTACCGCAGCAGCCGCTGCAACGCGGGATGACCGACGTGGTGGTGGTGGTGGTGGAAGGGGGACCGCCGCCGCCGCCACATCTGCCTCCAAAGGCTGCTGCAGGCTAGGGCCAGCCTGGGTGTCCTGCTCGAAACCAGAGGCCTCTGGTTCCGAGTCGGTCTCGTCCTCCACCTTGTTGGCCATAAGCCACTCGGCGATCGAGGGCTGACCGGGAAGGGGACATGGGGGGCGCCTGCGTGGCATGTCGCAAAATGGCGACGGACAACTACTAGACGCGGGGAAAGGGTAATCGGGAGACACAGACAAACAGTTCACTAAACTAACACTACTACACTTCACTAGACTGACAAAACGAACAAAACACTGAACACTGAACACTGATCCCTAAATCCTACTATTACTACTAACTAAAAACAAAACCTAACTGGAAAAAACTAACTAACGTGGCCTATACTATGGACGTATGCTAAAGGACGTATACTACTCTAAACGGACGGACTACTAAACGGACAACTAAAGACTAAACGGACGGACTAAAGACTAAACTATACCTATATAATAATAAACTAATCTAATAATATATACTAAACGGACGACTATGTGATCTAAATGTACTAAACTAAATGGACGATTGCTCAAAAAACTCACTCAAACTGTTCTGCTCAAAACCAAACCGATGTCAACGTGTCTCCACAAATACTACCTACTCCCACAAGGGGAGCAGGGCATCCTGCCCTTTTTATAACTTTCGGTCGGATGACGCCATCGGAGGGTTGTAGATCCGATCGGTGCTGCTTTTTTTGCTGTCCGGGCGCAAATATAGTTGAACTATAGTAATCAATAAAAAAACGTTTTTTGGACCATAAAACGTATAAAAACGTTATGCGCTTCTTAGGGGTGGCTATAATAAAACGTTTAAAAACGCTTTCAGCATTCTAAGTGTTAAAAGTTGAGAATAGTTAACATTGCGTGTATAATGCTTTTTTTTATCATCTGTCCAATCAGGTGTGTCTCTCTGTGCCACGCTGTCAGCGGAAGCAGCCACACTCACACTGTACCACCACCAGGCCAGCCTCCCTCCACCTCCACTGGGCTCAAAAAAACCACTATCAACCTGTGTGTATGGCCTGTGGCGGTCTCTGTGAGCCTGGCGGGCAGGGGGAGGAGACGGGGAGGTGGGGGGGCGTACGCCCGCTTGGCAACGCTGATGAGGAAGAGGATGGGGAGGAGGGGGGGGGGGGGGGGGGGGGGGAGTGTTTGCGGGCTGGTTGTCGAGAGGGACCACGGCGGGGGGGGGGGGGCTGGGAGGGGGAGGGGAGATGACGCAAGAATGTCGTGCTTAGAGACTGAAACAGTATCAAAGTGTTGTAATATAGTTGACTCCCCTGTATGGTAGTGATGGCTGGCTGGAGGTGTTGTTCAGAAGAGCTTTTCGTCAGAGGCGTTTAGAGAGGAGGCGCTCAGAGAGAACTGCTTGAGGCGTTTAGAAAATGGCTGGAGCACTTGAACACTTGTACAACAGCTTTAGTAATATAGCGAACGTTTCAAAGAAACGTGTGTAAGATTGGAACTACTGAGAGCATGATACTCACGGTAGTTAGACTGGAACATGACAAGTGTAAGTGGCACTTGATGAAATAATTAATCTCATACTCATCAAGCATAGTGTGGACAATGAATTGAAAGCAATGAATAGCAGAAGTAGCTGGTCTGCAAGCACACAACAATGATTTGATAAGCTGTTAAATAACAGTTCCTAGCAAGGAATAAAGTGATGGCGATTTTGAAGAATAGTGAAAATAGCCGATCTACAAGTGCAGTACTCACAACCCATGTTTGGTCTGTCGTGGAGTAGAACAAACGACTTGGTTGAGAGATCGCAGGTGTATTTATGCTGTGGTGATTGCACCGGGGATTGGCCAGGTGATAATGAAAGGCAGGTGAGTTTGATGAGGAGGGAGGAGTTGTTGATAATGAGGTCTCTTCTCCCGAAACTACGTTGTATAAATACAACTTCCCAAAAAGTATATAATCCAGCACTGAGTCTGTGAAATAATTCAGAGACCCACACGTCAGCGCTGCCGGGCCACTAAAAATATCCCAGTCTTTGGTGCTGAAGCAGTCCTGGAGCCCATGGGATAGCGTCCTCAGGCCACGTCCTGACATACCTGACTTTGGGCCTACTCGATCTGATTTTTGGTGTGTACCAAGGGTGCAGGAGGAGCGAAACATGATCAGAGAGACCTAGATGGGGGTACACCTGGGCTCATGGGCTATGTTGGTATAAACCTGATCAAGTATATTGCTCCCTCTGGTAGCACATTTCACATTACGATGGAAAGAGTGTCTTTAAGTCAGCTTGATTGAAATCCCCCGCCGCTAGACGTATTTTATTTGTCATATTTTATTTGTCGACTTAAAATCTGATTAATAAAAAAAAACATTCACACATATTCACGCGCACGCAGCCACGCACGCACGCACGCAGCACACACACGCACGCACGCGCACGCATGCACGCACACACACACACACACACACACACACACACACCAGCCAGGCTGTCTGACACTGAGGGACAGAGGGATAGACACTGATAGAGGTGTTTTACAGAAGAGAGATGGTAGACTGGACTGTATCATTGCCATTCTGTTTGTGATATATGGACCCAGAGTCCATACATCAAAGATTGAATAACAAGATTGACAAACCAGAGGGTATATTCATTGGAGATTGACAGTAATGTTAGTATTAGTAAATAACTAAAAAGTAGTTTTGGAGAAAAGCATTTAAATGGAAACTTGTCAACCGCAGGATGTGGTTAGAGACGTCATTTCTCATAGATCTGCTGTGTAGCATTTGGGTTTTCCTGAAAGTGAAGATGTTATCTTCTGATCTATAGAATGAGTGTATTGGCTTAAACATAAAATTAAGATCCTATAGATAAAGGCCAATGCACACCTCATAAGGTTGGTGACAGTTGGTGACAAAATGTTGCTCTTTACTCCGTCCTGATGAAGGTCTAACGACCGAAACCCGGCCTTGAGTCGGTCTTACCCACAGTTGACCAGAACCGCCACAAAGACGTTGTAGTGTCTATAAAGACTGACTGGTGTCCATTCATTTGTTTAAGCAGTGCAGGTTTAGTCAGTGTACTGAGGTTTTTTCATGTCTCTTAGCATCCACATTATGGTCATTTAAACATTAAATCCTTTGAGAAATGAACAAAGGTTGACCAGTTAGACACTGCTCAGAGCACTTTTCCTGCAGGCTGAGCAGAGTTATTTTAAAAGTTGAAAATAGTTTAACCTTTTTTCAGAAATGTGATCCGTCCAATCAGGATTTAGTGTCTCTCTGTGGCGTGCTGTGAGCCTCCGTCACAGAAGCACACTACCACCACCAGGCCAGCCTTCAACCTGAATGACCTAATCATTATTCACCATCCAGTTGTCTTAAAGGCATTCATTAATATATCTCAATTAATAAGTGAGCTCTGTTCCAGCTGCAGCAGTGTGAGGCCCAGTCAGGTGAAAAGTAAAAATCACCAAATAATTCATAATTGGTATAACTTTTTTTTTTCTATATCAATGCATTGCTGAATTGAAATTGAATTAGTTTGATCTTGTTTCACAGCTTGTGCTTGTATAGAGCTTGATGATTGGTTACTTTAAAATGGCTGTACAAAAGTATAGAAATCACACCCGTGTGAAGTGATATCAGATATCTACACTTTAGACATTTTTTTTTTTAAGAAATGTTTTGGGCTTTCATGCCTTTTTTCGATTGTATGTAGTGGAGACATGCAGACAGGAAACAGCGAGGGAGAGAGTATAGTACAGACATACACACAAAGCCACACATTAGCAGTGCTCAAAAAAAGTGAAAATTGCTGATGGATCACATTGTAACATGAGCTATTTTTGACAATAATATAATAAATGACATGCATGCAGTTTTGCAACTGCCGCGTTGTTAAGCATTTCCTGTCAGAGTGTCAGTAAGAGCAGCGTGACGTCACAGAGAAACCACATGACTGATGAAGAAAACATGATAAAACACAAAGTGCCGACCCCAAAGAGACCAGACCACACTGCTTCTTGTTGACTGAATGCCCGTTTAAAGACTAAAGTCTGATTGATCCATGTATCTGTTTTGACAGCTAGAAACAGATATGAATTTTTACCCAATATTGGTGCTGTTCACCTTTTTCTGGACCTCAGGTAGGACTCTGTTTTAACTTGTTGATTGTTTTAATGCGTTGATTGATTACTAAACTCACTCAATGGTTTTTGGCTAAAATGCATACCTCTGACTTGCTTTTACATTGTGAATCCTTAAGTGTCCTGTCATCAAGGACTAGTTGGAACACATTCCTGTATATGTACTGGGAAAGGTTTATTCCTGTCAGGGTCGTAGTCTAGATGCGTTCATGTTAAAAAATCTCACCAGGTTTGGTGAGTCCCAGATCTACAAGCCCACATGTCATGGATTTGTTGTGTTTTGTTGTGAATTTGTTTGAATTTTGTTGTGAATTTGTTGTGAATCAACAATCAAGTTTTTATTTGCCAGTAACTAGGAGCAGTGGAATGCTGTTGTTCCGCAAATTGTGCTACAATATTATATTAAAGCAGAAGTAGCAAAAGTTTTTATTAAAAAAAATTACGCACCATTATAATGTTCTTATTTTGATCATAAGACCCAATTACTGAAAGTCAGTCGGGGGGCATACTTAGACTAGTTATTGGTTAGACATGGGTTAAGGTTAGGTTTAGGTGTGCTGCCCCGTGGGAGGTTAGGGTTAGGGTGAGGGTTTGAGATAGGTTGTATCGACAATATGTCATTAGGAGTACTACTAACTAAACCATACATGGTAAATGGCGGCCCGGGAGCCACATGCGGCCCCCACCTTCACATACAGTAATGCGGCCCGCAGGTTAATAGCAGAATACTCATATATTATTGAATTCAGCTAATTACTACAATTCAAATGCTATTGTCTTAAATTAAAAGGTTACTTTTAATTTCAATTCAAAAATAGCAAAAATAAATGAATATAGAAGATAGAAGCGTGCAAACTTTATCCCCAGACTATAGATCCCCCCCCCCCCCCACCTCCTTGCTGATGCAGTGACTGTCCTGTTTCTGGTTTAGCTTTACGCACAGGACGCATGAATCTCTCCCTCTCCGGTCAGAGTGGGTTGTTGTTTATTTGCATGGCTCAGAAAAGAAGTAACATGAGAACGTTATCGAGTTGTATAGGAGGAGGAGAAGGAATGTGGAAGGTCAGCAGATTGTATTCTGGTGTTGTGCTGCTGGCTGCTATAAATGTTAATATAGACCTATGTCTTCTATTGTGTTCTGAAGGTCAGGCTGCTGTACTGCCACTAGTGTTAATGTTATATTTTGTATTGTGTTCTCGGCTGCGCTGCGCCGCACTGCCTGGGTACATATACTGTATGTGTCATGCAACTCATTCTGGACGGGAACCCCTTTTGGTGAATTTAGCATTATGTTATTCTTTAGCTGTTGAAAAATAGCAGATCTACAAGCTCATAGCACAGCACCAAGCTTGTAGATCTGCTATTTTCTTTTAATAGTGAAAATGTGGCGCAAATCTTTGAATATATATATATTCTTTCAGAACGAACTTTTTTTTAACTAAAATCTTTGCTACTGGGGGGGGGGGGGGAACAACATATTTTCAGATGGGGGTCAGCGGCCAGTTACATATATTTTTGGGGGTCCTTGACATGAAAATGTTTGAGAACAACTGACAGCTCTCCCCTGGAGTTGTCTCCTTTGTTAGTCTCAAACAAAACTCAGGATTCCCTCCCAAACATTTCCACAAGCCTCCCTTATATACCAGGTGAGACCCCACCCACAATGATTAGTAATTGGACCAATCTACTCAAACAAGGTAAACCATGACCCATGAGTTAGACCCACTATACAATTACACATTTCCTTCATAGAGTCTGAGGCCCTCATTTATCAACCGTGCGTACGCCAAAATATGGGTGCACGCCGAAATTGCCGACATTTTTGACATTTACCATTTCCGCCAAAGCTTGAAATTGAACGTGACAACGTTGAAAATCCACGTTTGCTCCTCAGCTGGCGTACGCATTTTTTTCTGTCTTACACAAGCGGAGCAGCCTTGTCTGAACTGCTGACACTGTCACAGGCATCTAAACATATGTTTTCACTCCTAAAATGTTAATATAAAACGGTATGTGTATGTAAAAAACAAAAGAGAGATTTCCAACTTTACAAGTAATTAAAATCGCGCAATTAAAAACAATATAACATGTTTACAATGTATTAGTTTGTGCTTAATCAAACACTTGTTATGCGAGCGCACTTGTGAGATGATTTTGGAGCGCATGCGGACGCGCGGTGATGCGGCATATGCGATTATGATATATATATTTTTTTAAAGGCATGAATGGACTGCACGCCTTTATTTCCAAGTGACAATGACAAGCATACAATACAGCTTGCCTATTTGTAGTAAGTACTAGCAGGCTATAGGCGTAAGGGGCTTAATCATTCACCATTTATAAGTGCTTAGACAGTTTTGACAGTTCAGATAAAAGCGAGATCATTTTCGGGGCTCGGGAGGACGGGACCGCGGCGTGCGTCGCCAACACATACCAGCGCAAGCGGCAAGCCTTCATCCATATGTTTATGATTCGTTCATCAATGATCAAATCACTACATAAACGTTGATTGTGAGCTGCCTTGACGACATGATAGCCTATCTCTCATGCAGGCATGTCACCCACACCCACAGGACTTTAATATCACAGCAGTGCGCAGTATCACGCCTTCGCCGTGCACTGCGCACGAATGGGTAAAATTAATATAGGCCAGCCTACAAAAACGAATTCCATTCATGGCGATGCGATGTCGATGTGTCATGTATATGCGTGCATGCGTGGACATGACAGCAAAGCAAGCGAGGTGAGAGGAAAACAGACAGGGTAGGCCTACAACTTTATTTAATTCATGCAGGTGTTCGTTCTTTATTTAACAAGACACCAGTGGGCTTGCAAGTTGCGTGTGCTTCTGCGTGTGTGTGTGTGTGTGTGTGTGTGTGTGTGTGTGAGGCGGGCAAGGCACGGGAGAAACCTTTTTTCCATAGTAAAAACTTGTTTCCATGGTTCCCACAGGTCGTAATTCATGTGTTCAGTCGCAAAAACGAGGGCGAGGCTTGATTTCATAGGGCGTGCCAGATAGATTTCAGCCGTCACATTTATTAACGTCAGAACGAAATTAAGGAAGGATCAGCTGTTTGCGATCACTTTATAAATGCCGTGGCGACGTGGGTGTACTACGAAACCTGCACTCGAATCTGTGGCAGATTTTACACTCGATTGATAAATGAGGGCCTCTGAATGTTTTCCAAGGCATCACATCAAACACAAAACAATTATGATAGCATTAGGCAACACAGATAAGTAGTATATGATGCTACACACAGCCACACCTCCAAGGAGCTTGAAGACAGTCAATTAATGGAAGCAGCTGTGCAGTGTGTGTTTGTAATGTTCAGTTTCACATTGTGGAGTCTTCTAGTGTCTATAGGGCACGGGTTGCCCCGTGACACCATACATGGTAAATGGCGGCCCGGGGGCCACATGCGGCCCCCACCTTCACTTAATGTGGCCCGCAGGTTAATAGCAGAATACTCATATATTATTGATTTCAGCTAATTACTACAATTCAAATGCTATTGTCTTTTTTTAATTAAAAGGTTACTTTTCAGGATTCCAATTCAGAAATAGCAAAAATAAATGAATAAATCAGGATTTCAATTAAAATATAGCAAACATAGCTGATCTACAAGCTCAAAATGCATTATCAGTTCCTCCAGATCTGCCATGTCTGCCGCGTCACGCCGTTGACCGTTGTACGACAAAGCATAGACTGCTGCCTGTCTGTCTGTCAGAATGCTGAAGCACTGAGAAAGCTGTTACGCCTTTTGTCTTTGTCCCAACTTGACTACAGGAGTAGTGGTCTCAAAAACATAGAGGAAAACTTGACAGAAAAAGACTCGCTCACTATATAAAAAATAAAGGAAAACTCTAACAGACCGAGACTTAAGAAAACATTTTTTTATTTTTATTTTAACATAAAAGTAAATTAAAAGTATAGCAAACATTTTGGTCCTAAGACCTTCATCAGTGCTATATATACCGGTAGTCTTTTTCTGTCAAGTTTTCCTGCCTGTCAGAATGACCTCTACTTTTAATCATTTGAGGGAAACAAAGAACACATGTGAGAAACACATCAGAAAAGATAAGAGAAAAATGCCGGTGCGAGATCATGTTAGATGTGTGAAAAGTGACAATACTATTGACAATATCCTAAGGTGGAAGGGCCAAGGATGCCATGGAGGATGCTGTGACCACTAACCCAGCCTTAGCCACTGAAGAGGCAGGACTCAGCAGCCAGGTGGACACCACAGGTGGGTCTGGCACTCTGGCATGGGACGTGCACACATAGACATCAAAGGGGGCTTCAGCCCCTGCCCTTTTGCCCGTCTGTAAAATAACTGCCCTTTCTGTGGTGAAAGAAATGCAAATGCAACTCCTTTCCTTTCCAACATGCTGGAAGGCAGCGCATTCAGGAGAATTGCTATTCTTTTACGAAGTCTCCTGAACTCGAACATATTTGTTTTGAAATCCACTAGCTAAAGAGTGCTGGGTTGCGCCCCAAAAAAAGCTGATCTACAAGCTCTCAACGTGTCCCGGTGCGACGCGTTGTGTGCTTGTAGATCTGCTATTTTCGCTATTTTTGTCCAAAAGTGCCCTCTTACGGGATTTCAGCCCCTGCCCCTCTAACACTTTATGAGGCAAGTTTGCCTCAAAGGGAGGTTATGATGTATATGGAACACACAGATAGACATTTTCAGTAAGCTCTTTATACAGGAACATCAAAGACAACAGATGTAAAGGTAGTGGGGGTTTTCAAAACCACCACTTTACCAAATTGTCCCCTTATATGGTAGTGGTCAACAGGAACACAGTAGGTGCAGCTGCTTGCAGCTGCTATCAGCAAGCCAGATCTTCAGGGTCCATGCTATAAACGACTCTGTGTCCTGACATGTTTTCTCAATTGAGAGACAATATGCTATACTTATAAACAGTTATTTAAGCTATACTAATGTGAATTGTAGTTCCATATACATCACACTCTCTGCATGTCCCTGGGGTATGCAGGACGCATGTTCATGACGTCTAGATATTAGATCTATAGGACATTTATTATGATATCTCTGCTGTGGGGGAGAAACCAACTCCACAATGTTCATTAAAAAAACTATTTTAAATAATGCACACTGCCTCATCAAAATTGATATTGTGACTTTATATATTGTCAATTGCTATTCCCGACAGTGACGATAGATACATTATTTACAATAATATGGCCACAAATCATTAGCAGTCATTAGCATGACTCATTAAAGGGGCATTTCAAACTGTGAGATGCTCGATTCATAATTTGATTTTATCAGACACGCCCCCTCAATTACAAACACTAATTGTAATTTCAAACTCAAATTTGAATACCATGATGGATTCATCTAAAACATCCGTCCTTGGTTCAGGTGACTGAATACTGTAATACGTCAGGGGCCATGCATTTTCTTTCTATAAATAAATAAAAAAGGTATAATTGAAAAAACACAGCCCCTCATGAACTAGAATTAGAAGGACAATTAATTGTTGTTTTTATCTTGTTTGAAGTAATAAGGATAAAATGCACATCAAATATCAAAATATTGAATGAATCATTAACAGGTTAAATACTGTCTGGGGTAGACCTATGTTTGAAAGTGAAATATCCCTTTAAACATCCTGCAGTGTTCACTTTTCTCTCATGCCAATGAAGCCAATTGAATTGAATTGAATTGAATTGTGCACGCATGCACGAGCGCACGCATTTGTAAAATACAAATAAAACGTCTCATTTATTTAAAAATCGATGCATTGTTGCATCGATTTCATTAACACAAGTCGTTTTCCCCATATCATATTTTTTGCTCTGTGTGCGTGTGTAGCCTACATAATTCAAACTGTAGGATTGGTTAATGTGACGGACAGAAGTCATTCCTAATTCCCTTTGCATAGCGTACCGGAGCGCACTCAGAACGCGCCCTTAATTAAGAACCTAACTGCATCTGTGTGTGGCTCTCAGCGGTGTCCCACTATTAGCGACTTTAAGCAACGACGGATACGGCAGTCGGCTCCGGCAACCGGAAATGGATCAGTGCTCGTCTTGATACATAAACCTGCTCTCCGTCGCAGCCCTTTTTACTACGGGAGAACCTACACTACAACGCCATGTCATAACCATGTTTATTGAAATTATAGCTGTCATACATTTACACCGATTGCTCCATCACCTCTCTTATGCTGTGTTCGTCCTGAAAACAGTCGTTGCTTAAAGTCCCTATTGACTGGCTGAATGGCTGATGTTGAACTGCACTGTGGCAGAGAAGTAACAGATAGAAGCGTGCAAACTTTATCCCCAGACTATAGACCCCCCCCCCCCCCCCCCACCTCCTTGCTGATGCAGTGAATGTCCTGTTTCAGGTTTATCTTTACGCACGGGACGCATGAAAATGTGGTGCAAATTTTTGAATATATATATTCTTTCAGAACGAACGTTTTTTAACTCAAATCTTTGCTACTGGGGGGGTCCCTGGAACAACATATTTTCAGATGGGGCTCAGCGGCCAGTTACATATATTTTTGGGGGTCCTTGACATGAAAATGTTTGAGAACGACTGGCAGAAAAATGTCAGGATTTAGAAGGCATTTGTAGAATCGTCCTCAGGTCTAAATGCGTTAAGCATTATGTTATTATTTAACTGTTGAAAAATAGCAGATCTACAAGCTTGCTGAATATATTCTTTCAGAGCCAATGTTCTTTAACTCAAATCTTTGCTTTCCCTGGAACAACATATTTTCAGATGGGTGTCCGCTCCGCAGCCAAATACAGATCATTCTGGGGGTCCTTGACATGAAAAAGGTTGCACCACTGACATAGAAACATAGATTTTCAGAAAACTGTCATGATTTAGATTAGAAGATATTTTGACGAATCGAGCTCAGGTCTAAATGGGTTAAAATGGCCAGGGTCCACTTACTGAAATTAATTAATAGTTACCGTCCGTATGCAATAAAGAGGTTTTCTTCTAAACCAGTGTTTCCCAAACCTTTTTAGCCCGTGACCCAAAAATAAAAATATGTCTCCCCTCCCGACACCCAAACTATAGCCTAGTTAAAATAGCCGATCTACAAGCTCACAACATGTGGCTTCGCGCCGCATTGTGAGCTTGTAGATTGCCTATTTTCACTACTACCTAAACACTTGTTTTCTAATTTATGGAATTTCTTTGATTTTCTTTCTTTGATTTCTTCATGACATTACTTAACATTTTTTATTTGCTTTTTTGGGATTTTCTTTTTTTTTAATGTCCTGAAATAGTAATAATTAAAACAAAATGTAGGAAACAAAACATAAAGGGACCCATAACAATGTGTCCATGACCCACAAATGGGTCCCGACCCCCTATTTGGGAAACAAAGAACAAGTCTAAAATTCAAAATTTAAGGAAACACAGAAAACAGACTTAAATGAGGACATTTTGATCTGTAAGGGCAAACCTTACAGTATACAGTATACAAAAATCAATTGCAATGCTTAATATAATATTCAAATAGTGAAATCTTACCTGAAATAGGTTCAAAAGTAGGTCAACTTCATTACGCTTGCATAATGGCTGCCAAATGAACTACTTTTCTCCAGTGCATTTGGTGCAACAGATAAACCACAACTAGACCCAAGCAGAATGTATTAGTAGAGACGATCCATATTCTCTGTTACAGTGGAACTCATTTATTCTGATATTTGTCTCCTCAGCTCTCCAGACTGAATCACACAACACAACAGGTAAACAAAGACACATTATTATTATTATCATTGTTGTTGTTGTTGTTGTTGTTGTTGTTGTTGTTGTCCAATGGATCCACTGTAGTTATTATTCATTCACAATATATATTGTTAATACATTTGCATTGGTTGGTTAGATATTCATAAAACTTTCACTTATATATGTTTATTTTGATTTATTTTTAAATAGCTAAAATAGCCGATCTACATGCGATGCGATGTTGCGATGCGTTACAGAGACCAAAACGTATAAGCCCTAATAGATAGGAAAATAGTAGATCCACAAGCTCACGTTGTGGGCTTGTAGATCTGCTATTTCCACTGTCTTACTTTATTGCGTGTGCTTGTAGATCGGATATATAGGAACAAGCAGGGAAAAAAAGTTGAAATATGGAAATAAGAGGTTAACGATATTATATCTCAGGTGTGGTATTGACAATAATAAACACAGACATTCATAAATGAACTTCACGCATAACTGTCGATAGCACTGTTGCTTTTTCCTCTTATTGTGTAATAATATCCCAACAACTACTTCCTGTGCCTCAGTGTTCAACAGCACGTGTGACAGCGAAGAGTTCCTGTGTCAAAACAAAATATGTGTCCCCAAGAGCTTTGTGTGCGACCATGACGACGACTGTGGTGACGGCTCAGATGAGCCCAAGGAGTGTGGTGAGTGGACGCTTCTCATACTGAATGAATATGGATATGAATTAATTTGGTCTCAGACGGATAGGAAAATATGTTGTGCCTATATGCGAGATCTTGTTAAAACGTTTCAAACATATTCACAATGTCAAGCTCTATACTTCCTGTTCCAGAGTATCCACCATGTGGCTCCAACCAGTTCCGCTGTGACAACGGCCGCTGTCTCATCCAGAGAGCGTGGGAGTGTGACGGAGAGCTCGACTGTCACGACCACTCAGATGAAGCTCCCAAGAATACTCGCTGCAAAGACCCAAGTAAAAAACGCACACGCACACGCACACACACACACACACACACACACACACACACACACACACACACACACACACACACACACACACACACACATGTAGTGGAATAGATCTCTTACAGTATATACTGTACATACTGTACCTATACTCTCATGTGAGGTGCATGGGGTCATTCCCTATACATATTATACGTTTGGAGAGATATATCAATATTGATTGATTGATTGATTGATTGATTGATTGATTGATTGATTGATTGAATATAATATTAGACAGATATGCAAACAGCTCGAGTACAGTCAAACACAAAAAGTGGACTGGATGGATTGGTTCTATCTAGGTCTTATGTAAACAATAGAGAATACACTATTCTATATTACAAGGTAGGATATTGAAGATATCAGTCACACATTAAATTAATAAACAGATACATTAATAAGAGAACGTCAAACATCATCCATAGACATAACTATAGAACTGGCTTTTTGCTCTTATTCTATAACAATTGGATTGACCTAAACAACTACTTCCTGTGTCTCAGCAAACCTGTGTGGCAGCGACGGGTTCATGTGTCAAAATAAACGATGCATCCCCAAGAGTTATGAGTGTGACGAAGACAATGACTGTTACGACAACTCAGATGAGGCTCACTGTAATAACCCAGGTAAGACGCACGCACGCATGCACGCACGCACACACACACACACACACACACACACACACACACACACACACACACACACACACACACACAGCTATGAGTGCAACTCTAACATCTCCAAATACATTTCAGCAATGAAGACTTTGTGTCGTAAACTTTTACACGATCAGAATCACATTCATCTAAACCTCCTCTGCTTCCATTGCTCTTCGCTTTCTCCGCCTTTCTCTAAGTTTCCACTCCGACAGAGAAGAAATGCTATGTTTGTCACAACGGGAACTGTGTCCAGGAGACATTGCTGTGTGACGGCAAGGACGACTGTGGAGACGGCTCTGATGAGCTCAGCAGCTGCTCTGTTAACGAGTGTCTGAACAGCGAGCTGAGTGGCTGCTCCTCCCAGCTCAGCTGTAAAGACCTCAAGATAGGCTTCAAGGTATGGAATCAACAGCGCCATTTGACACAGATTCCACCAAGACACTGATGAAACACCTGGTCAGCATCACGCTCTGTTCCTGTCTCCTTACAGTGCACATGTCCCAGCGGCTTCCATCTGAAGGACGATGGGAAGACGTGTGTGGACGTAGATGAGTGTAGCAGCTATCCCTGCACCCAGCACTGCAACAACACACAGGGCAGCTTCCACTGTCTCTGTGTGGAGGGTTACCAGCTCAGCCCTGAAGACCCCACCATCTGCAGGTCCACATCTGGTAGGAAACAGTGGGAGCTCAAAGCACTGAAAGCACATTGGTTGTCTATTCCAAGAATAGCAGATATATACGTACATTATACAAGCTCATAGCGCGGCACTATGTGCGGCACTATGAGATCGTATAGCCAGAGGTGGACTTACCCTTGGGCTAGGGTGGGTTGCAGCCCGGGGCCCCCGACTAGGGTGGCCCCCGAAAAATATTAAATAGAATATATATATATATTGTGGGAACTGAACAGAACCGAGACACTCAGTGGTACAGATTATTACAGAATCTCGCCTACAGGCGTCTTTATTTGTATCAACAGACCCGTGGGGTTGGGCTTGAAAAGGTAATCAGAATATCAGGTATGATCAAAACAACAAAAAGAGTCACTGGTGGGAGCTCCAGGCTTTCCCCTCTTTCCCTAGGGGTGGCGCTGGCCGGCTCTGTCCCTAACCAGGTCCCCACGGGGAACGTGTGATTTCGGGGATAATGCTCCTCCTGGCCGAGGCACACTGGCGGGGGTATTCCCTTCCCCGCCTCAACCTCGCCAGCGGAGTTAGTCTGTGTTAACGTCGGGAGCGTGTTGCCTGTAACAGAGAGGGTTCGGTTAGTGCACTGCTTGTCTTGTCTTCACATACCTAATGCTGGTTGCGTGTGTGTGTGTGTGTGTGTGAGTCGCTTACCGCCAGTGCATGGCCCGTCTCTCCGAGTGTCATGTGAGAAGTGAGGGCAGAGGCAGCCTCGCCTACATATTGTCTGTCTGTCTGGCTCCGCAGGTGGTCTTGATTGGTACGCGTGAACTTGAGACAATATGTAGGCGGGGACGTAGCGGCCGTCTACCAGCTGGCCGAGTGGTAGGCGGGGCCTTCTCAGCTGCACTCCGCCCGCTTCCCACTGGCTCTCTCGGGTCCCATGCTTACCTGGCGGCGTGTTGCCTAGCGACATGCCACACATCCTCCCTCCAAGCTTGCCGGTGGCTCCGGAAGCTTCAGTCTCTTCTTCATACCTCCTGGAGAGCGCGTCTGCGTGCGCTATGTCCTTCCCGGGCCGGTGTTGTACGTCGAACTTATAGTTCTGCAGCTCGAGGAACCATCTGGTGACGCGGTCATTCCTGTCTTTGTTGCGGGACATCCACTTCAAGGGGGCGTGATCCGTGATGACGGTGAACTGCCTCCCCCAGAGGTAGTATCGCAGGTGATGAATAGCCCATTTGATGGCGAGGCATTCCTTCTCCCCCGTGGCATAGTTGCGCTCGTGCTTGAGTAGTTTTCGACTGACATACGTTACCGGGTGTTCCTCTCCGTCTATGACCTGCGAGAGCACGGCTCCTACCCCCGTTCCCGAGGCGTCGGTGTGAAGGACGAACGGTTGGCTGAAATTCGGGGCAATGAGTACCGGTTCCTCACATATAGCCGCTTTCAGTGTGTGGAAAGCCTCCTCCGCCTCGGGGGTCCAACCTACGTGGTGGGGCAGGCTCTTCTTGGTCAGGTCATATAGTGGCGCTGCAAGAGTGGCAAAGTCTTTAATAAATTTTTGGTAGTAGGCTATGAGCCCCATAAATGATTTCACCTGCTTCTTGGTGATCGGTCGGGGCCAATCCCTCAGCCTTTCCACCTTCTTCCGCTGTGGCTTGACACAGCCTCGTCCCACCGTGAAGCCTAGATAGTCCGTCTCCGTCAGGCCGATGCGGCATTTTTTAGCGTTGGCTACCAGCCCGGCCTTACGCAGCGCCCCGAGCACTGCCTCTAGGTGTTGTAGGTGTGCCCGCCAGGTGGCGCTGTGGACTACGATGTCGTCCAGATATGCTCCGGCAAAGTCCCTGTGGGGTCTCAGGACCCGGTCCATTAGCCGCTGAAACGTGGCGGGTGCTCCATGGACACCGAACGGGAGGACGGTATACTGAAAGAGGCCCTCCGGGGTGGAGAAGGCAGTTTTTGGCTTGGCCCGTGCCGATAATGGGACTTGCCAGTACCCTTTTGTGAGGTCTAGGGTACTGACGAACCGGGCGGGGCCTAGCCGCTCAATCAACTCGTCCGCCCGGGCCATCGGATACGCGTCAAAAGTTGACACTTCATTCAACTTCCGAAAATCGTTGCAAAAACGCAATGAGCCATCTGGCTTGGGCACTAGTACTATGGGACTGGCCCAGGGGCTGTAGGATTCCTCTATCACGCCTAGTTCGAGCATTTGTTTTACCTCGTCCTTGATCGCTATGCGGCGCGCCTCGGGTATACGGTACGGCCGTTGACGGACCACCTTACCGGGGGTGGTTTCGATATCATGTTCGATGACATGCGTGCGTCCTGGCCGTTCCGAAAACACATCCGCGCACTGGCTAAGCAGCTCCTGCACGTCCTGCCGCTGCGTCGGCGATAGGTCTTCTCCTATGGGGACAGGTGGGGGCGGGGAGAAGGTGGTGAGAGAGGGACGGGGGGGAACAGTGCTAGGCGGGTGCCACTTTTTAAGAATGTTAACGTGGTATATCTGATGTGGCTTTCGCCTGCCTGGCTGTCCCACTCTGTAGTTGACCGGGCCGATGCGCGCCTCCACCTCGTATGGCCCCTGCCACTTGGCAAGGAACTTGCACTCGCTGGTTGGCACGAGTACGAGTACCTGCTCGCCCACCTTGAACTCTCTCACACGCGCCCCCCGGTTGTAGATGCGCGCTTGATCCCGCTGTGCGCGTTCCATGTGTTCGCGCACCATGGGCCAGATTTTGCGCGCTCTCTCCTGTAGCCTGTCAACATGCTCTATCACACTTCTGTGCGGGGACGGCTGCGTTTCCCACGTCTCCTTTGCTATGTCCAACAGTCCCCGGGGTCTCCTCCCATACACCAATTCAAAGGGGGAGAAACCTGTCGACGCCTGGGGGACCTCTCGAATAGAGAAGAGGACATAGGGGATCAGCTGATCCCAATCTTTTCCGTCTATATCGACCAGTTTCCTGAGCATTTTTTTCAACGTTTGGTTAAAGCGTTCTACTAAGCCATCCGTCTCGGGGTGATAAATAGAGGTGCGGATGCGCTTGATCTTTAGCCATTTGTACAGCACGTTTAGCATGCGTGCCATGAAACATGTGCCCTGGTCCGAAAGAATCTCCGCCGGTATTCCGACCCTACTAAATAGCATTAAAAGCTCGTGTGCGACTGTTTTGGCCGTGGCAGAGCGGAGCGGGATGGCCTCGGGGTACCGGGTGGCATAATCTAATATCACCAGTATGTAACGGTGTCCTCTTGCGGATTTTGGGAGGGGTCCCACAATGTCCATGGCTAGACGCTCAAATGGAGTTTCAATAATAGGTAGCGGTACTAGGGGGTTTCTATATGTGGGCCGCGGGGCCGTCTTCTGGCACTCGGGACAACTTTGGCAAAAGACCTCAACAGCCCTCTTAACTCCCGGCCAGTAAAATCTTGCCAGTATGCGCTCATAGGTTTTCTGCACGGCGAGGTGCGCGCCTAACTGATGCGTGTGCGCAAGATACAGCACCCGAGTGACATACTGTTTTGGGACTAGGAGCTGCTCTACTTCCTCTTCTCGCTTGTCCCTAACCACCCGGTATAACAGTCCGGCTTTACACATGAAGTAGGGGAAAACAAGTACACTCACCCCGCTCTGCTTCTGTCCGTTGATGACGTCCACGCGCTGCCGCGCCATCTCCAAGTTGGTGTCGCTCCACTGTGCTGTAGCGAATTCCCCTACCCTCGGAGAGGCGGGGGTGTCTGCGTTGGGGAACTCCGCAAAGGGGTCCGCTCCTGGGGTGCAGGGTGGTCCGGCGTCCCCTTCGGTGCCTGGGTCGTCAGGGCTGTGGGAGCTGTCACTTCCCGAGGCGTCAGACGGAGCTCCAAATGCTGGGCATGCGGGTCGCGTCCCGCGGGGTGGCCGTGGTCTGCTTCGGCGGCGGCGGCGGCGGCCTGCTCGCCTCCCTGGTGGCCTCTCCACGCCGGGTCGCCAGTGGCGTTCGAACAGGGGGCAGTCGTATCCAATCAGCAGGGGGACTGGCAGGGTCGGTACCACGCCCGCTGACACCAGTGTGGTGCCGCGGGTGGTTTGTATATGTATTTCGCATACTGGGTAGTCGCGCTTGTTTCCATGCACACAGCTGACGGGCATGATGGCGTCACTCACAGGCCCGGCATAGTCGGCGTGTACCAACGTCACGGCGCTGCCCGAGTCCAGGAGGGCCTCAGTGTCTACGCCGTTAATCCTCACCGGGAGGTTGGTGTGGCCGCGGCGGTCGGTGCCCGTGTGCAGGCAGCGTCTGCCGGCGTCGGTGCTGTTCGCAGAGGGCATCGGGACATCGCCCCCGTGGCGGTCCGGGCAGGACCAGGACAGGTGGTCAGCCTGGCCGCACACGTAGCAGCGGCGGGCCTGGTCCTGGTTCCGAGGGCTCTTCTCCTGTTTGCTGGTGCGCTGTCGGGGCGGCGAGCGTCCCCTCCTATCCCGTCCTGTGCGCTCTTCCTGTTTGGGTTTCGCTGCTTCGCTCCTGGTACCTCTCATGACGTCCAGGGTCACTGTGTAATTCTCTACTAGGTTCACCAGCTCGTCCACCGAGCCGGGGGCGACCTGGGCTACATACTGTCGGGCCTCTGGCGGCAACATTCTGATACACTTATCGATCATTACTCTATCTACGGGGGGTAAGTCGCCTGCTGTCGTTAGCCAGCTATGAGTCAAACGGCCCAGGGCCGCTATTTGCGCGCGTGGTGGTTGGGAGAGATGGAAGGTCCAGTCGTGGAAGCGCTGTGCGCGTGCCGGTAAGCTGAGGCCCTGGCGAGCGAGTATTGCGATTTTTAGCCGTTGGTAGTCTCGGGAATCAGCGAGGGACAAATCTCCCCACGCCCGTTGTGGTTCCCCGGTGAGGAACGGCGCCAGGATGTTGGCCCAGTCAACCACTGGCCAACGCTCTCGAGCCGCGGTGCGCTCAAACAAGTCAATATACGTCTCGATGTCATCTTCTGGCGTGAGTTTAGTGAGTACTTCGGCTGGGTTGCGCGCAACGTTAGCCTCCCTATGGAAGTGGCGCACTAACTCATGGACAGAGGCTTGTAAATTGTTTTGGCTCTGGAGGAGCGCTTCGATCGCTGGGTCCCTATCCATCTGTCCCAGAGAGGTCGGTGCGGTTCAGTTCGTAAAAAGCCCACTATTCTCCACCACTTGTGGGAACTGAACAGAACCGAGACACTCAGTGGTACAGATTATTACAGAATCTCGCCTACAGGCGTCTTTATTTGTATCAACAGACCCGTGGGGTTGGGCTTGAAAAGGTAATCAGAATATCAGGTATGATCAAAACAACAAAAAGAGTCACTGGTGGGAGCTCCAGGCTTTCCCCTCTTTCCCTAGGGGTGGCGCTGGCCGGCTCTGTCCCTAACCAGGTCCCCACGGGGAACGTGTGATTTCGGGGATAATGCTCCTCCTGGCCGAGGCACACTGGCGGGGGTATTCCCTTCCCCGCCTCAACCTCGCCAGCGGAGTTAGTCTGTGTTAACGTCGGGAGCGTGTTGCCTGTAACAGAGAGGGTTCGGTTAGTGCACTGCTTGTCTTGTCTTCACATACCTAATGCTGGTTGCGTGTGTGTGTGTGTGTGTGTGTGAGTCGCTTACCGCCAGTGCATGGCCCGTCTCTCCGAGTGTCATGTGAGAAGTGAGGGCAGAGGCAGCCTCGCCTACATATTGTCTGTCTGTCTGGCTCCGCAGGTGGTCTTGATTGGTACGCGTGAACTTGAGACAATATGTAGGCGGGGACGTAGCGGCCGTCTACCAGCTGGCCGAGTGGTAGGCGGGGCCTTCTCAGCTGCACTCCGCCCGCTTCCCACTGGCTCTCTCGGGTCCCATGCTTACCTGGCGGCGTGTTGCCTAGCGACATGCCACAATATATATATATATATATATATATATTATATAATATATATATTATTATTTTGTTTTTATTATAAAATGTAAAGTATTGAAATCCAATTCAAGTGAAATGTGTGCCTGCCTCTCTTTTTATGGGCCTGGGTATCCCAAAATGAAAACAAAATAGCACAAAATAGCACCACGCCGAGTGGCCAACACTGTGAAATAGTTTACTGTCTGTCTGTCGAGCACAACAGCTGCTGTCACTGTGTGGGGAGTGAGGACTTTCTTCATCTTGTTTAAATATAAATACTGATGAAACTTTTAAATGAAACAAACATGTTTAGCTCAGCATCATCTAACTTGAATTAACTTGGCATGTGATTAACATTTTTATAAGATGATTGGATCATCCGTGATAGTACTTTTTATAAGCATTGGTTTCATGTTGCGCTGCTGTCTCTGTCAGATCAATAACCTGTCGACATCAGTATCAGTGGGTAACACCCTTCGCTACGAAGGGTAGCGTCCCAGATCGTCCCAGATCCCTCTTACAAACTGCTGCGTACGACAGTAGACTGAAGCTAAGAAGGCTTTCAGGAAATTGTTTTGCTTCTAAGTTCATTCATCCAGGAGGTGTTTTCCCGAAGCCAGATAAGAAGACTCGTAATGCTGTGCTCTTGAGAACTAACTTAAGTAGTGCTTCCTGAAAGCAGGTAGCACGTAATGCTGTGCACTTGAGAACCAGCTGCTATACTACTGAAGATACTGCATAAACTCAAAACCTTTTGGGGAAACAGGTTTGCTGCTAAACGCAGTACCTTAGGAGGCCTGAGTCTGACGTCTCTCTGAGTTGGTTATTTTAATTAATTTATGAATCTTTTTGTTGTCTCTTTTTGTCAATCTCTTTGTAACTGTTATTTTTGTCTATTTTAACTCATTCAGGACGAGAACCCCTGTGTTTTAAGCATAATTTTGAACTTCTATTGAAAAATAGCAGATCTATAAGCTCATATCGCGGCACCGATTGCCGCGCTAAGACATTGTAGATCTGCTATTTTTGAAAAATCATGAAAATCTGGCGCACATCTTTGAATATATATTATTTGAGAGCGAACATTTTTAAGTCATATCTTTGCTTCTGGGGGGGGGGGGGGGGGCTGGAACAACATATTTTCAGATGTGGTTCGGCGGCCAATAACATATAATTGTTGGGGTCCTTGACATGAAGTAATTTGAAAACCACTGACAAGTGACAACTGTCATGATTTAAAAGAATCTGGTCTCAGTCCTAAATGGGTTAACATACATAGATACAGAGTTTGGTTTATTTGCATTTTCTATTGTTCTTTTGGCCTATTGTTTGTTTGTCTGATGTCACATGGCAGGAACAGGTATCTGTTTCTTTCTGTACTAATACTGTGTGTTATTGGTCTAATACAATCTACGGTTGTAAATTATCATTCTTGGTAACTCTAATATTTACATTGCTTTCTCATCTCTTATAAATGATGCTGTGTTCATGAATATGTTCTGTCTCTCCCAAACAAACAAATTAAGCATTGCATTTACGCTAAATAAATGTGATGTCAAATTTTCTCTAGATGTGGAGCCCTTCCTCATCTTCATCACCTCCAACAGACTGAATAAGATGAACTTGAACGGCTACAAACACACTGTGCTCAAACAGGTGAAAACCATTGAACATACTGTAACAACACATCCTATACACGCTTACATCCACCAACAATAACACATTTGAGCCCCTAATGAACTGCATAGACGATATTAAAACCTGGATGGATGAAAACCTCTTATATCTCAATGACAATAAAAGGGAAATCATCATCTTTGGACAACGCTCCAGTGGCTCCACCCCTCCTGTCAACAACCTCGGCCCCCTCACTTCCAATATCAACACAGGCGCAAAATAATCTTGCTGTTATTTTCTGTTGTCAAAACAAGCTTTTATCACCTACGCCTCCTCGCCAAGGTTAAACCCTGCCTCCCCCTCAAACAATTTGAAATGGTCATTCACTCCTTCATCTCCTCAAGGCTGGACTATTGTACTAATACTATGGCATCAACCAATCCTCACTCCGAAGACTCCAATTAGTCCAAAATGCTGCTGTCCGCCTTCTCACCGGACCAAAAAGATTGACCACATCACACCAGTCCTGATATCACACCATTGGCTCCCGACAAAACAAATAATTGATTTTAAGATCATGTACTTTTTTACTTTTAACCCATTCAGGAAAGGAATGTTTCTAAGGATTATGTTATACTTTAGCTATTGAAAAATAGCAGATCTACAAGCTCATAGCGCGCTACAAGCTTGTAGATCTGCTATTTTTTTTTAATTGTGAAAATGTGGCACAAATCTTGAATATATTGTGGGCGCCACTGAACAACGATAGGCAGGAGACACAGCAAGGTTTGCCTACCCGGGCATTTATTGAGAGGATTATGTTAAAGTTCAAATCAGATCCAGCACACACACTTGGTTAACTTGGGTTCTTCCTATTTCCAGGGCAAAACAGTCTATAATTCCTCTCACTCCTATTCCTTCAGGAGTGTTATTTCCATCTGGGTTAATCCTCTTCAGGATTCCTCCATCCCGGGGTTGCCTGTGTAATGAGAAACACTATTTGCACAGAGTCTGAACAAGTGGCAACAGTGAGGGGATGTGTGTTTGTGGAGACCTATACCGCCAGATTGCCACGTCAGTGCTCCCTCCGTGAGTCAGTGGAGAATGAGGCGGAGCGTTTATCTGTACCTTTCAAACATTACGCGCGCAGCGTGGCTGTTGCGTAATTGCTCTGATTGAGGAGGAAGACGGGTAGATACGTGTGGTCAATCACGTGACCCAGGGCGGGTCGCTGTCTTCTGAGCTGTGCTCCGCCTCTGACGCTCCACTGACTCTCGTTGGGGTGGCGCTCTGACGGCCCGCTGTCATGTGACATCCCACAATATATTCTTTCACAGTGAATGTTTTTAACTCATACCTTTGCTTCTGGAAGGACCCTGGAACTACATATTTTCAGATGGGGGTCCTTGTCATGAAAAAGGTTGAGCACCACTGAGAGACACTGAGAGGTCTATAAGGTCTAAATGGGTTAAATCTCTTGCCATATATGGCTGAACGTATACAGCGCTACAACCCTCCCAGAGCTCTGAGGTCTGCTGACCAATCACTGCTGACCGTGCCAACCATCTGAACCCTGGGGTGGCGGCCCCAGAGCTGTGGAACAACCTCCCCCCCTTTATTAGAGCTGCCCAATCCATCGACATTATTAAATCCTTAAATAAAACGTACCTGGATTTTAATGTAATCTGATTTTAATGTGCTCATATATTCCTATATTGTCCATGTATCATGTTTGCCTCATTTGCCATGTATCTGGTTCTACTTGATGTAAATTGCTTTAAATGTTATTTGCTCTAAATGTTTTTTTCTTTCCTGTGAAGCACTTTGGTCAATTTCGGTTGTGTTAAATGTGCTATAAATAAAGGATGATTTGATTTGATACAATTCATACACTGCTTTTGACATGTCGGAATGTATTCGACCTGTCAGAGACTAACTGCTAACTAACTAACTGCTGTGCTGTGACAGTACTTGAATGAAGCGATGGCTCTGGACTTTGACTACAGGCAGCAGATGGTCTATTGGACAGACACCAAGACGATCAGTCGTATGCACATCAATGGCAGTGACGTCCAGGTCAGTGTGACAAATACACAGATGGGAAGTGAAATAATGTCAGAAAATGGTTATACTTGTATTCAAAATGCTTTGTAATATCACTGTTGTTAGACAGTGTGGTGGTAACTAAGCATTTTTACTCAAGTACTGTACATATTAAACACTGTAAGGTACGTGTAATTTCCCAAGTATTTATATTTCCTAATACATACTGGCCTGGTACTCCACTATATCTCAGAGGCATATTTGTACGTTTTACTTTAGTTACTTGCAGTGGAGGACAGTAATGAATGAGGTACTTTGTTTTAGTAGTGTACATTTATGAGTATGTGTGGTTTACTTTAGTATTTCAATCCACTGCATTCCAAAGACGTAATATTGTACTTTTGACTCCACTACATTTCTAGGAAGGTAAAAGGTACATTCTGAATTAACGATCTATAAGCTCACACCGCGTCGCATCAGGACACGTTGTGATGCTTGTAGTGTGTGTGTGTGTGTGTGTGTGTGTGTGTGTGTGTGTTGGGGGGGGTCTAAATACAGCAATACATTGATACTAATTATTTATGTACACATTATACAGTATAGGCTACAAGTACGCCAGTACTTTAGCTCAAGTACACATTTATAGATAAATGTATACTTGCTATACGTTGAGTAATATATACTCAACTACGTATCTACAGTATACGTAGTTGAGTATCTATACTTTGACTCAAGTATACTGGGCTTGAGTACTTTGTCCGCCACTGCTTACTAGTTACTTTGTAGATTTAGATTGTTATGATGTTATAAATAATAACATTCATTATTGAAAATATTCAACATAGTTAGAAAATAGCAGATCTACAAGCTCACAACGCATCATGTCACAATGCATTGTGAGCTTTATAGCATGTATAGACCTGCTATTTTCAAAAAGCCAAATTATGAAATAAGGCTTAAGTGCTGAGAGTTGTGCAAACAAGCAGAAAGGTTGAGTAGTGGCAGTTAGAACACTTTTTAAAATATCCTGTGATATTAATATGTTGAAAAAATGACTTACAAATAGAACAATAAAACGTGGTGAGCACTGCGTGAAAAGAGGAGTTAACGGGCAATTACGGGAACTGTATTTTGCCCGTAAACCTCAAGTTTAGCGGGCATATACATGTAATATACGGTAATATACAGGTGTGATGGTACAATACGGGAGTATATGGTTTTGTTTGTTGGAAAGATTAACGGGAGTTTCCTGTAATATACACATCCGTATTCCAAGCTTTTTGCGCAGTGGAGTATATCCAGAGTGAATGTATGTCTCATTGACAGGTCCTCCACACGTCACTCAGTGCACCAAGGGCTCTGGCTGTTGATTGGGTGGGAGGAAACCTCTACTGGAGTGACACTGTGCAGGACACCATAGAGGTGTCCAAACTAAACGGGGCGTACCGAACAGTCCTGGTCAACACCGGCCTGTATTACCCAGACTCCATGGCTGTGGATGTACGCTACGGGTAAGTGTACTGTGGTGTGGTGATCATGAACCGTATACACTGACTTTATCAACCGTCTTGTGAAACACCACAGATACAAGAATGCTGAATTATATCTAAAAGCTAAACGGATGACATTGCATCATATTTATTTGTTGTACCAGCACTGTTGTGCAGCACTGTTCATTTTTACAGCAAATTCTGATTTAGTCTTAGTCTTTTGAATAACACCATTTAGTTTTAGTCCTATTTTAGTCTTCTGAAATTGTTTAGTCTTAGTCGACTAAATATCAAAATATCAAAATATTGTTAGTCTTAGTCTTAATGCAGTGTACATTTTTTAAGATTTAGTCTTAGTCTTTTGAACAACACAGCATTTTGTTTTAGTCCTATTTTAGTCCTCTGAGTCTAGTTTAGTTTACTACACAACATAAATAACAGTCTTGCAGATATAATTAAATAAAAGTCACATTAGTTATTTTTTTGTATAAGACTAGGATGTATCACATGAGTGTGAGTATATATATATATATCCGATCTACAAGCTCACACAACGCGTCTCACAGAGACGTGTTGTGTGAGCTTGTAGATCAGCTATTTTTGGTGTATGTTCCCCCCAGAATAGGGATGCTGAAGTGTTTAAAGTAAACGTCAAGTATGAAGTTATTTGCATGGAAATTACTAGTTTACGTACCGTAAAATGACATAAAGGTTCTATAAAGTAACAATGCAATTCAGGGGTGCGGTTGACGAAAACCTTATTTTGCGGATCGAGGTGCACTGAGACAAAAATGTTTGAGAACCACTGCTGTACAGACAGTACTGTATGTGTGATTTGTTGTGAATAGTGACCTGACACAGTGTCTCCTCTGACAGCTACTTGTACTGGGCAGACGGGGGCGAGAACAACCCCCACATAGGGAGGATAGGGATGGACGGCACCAACAGGAGCATCATAATGAAGGATGGGATCACCGAGCCCGTGGGCCTGACGTTAGACTACATCAATGATCACATATACTGGAGCACCGGAACGGGGATGAGCATTGAGTTTGCCAACCTGGATGGAACCAACAGACACACAGGTTACACGCACGCACGCACGCACACACACACACACACACACACACACACACACACACACACACACACACACACACTTAGTATGGGGATTCATGGATGCCATTTTTACAAATATTTTGGTCAACACAAATCATAGAGAGCCAAATATAGCTGATCTATACAGGCTCACAATGCGACACGTTGTGAGCTTGTAGATCTGCTATTCTTGGTGAGTGACACCGGTGTGCAGTTAAGTATGTAAGGCATAATTCATGCATGCATGCGCACACACACACACACACACACACACGTACACACACGTACACACACGTACACACACATGCACACAGACGCACACACATGCACACACACACGCAGCCACACACGCACGCATGCCCGCAGCCACGTATGTAAGCACGCACATACGCGCAAGCACGCACCTACGCTCACATGCACACGCACACACGTGTGCGCACACGCTCGCACACGCTCGCACACACACACACACACACACACACACACACACACACACACACACACACACACTATATACATATTTATTGTGGGCAACATTTTGACACTGTAATTGCACGATTCCAGGTCCATTTTACACTCTGTGTTAAAGGAATGCTCCAGATTTGACTGTGTTCAAGAACAGCTTTTGTAAATGTTGTCCATGAGTATAGTGGAAGAAAAAGTAATTAAAGCAGTAAGAACATGATTTACTTCAGAGTACACTTTACTAAAACATTGTATATCTTATTATAAATAGTCTTATTGCTATTTTATAATATTCTGACACTTGTGGTTTTGTGTTTCTGTAGTTCTGAGTCAGGGTGATATCTTTGGTATTACCCTGTTTGAGGAGTACATCTACTGGAGCTCCAGCTCCAGGTCCATCTCCAGAGCTCACAAGACTCAGGGAACCAACCCCACCACACTCATCAGATACCTGAACGATCCATGGGACATCCAGATCTACCACCCATATCAACAACCTGAGGGTCTGTACCACCTACTGTACACAACACTCTCATTATGACTCTGCATAATGTTTTATGACTTCTATTAACTGTCTATCATTGTATTATTATCTGATCTGTTTTGAAAAGCATTACGTCGTATACAGTATAAATACACCCTATAATAATAACAACAACAACAACAACAGCAACAATAATAATAGTCATATTGTGACATAGTAGTAGTAATAGTATTAGTATAGTATAATCGGAATTGGCCACATCGGCCATAAAAATGCCATATTGGTATCGGATCGGTCTCAAAATAATCCAGATCATTTCATCGGTTTACACCAGCAAAATAAATTAAAAATTCTACATTGAATTCATTCATTCATTCACACTTGGAAAAAGAGTATAGTCTATGTATCGATTGGCTTTGGGCCAAGCAGTGTTGTTTTCGTCGACTAAAACTAAGACGAAAAATGTTCGTCGACTACCTATTTTCACTGACAAAAACAAATGGAAACTAAATGAAAACTAAGCTACGATGACTAAAACTAAGACTAAATATACTGACAATTTCGTTGACAAATAAAAACTAGACTAAAATGTTAGTAAGGGACTAGTGGACAAGAGATCCAGTATAAGTCATTTTACACTTGGTTGCATGCTGAAAATAGCAGATCTACAAGCTCACAACGCGTCGCAACGCGACGCGTTGTGAGCTTGTAGATCGGCTATTTTCAGCAAGTGTAAAAACACTCATTAAGACGGCATCAAGACCCGCCAAAATACATTTTAGTCGACTAAATCAACTATAGATTTAGTCGACTAAAACTAGACTAACACTAAGACATTCCAGGTGACTAAAATGTGACTAAAACTAAATGAAGTTTCAGTCCAAAGACTATGACTAGACTAAAATAGAAATTTGCTGCCAAAAACAACACTGGGGCCAAGCCCCTAGAGGACCTATAGGCTTGTTTCCATTGTGGCCCTCTGTATAATATCGGAATTGGTCAGATTTGGTATTGGCAGATATGACCCTGCAAATAATGGGAGATCGGATATCGGTCATTATAATTTCATAACTGTGCACCCCTAAACAGTATTGTAACATAATAGTAGTAGTAGTAGTATTGTATCATAGTAGTATAGTAGTAGTATTCAGGGCTCTCATATTCATTACATGTGTACATGTTTTTCTGCAGTGTCTGCTCATCCGTGTCAGACCAACAATGGAGGATGCAGTAACCTGTGTCTGCTCTCACCTGGAGGAGGCTACAAGTGTTCCTGTCCCACCTACTTCTACTTGGCAGCGGACAACAAGCAGTGCATGTCCAGCTGCACTGCCAGCCAGGTGATTCACCTCCAGTTCACTTGTGTTATACGCGTTTATGTCTTTATAGGTCTCGTGTCTGCTGTCGATAGTCATTCTAAAGATGTGTTTCGTCTCTCCCGTCAGTTTGCTTGTAAGAACTACAAGTGCATTCCGTTGTGGTGGAAGTGTGACACGGCAGATGACTGTGGGGACGGCTCAGACGAACCTGCAGACTGCTGTGAGTAGAGACTCAGAGACTGAAACACATCTTACTACATGTGTTTACACTGATTACACTTATTACTTTGTACTCCAATGTCCTTTAACTGTTTCTGACACCTGCATTAAATATATAACTACAAATGTCTTCTAATTCATGACAGTTTCTTAAAATCCTGTTTCTGTATGACAGTGGTGCTCAAACCTTTTTCATGTCAAGGACCCCCAGAATAATACGCATTTGGCCGTGGACACCCATCTGAAAATATGTTGTTCCAAATATTTGAATTAAAAATGTTCACTTTGAAAGAATATAATTATAGTCAAAGATTTGCACCACATTTTCACGATTTTTCAAAAATAGCAGATCTACAAGCTCATAGCGTGCGGCACTCTGTGTCGTGCTATGAGTCCTTTTTGAGTACAATATATTGGTAAAAATGAAATGGAGGTCCATTTTAAAACAACCAACATCCAACAGACCATACAAACAATGTAAAAAGAACAAAACAAAAATAATAATAAAATAGCCTACTAATGTAAACAATTAAAAACAAATGGCTTCTAAATCCTAAAAGTTTTCTGTAAAACCTGTGTTTCTAGGTCAGTGGTGCTCAACATTTTTCAGGTCAAGGACCCCCAGAATTATCTGTATTTCGCCATGTACCCCCATCTGAAAATATGTCTTTCCAGGGACCCCCCAGAAGCAAAGATTTGAGTTAAAAACGTTCTGAACGAATATATATTCAAAGATTTGACCCACATTTTCACGATTTTTCAAAATTAGCAGATCTACAAGCTCGTATAGCCCAGCATTCGGTGCCGCGCATATGAGCTTGTAGATATGCTATTTTTCAATAGCTAAAGTACAACATAATGCTTGAAATACCAAAAGGGGTTCCCGTCCTGAATGGGTTTAAGGCCACATTTCGGTCAAGTCCATGCACAGTGCACACACACATTTATAACTGATGGCTTCCCCTGTTGGGCAATTACAAAATAACTTTACACACAGTGTTATGAAACATGTCCTGTGACAGTGGCGTGCACAGACACTTTGAGGGGCAGGTGCTCAAGTGAAACAAAAGGGCACCTTATCTGGCGCGTGGAACCACCAGCTGCAACAAAACATTTCTCTAACACACACACACACACACAGCCGGCCCGTATCCAGTACTTCACAGATGGAGGGGTCCAATTGCCAACATGAAATAAGTTCCAGTTCCAGAAATAAAGAAATAATCGGTTTTTTTCGATTATAAAGTCATTATTTTCGGGTCAAAAACAGGTCTGCATAGCAGAAACAGCCTAACCTACATTTTTGATGAGCCTGCTCTCTGGTCATTTTAACTTTTTTCAATATTGGCATATTGCCTATGGTAAATATCATAATAACATCAACACATCAATTTAACTTGAACAACCAATGTCAATTTGAAGCATTCCCTGCTGAGAGAGAGAGAGAGAGAGAGAGAGAGAGAGAGAGAGAGAGAGAGACGCATCTCTCTATCGCATGTTAAAGAGAGAGAGAGAGAGAGAGAGAGACGCGTCTCTATCGCGCATTAAAGAGAGAGAGAGAGAGGGGGGGGGGGGTCGCGTTAGCATCAAGCTAAGCGTACGTTCGTGGCGGCGGTGGGAATGGGATCATAATATGCATTGGACTCAACAACTTACTCTGACTATTCTTTGTGCTGGATTGGAGCAGTTGAAGGAAATAACGAGGAATATATATCCATTTGAAACGCGGGCTCCGCCATGACACTAGTCACACAGTAAACAAACTTGCACGTTACCACGTGTAGTACACACACACACGCCAGATTTCGAGAGAGAAACCAGCAACCAGGTATGGAAAAACAAGCCCAAGCGACGTTACAGACAACACAAGCCCAGAATGACGAAGTCGCTTACAAAAAGCAAATTTGCCTGCCCTCAGTGATATACTTCTCCAGTACAGCAGTGCAGAACCGAGAGTGACACATTCTTTTGGATGTAAACTGCGGACACATACATCATGACAAATGTATAAATAAATATATTATAAGCTTTTAATCCAGAATTGATCGATGTCACCATGGGCCACATGCTATACACGTACAAATAAATTATACAAAACAATAAAAAAGTGTAAAAACATTGACGTTCAAAAGGGCATGTTGGTCCAGAGAGGGCCACTAAGGGGTGCTCAAGCACCCCTTGGCGTCTACGTATGCACGCCCCTGTCCTGTGAGTTGTAATGTTTGGACTAAACAATTCATTATAGTCAGTGCATTTGTAGAAAAAAGCGGAGATCCGGGAACACTTAATAGTTAAAAAGGTGGAAAACTTTATTAAACCGACATGCTTCGACCTATACCGGTCTTGTCCGTTTCATACATGTGTTATCCCGATTGATCCAGGAGCACCTTTTTACTAATTTTATATTTTGTATACCTGCACACCTCCTGAGCACCGGGTTGCTTCCTTGCCTCTGCATAGTCACATTTGTATTTCCATTTGTAGCACCCCTTGGTGGCCGATTAGAATACATCTTTCAGGGTATTTTTAGGTACTTATGTGGTACTTAGTGATGATTGGTCCAACAACAGTCGTAACCTTGCACAGCAGCTGGCCTCATGCCATCACGGTTTACCTGGTAAGACATCAGCTTATGTAGGATACTTCTGTCTGAAAGCCAGGTGATAATAAATGTCCTTTAACGACACACAGCAGAGATTTTTTGTACTCACTGTAGCCTATACTGTTTGATGGTGGCCGTTTTAACTATATATACATGCTATGAAGTAATACTATACCGTAATGTACCGTGAACAATCGTCAAATATGAAGTGCGTCAGGAACTTTGTTCCTGACACACTTCATATTTGAGGATTGTTCACGGTAGTGAAACAAAATGTGTCGTCCGTCCACTATGCCATTTGAAACTTAGTGTCATATATATGATTGCTTGAACCCAGGTACAGACAGGAGACAGACAAGATGGAGTTGCAGTATAGAATATAGATTTATTTATAATTATCCTTTCAAACATGAGGAGTAGAGCAGAGGCAGGAGAGGCAGGCAACTAGGCAAGAGTCCGGATCCAGGTATGGTAGAAGGTCACTGTGAAAACAGGAGGGTAGAGGTAAGTAACTTGAATAGCACACTGAGGTGGAAAGATACTGCTAGCCCGGGTGGTGGAACAAGACTGACTATGGTCCAACAGAGACGGATGATCTGGCAGGGTGTGAAGGGTTGAACCAGGCTTTATAGTAGTGCTGATAGGTTGTGGTTGCCTCCGCCTCCTCTCCTGCATCTCTGTCTCCACTCCTATAATAAAGGATAGAATTAGAAAGAAGGGGAGGAAGACCGGGTAGGTGTGGCAGACGTGACAGTACCCCTCCTTCTACGGGCGCCACCTGGCGCACGTCTGGGCTGGTCCGGATGGTCATCATGAAACTGCCGAATAAGGGAGGGATCCAATATTAGTCTTCGAGGGACCCAAGAACGCTCTTCAGGGCCATACCCCTCCCAATCCACTATATACTGTAGACCTCGACCACGGCGGCGAACGTCCAGCAGTTTTCGAACCGTATAGGCTGGGTGGTCGTCGATCAACCTTGGAGGAGGCGGGGCTGGCGTTGGAGGGGCCAGTGGGCTGGTGGAAACGGGTTTAAGCTGGGAAACATGGAATGTGGGATGCACACGAAGAGAAGCCGGGAGCTTGAGACGAACAGCACAAGGGTTGATGATGGACTCTACTTCGAAAGGACCCACATAACGAGGAGCCATCTTCTTGGAGGTGACCTTGAGTGGTAGGTCCTTTGCAAAAAGCCACACCATCTGACCAGGCACGTACTGAGGCGCTGGGGTCCGGTGACGATCAGCCTGGTGCCGAATCCTCTCCCCAGCCTTGAGAAGAGCAGCACGGGCACGCTTCCAGGTCTTACGGCAGCGTCGCATGAGGGCCTGGACAGACGGAACTCCAACCTCAATCTCTTGAGCAGGAAACAAAGGAGGCTGATATCCAAGGGAGCAGAGGAAAGGAGACATACCAGTGGACGCACTGGACAAGGAATTGTGGGCATATTCTACCCAAGACAGCTGAGAACTCCAGGTGGATGGGTTAGAAGACGCCATACAGCGTAAAGCAGCCTCCACCTCCTGATTGGCTCGTTCAGTCTGGCCGTTCGTCTGAGGATGATAGCCTGAGGAGAGGCTGGCAGTAGCACCCAGCGCTGTACAGAAAGCCTTCCAGACATGAGAGGTGAACTGGGGGCCTCTGTCGGAAACAATGTCAGTACAAAGGCCATGCAGGCGGAACACATTGTCGACCAGGAGGTCAGCAGTCTCTCTAGCAGAAGGGAGTTTTGGCAGAGCAAGGAGATGGACAGCCTTGGAAAAACGGTCGATGATGGTCAGTATAACCGTCTTTCCTCCTGAAGGTGGCAGGCCAGTGACAAAGTCTACGGCGATGTGTGACCAAGGACGATTCGGAACAGGCAGGGGTCGAAGGAGGCCGGAACTGGGTCTCGTAGAAGTCTTATTCGGTGCACAAGTGTAACAGGCAGCAATGAAGGACTGGGTATCATCCACCATAGAAGGCCACCAAAACCTCTGACGAAGGAAGGACAGCGTCCGATTGATGCCTGGATGACATGTCAGATGGGTAGAATGCCCCCATTCAAGGACCTGGGAGCGCACAGCATCAGGGACAAACAGACGATTTTGAGGACCGGTACCAGGATCAGGCTGTTGTGTTTGAGCCTGCAGGACCCTCGACTCCACCTCCCAAGTGACGGCGGCAAGGATACACGTAGGTGGCAAGATGGGGTCCGGATCCGTACCACTCTCCTCCACAGTGTGTAGGCGGGACAGAGCATCAGCTCTAGCATTCTGGGAGCCTGGACGAAAAGTGAGGGAAAAATTGAATCTGCCAAAAAACAAGGCCCATCTTGCTTGACGTGAATTCAGCCGCTTTGCTGACTGAATGTAGGACAAATTTTTATGGTCAGTCCAGACAATGAAGGGGTGGACAGCACCCTCCAGCCAATGACGCCACTCTTCCAGTGCCTCTTTTACTGCCAAAAGCTCTCTGTTGCCGACATCATAATTTCTTTCTGCTGAATCAAGTTTGCGTGAGAGAAAGGCACATGGATGCAATTTATTGTCAGTAGGGGAGCGTTGGGAGAGAACAGCGCCCACTCCTGTGTCCGAGGCGTCCACCTCCACGATGAACTGCAGGTCTGGGTCTGGGTGTACAAGAACAGGAGCAGAGACAAAACGCTTTTTAAGCTCAACAAAAGCTGCTTCTGCTTCAGCGCTCCAATGGAAGGAAATGGAAGTTGACGTGAGAGCTGTAAGTGGAGCTGCAATAGAGCTGTAGTTCTTAATAAACACTCTATAGAAATTGGCAAAACCCCAAAAACGCTGCAACTGTTTGAGGTTATTGGGGGCTGGCCACTCGGCAACGGCAGAGACCTTGGCAGCATCCATCTGCAGCTGACCTGGAGCAATCACATAACCAAGGAATGACATAGAAGAGGCATGAAATTCACACTTCTCAGCCTTGACAAAAAGTTTGTTCTCCAAGAGGCGTTGGAGAACCTGGGAAACCTGCAGCTCGTGCTCGACCTGGTTCTTAGAAAGAATCAAAATGTCATCCAAAAAGACAAAAACAAATCTATTCAGCATGTCCCGGAGTACATCATTAACCAGAGCCTGAAAAACAGCAGGTGCATTAGTTAAACCAAATGGCATGACCAGATATTCAAAGTGTCCAAGAGTAGTATTGAATGCTGTTTTCCATTCATCGCCTTCGCGTATGCGCACAAGGTGGTAGGCATTACGCAGGTCTAATTTGGTGAAAATGGTAGCTCCATCAAGGTGTGAAAAGGCAGAACTGATCAACGGCAGAGGGTATTTGTTTTTAACAGTGATATTGTTCAGCCCCCGGTAATCAATGCAAGGTCTTAATGAGCCGTCTTTTTTACCCACAAAAAAAAATCCAGCACCCACCGGAGATGAAGAGGGTCGGATGATGCCAGCCGCCAACGAGTCCCTGATGTATCTCTCCATCGCCTCCCGTTCAAGCCGAGATATGTTATACAGCCGACTGCTTGGGAGAGGAGCGCCATCTAGGAGGTTGATGGGACAATCATAGGGCCGGTGAGGTGGTAACGACAGAGCTTGATCCTTGCTAAACACTTGAGCAAGACTGTGATAAATCTCAGGTACAGAGGATAAATCAGGGGGATCTGCAGGGGGCTGAGGGTCAGAGGAGGAGGGAGTCTGAGCAGAGTGTAAACAGTTTAAATGGCAAGCTGTACTCCAGGAACGTATCTTCCCTGTAGACCAATCAATTTGCGGATTATGCATCTTGAGCCAAGGAAAACCAAGAACCAATGGTGTCTGAGGGCAGTCAATTATATGCAACTGAATCTCTTCACGGTGATTTCCAGACAAAATAACAGTTACAGGTACAGTCTTACTATCCACCCGGGCTAAGGGTAAACCATTTAGTGCTTTAGCTTGCAAAGGACAATCAAGGAGAACCAAATCAATCTTCATTTTTATAGCTACCTGGCGATCTATGAAGCTCTCGTCAGCTCCGGAGTCAATCAATGCTGAGAGGGGCACCGACTGGGATCGCCACACGAGGGCAGCATTGACCTGAGGCCTTGAAGTTGAGGAGGAAGATGTTGCACACTCTGCTCGGCTCGTCAGTATCTCCCCCTTTACTGGCGAGCCAAATCTTTTACTGGACGGATAGGACAGGAGGCAATAAAGTGGCCCGACTGGCCACAATACAAGCATGATTTAGACTGAAGACGGCGGGTCTTCTCCTCCGGAGACAGGTGAGCGCGACCCAACTCCATAGGCTCGGACTGACTAGAGTCATTCGTTGACTCTCGGCGGAGCTCGGGGCCTCTCTGAGACGGAGCGCTGGACGGAGGTGAAACCTGGAACGGAGTTGGAACACCGGAAGAGGAGCCTGCTCGCTGAGAACGGAAACTTTTCTCTCTTCGGCGCTCACGGAGGCGGTTGTCGAGACGAATGGAGCAGCTGATCAAAGCGTCGAGATTCGTAGACTCGTCACGGAATGCCAACTCGTCTTTGAGGTCTTCATTCACCGCCTTATGGAACGCACCTTGAAGAGCCTCGTCATTCCATCCGCTCTCAGCAGCAAGAGTGCGAAACTCCACTGCAAACTCTGCAACACTACGGGCTCCCTGGCGGAGGGACATGAGTCGCCTAGTAGCCTCCTTGCCTCGTATGGGATGATCAAACACCTTCTTCATTTCACCGATGAACGCAGAATATGACTGGCATACATGCGATTGCTCCTCCCAGACAGCAGCGCCCCAGGTGAGAGCGGATCCTTTCAACAGGCCAAGCAGGTAACAAATACGAGAGCGATCAGCAGCATAGGTTCGTGGCTGCTGTTCAAAAACGAGAGAGCATTGCATTAGAAAGGCTTTACATGCTCCTAGATCACCAGCGTATCGTTCAGGAGCAGGGACAGGTATCTCACGGACAGGAGGAATATCAGGGCCAGGAGCATTGTTAGCCGCAGCAGCAGCAGCAGCAGCGGCGTTGTTATTCACAGCGGCAGCCTGGTTGGTGAGGTGTCCCTGAATATTATTAACACTGGCAGTGAGTGCATCCAAACGAAAAATTATCTGTGACAAAGTCTGTTCATGTTGAGCAATAACGGTGTCCTGGTTAGCGATAGCTTGAGAAACTGCCTCCATGTCTGCAGGGTTCAGTTTGGCCAGATCATACTGTCATATATATGATTGCTTGAACCCAGGTACAGACAGGAGACAGACAAGATGGAGTTGCAGTATAGAATATAGATTTATTTATAATTATCCTTTCAAACATGAGGAGTAGAGCAGAGGCAGGAGAGGCAGGCAACTAGGCAAGAGTCCGGATCCAGGTATGGTAGAAGGTCACTGTGAAAACAGGAGGGTAGAGGTAAGTAACTTGAATAGCACACTGAGGTGAAAGATACTGCTAGCCCGGGTGGTGGAACAAGACTGACTATGGTCCAACAGAGACGGATGATCTGGCAGGGTGTGAAGGGTTGAGCCAGGCTTTATAGTAGTGCTGATAGGTTGTGGTTGCCTCCGCCTCCTCTCCTGCATCTCTGTCTCCACTCCTATAATAGAGGATAGAATTAGAAAGAAGGGGAGGAAGACCGGGTAGGTGTGGCAGACGTGACACTTAGTTAAAATAGCTATATTTCAGGAACAGGCACGAAGCAGATATCCACCAATACAATGCTCTTCTTCCATTCTGTGCAGGTACAACAGCGCTTGTTTTTTTTAAACCAATGGGATTATTTCCTTTTGTTGTCTCCGGGTAAGGCCTTCATAAACTCCACTGAATCCCCTTGCTGTTGAAATGAATGGGAGCAATATAGAGATTGACAGGTTCCTTAGCCAATCCGATTTCAAGTTTTCCCTGCTGGGCGTCTTCTTTGAAGTGCCAGGGCCAGCTAGCTGGCCTTTGGTGACGTTAACGTCTTGCGTGGATCCCATTGCTGTGGGAAAATATTGTCCAATGAGAAAAGAGAACTGGGTGTTTGAAACTTTCTGCGCGAGTTCCCATCTGATTCTGATACTCATTCTGAGGTGGGCATTGACTGTGTGGATAGTTGTCATGATCCAAGGAATCCAGGGAATGTCAGTGATTGTACGACCTTTGATTCAAGGGTTACGGGTCGAAATGTAACGCCCGACCTGGTGGAGACAATGTAGTATTAGAGACAATACACGTTATCTGTTGTGAAGCTAATTGATTGTGTTATTTGTTTCCCTTCAGCTCTCCAGGCTGAACAAACACACAACACAGTAACAACAACAACAGGTAAACAAAGATTACAAATCATCATAGATTATAGATAGACCAAGAGCTTCTTTTAATTAAATCTCTCTCTCTCTCTCCAGAGTCTGTGAGGTTGGTGAATGGGACCAGTGTGTGTTCAGGCAGAGTGGAGGTGCAGTCTAACCAGTCGTGGGTCTCAGTGTGTGAAGATGACTTTGACCAGCAGGACGCAAAGGTGCTCTGTAGGGAGCTTGACTGCGGGGATCCTTCAGTCCTCCAGGGGGCGCTCTATGGAGAAGTTAACGCTTCAATGTGGACCAAAGAGTTCCAGTGTGAAGGCAGTGAGTCTGTTCTCCTGGACTGTAGAACCTCAGACTCGACTAGAAACACCACCTGCTCACCTGACAAGACTGTTGGACTCACTTGCTCAGGTAAATTTATATATATATATATATATATATATATATATATATATATATATTCAGCTTTAATATTCTCCCCTCATCCCTTCTCGTAATCTATAATGGAAAAAGGACCATGCATGAAATAAACCTTAGTTAAATTCATAAAAATTGTCACAATAACCATTAACCACTTCATAATTTGCTGTTAAAAAGAAAATGGCTGCAACTGTCATCACTGTTCATTACGCTAGGTATGGAGGGCTCTGCAGATAACACACAGCCTCGCCTCCCCCTGCTGTCAAAGCAGTTGTCAATGTTTACAACTCCATGTCAATGTTTACAACTCCATGTTAATGTTTACAAATTCATATCAATGTTTACAACTTCATGTCAATGTTTACAACTCCATGTCAATGTTTACAACTCCATGTCAATGTTTATAAGTTATGAGAGAATTAAGTGGCACTTGTGTTCTCTCCTCTCCCAGGTTGATGTCAGTAAATACATCAAATAACTTTACATTGACATGCATCTCTCTCTTTGTCATAATGCTTGACAAAAGTGAGAGTATTTTATGTGTTTAGTGTGATGAAGCGTGTAACGTGTTGCGCGTGCACATTGTGTTTAGTGTGATAACGCGTGTTGCACGTGCACATTGTCACAGTACATGGATGTGAAGGTTAGGAGGAGGAGCGAGCCGTAACAATTTGTCCCCTACGCACAGACAGAAGAGAAACAAGGGTTTATGCACAGATGAGAGAGAGGGAGAGTTTTCCACGTTGCCTTTTTGTGACTGTTATTATGGTTAAATCAATGAATTTCATGTCATGACATATTGGGCTTGACAAAACTAGATTTTTTACTATAGATACATGAGAAAAAAATCACACCCGTGTGAACTGAGTGGTGCAACTCCCCCCCCCCCCCCCCCCCCCCCCTCTCTCTCTCTCATTAGCAGGCACTCTCTCTCTGTTTCTGGCACAACAGCGCCCCTACTGGTACTCATTCTCGTGCTCATTAATGTCATTGCTGGTTGTAGGAGTGGTTGCACCACTCAAAAAGTATCAACTTAAATATATTGAAGATATTCAAAAAGACACTGAACTCTCTGAGATAACGACACCTTTAGTTTTTTATGAAATAAAACGTTGTTTTACTAACTTGTCTCTGTACAGAGCCTGTCAGGCTGGTGGGAGGAAGCAGTAAGTGTACTGGTAGACTTGAGACGCAACACCAGGGTGACTGGAAACCTGTGGATGGTCGGTCTGACTGGAACCTGCAGTCATCCTCTGTAGTGTGTAGGCAGATGGAGTGTGGCTCTGCTGTTTCAACACGATGGAGTTATGCTTCAACACAACCGGTATGGAAGATGACAGTGTCCTGTGATGGTTCTGAATCTTCACTGAGGGAGTGTGGAACAAAGACGTCTGATAATTCCCAAATGGTCCTGGAGGTATTCTGTTCAGGTAACACTAACAATCACTTCAGCAATGACTGTAATCTGTACAGTTCATTTAATTGGTCTGTCTGTCTGTCTGTCTGTCTGTCTGTCTGTCTGTCTGTCTGTCTGTCTGTCTGTCTGTCTGTCTGTGTCTTTGTTGAAACTTATGTCCGTGTCTGTTATGCACAGTGGTGGACAGTAGCAAAGTATGCTTACATGTATTGAGTACTATTACTTAAGTACTTCTATTTTTGTATACTATTACTCTCTAGGAAGGGAAAAGTTTAACCACTTAAAATGCACTTTCAAATACAGTGGAAATAGCAGATCTACAAGTTCACAACATGTTGCGATGTGCTACCTTCACTATCCTATCCTACTATAATAAGGAAACCGGTCAGTCAGGCAGTCACTGCTGTCTGTTCTGGATGGTTCTCCTCAGTGGCTTGAGTAATTGCTCTGCACACGGGCATTGACCATTAGCATATATATACACAACGCCTTTTTTTAACATTTAAGTTGTTTATTAGCGTTTCTGTGTAAACACCAGAGATTCGGATCGTAGCTGCTGGCCAGACACTGCCACACAGTGAACACCACAACACACACACACACACACACACACACGCTGCAAACTTATAAAGGGCTTTAATTTACGGCCCAAGTCCAACATATGTTTTATGAGCGGGAGGGATGCTTTGGGATATCATCCTCATAGAGCACCGAAGTCTGACGTCACTTTCAGTAGAGGGCGTCAGTCCCCAGGTTCATGTATTTTTTTAGTTGCATTGAAATCGCCATAGGAGGATTTTTAGATTGCTTCATATAAGAACTGTGTTTGAAAAATAAACATGTCATCCCGGCCGCTTCACTCATATGGATATGAAGAATCAACTGACTGAGAGAAAACGCTAATGTTACTGCTGCTGGATTAGTTACATTTTCGCTAGAAGCAGACTGTATCATATATGAGTGACTGACTGTTGCAAACGATACAGAGACACCTCCCTAACAATAACGCAGAGACAGCTTGTTAATTTTTGGACCACAACGCTTATAGTAGACGATATTAAGATCACCCCATGTTATTCTCCATAGAGAAATTACTTCCGCGAACCAGGGGAATCGTCGGGATGAGCGAGTTACGTCAGGACTTCGGTGCTCTATAGCACTAGCGCGTAACTTAACACAGCACACCGGTCAGTTGACTTAACTCACAAAAACACATTTATCATCCTGTTTAACCTTCAAATAAAAATCATCTGACAATGCAAACAACAACACGTTCGTACTGCATGTATGCACGTTCTGGCGCGTGGCTATATGGAAAGCTCACTCCTCCGTTCTTCACTTGACGTGTAGATTTATGAACGAACTTGACCACTGAATGTACCGCTATGGTTGACGGCTGCTGTCTTGTGTTAAAAGCATTTTAACACAGTTTTAAATTGAGTGACTGGCTGTAGGCTATTTACTGTATGTAATCACGGGTAACAGGGCTTACAACGGGTCCCTAATTTGACGGGTGGGGCGGGTCTGGTTTGTATTCTGATATAATCGCTGGTGACTGGACGGTCTATGGACCGTGCAGGGCACGGGTTGTCAAAATTGGAGCCCATTCACTGGGGGTCTGCGACAACCTGCCCCACAAAAGTGATATTTATTTCATCTTAGACTGTGCCCATCAAAAGCTGATTTCCCACTGCATGGTTACTGCTTTGCCTAGCTGATAACAGATCAATAGCCTCCTGTAACAATGGCATAATTCGTTCACGCCTTCATTCTATTCAAATGATTCTCATTAATGTTCTTGATTAAAATGATCTCTCTCTCTCTCTCTCTCTCTCCAGAGTCTGTGAGGTTGGTGAATGGGACCAGTGTGTGTTCAGGCAGAGTGGAGGTGCAGTCTAACCAGTCGTGGGTCTCAGTGTGTGAAGATGACTTTGACCAGCAGGATGCAGAGGTGGTCTGTAGGGAGCTTGACTGCGGGCCTCCTTCAGTCCTCCAGGGGGCGCTCTATGGAGAAGTGAACGCTTCAATGTGGACCACAGAGTTCCTGTGTCAAGGCCACGAGTCTGTTCTCCTGGACTGTAGAAGGTCAGACTCAACTAGAAACACCACCTGCTCACCTGACAAGACTGTTGGACTCACCTGCTCAGGTAATAATAAAAATCACACCCGTGTGTAAGTGAGGGGCGCTCTTATCATCATACATCATCACATTTCTGGCCAATTACAATTTGCGTCCTCAATGTTTGTGTTTACACACTTTTGTCCTCAATGTTTGGGTTTACACAATTTTGTATCTAATGTTTGTGTAAACACTCAAAGCTGGACATAGCTGGACAAAAATAGGACAAAGGTTACATGCTTTAGAAACGAAAATCTTATTTGAAAAATCACACCCATGTGAAGTGAGGGGCACATCAGCATGACTTAAAATTTGACACATTGTCTATTTGCTCAGACACTATGACACGACTATGGACACAGACACAGGAAGGGGCTAGAATCAGTTAAAACAGAAAACAAACACAAAGATGTGGTTTCGATAGCCTGACATAACAATCTACACTCTTTGTTAGGATCTTTTTGTAAGGAAAAGTAATAGTACTTTGTTTAACTGTACTTACGGTATTCTCACTTGTCTCTGTAAAGGGCCTGATGATGTTAGGTTGGTGGGAGGAAGCAGTAAATGTACTGGTGGACTGGAGATCAAACACCAGAGAAAATGGAGACGAGGGGTTGATCAGTCGACTGTCTGGAACCTGAAGGCAGCATCTGTAGTGTGTCGGCAGCTAGACTGTGGATCTGCTCTGTCGACACAAAGGAGTTCTGCTGGTCATACTGATGTATGGTCGATTAGATCTTCCTGTGATGGTACTGAGTCTTCACTGAGGGAGTGTGGAGCAATGAGGTCTTCCTTCTCCTCTGCCAGTCTGGAGGTGATCTGTTCAGGTAACACAAACAATACTTCAACAATAACAGTAATCTGTACAGTCTGCTATTATATTGATCTGGCTTGTCTGTCTGTCTGTCCCCATACGTCTGTCCATCCGTTGATTCATGTCTATCTGTGTGCGTCCGTGCGTGCGTGTGTGTGTGTGTGTGTGTGTGTTATGTATTTGCTGTATTACCGTGTTGTTCCTGCTTACTGTAAATCGCTCTGGGATAATTTAACCCAATTAGACCTGAGGACTATTTTACAAATGAAAAACCTACGTTTCTATGTCAGTGGTTCTCAAACTATTTCATGTCAAGGACCCCCAGAATTATATGTATGTGGCTGGCATATCTGAAAATATGTTGTTCCAGGGACCCCCCAGAAGCGAACATCCGTCCGTCTGTCTGTCTGTCTGTCTGTCTGTCTGTCACACAGAACACACACCTCCCTTGCCACTGAGGGCTACACGTTCTTTACTTGTATTAACCTAAAGTACGAAATAAAGTACCACCAACAAAATGCTCACATATTAATAGGTTACCGAGTCCTGACTGTCCATTACAGAGACATGTTAGGAATTATGAATACACAAAAGTTAGTTATTACATTTAGACAACTCCTTATTTGTGCGTGGTGATGTTGGAAAATGGATTCTTGAATGATCTCAACTAAGATCCCCACTCTTAAAAAAATTGCATTTCAGAGATGAGCGGAGCAGTCCTGGAAAAGTGTAATGTTCTATGATTAAAATGATCTCTCTCTCTCACTCCAGAGTCTGTGAGGTTGGTGAACGGGACCAGTGTGTGTTCAGGCAGAGTGGAGGTGAAATCTAACCAGTCGTGGGTCTCAGTGTGTGAAGATGACTTTGACCTGCAGGATGCAGAGGTGGTCTGTAGGGATCTTGGCTGCGGGGCTCCTTCAGTCCTCCAGGGGGCGCTCTATGGAGAGGTGAACGCTTCGATGTGGACCACAGAGTTCCAGTGTGAAGGCAACGAATCTGCTCTCCTGGACTGTAGAACCTCAGACTCAACTAGAAACACCACCTGCTCACCAGACAAGACTGTTGGACTCGCCTGCTCAGGTAATAATAATCATAACTAGAAAAGAACATTTCACATAATGTGACTGGTTTGTGGTCACCTGCAGCCTGGCATCATTCACTTCCCTGTGCAGTGAGTGGAATGTACTCTAGCTGCAGACACTGTCATGTCTGTGATTACTTTGATTCTGATGGGATGAGAAATCACATCCAATATAAGCACATGGTTGTGAATCACCAAGGTGGAAAAACTGGAGCTATTTAGGCTATTACCTTGTACTTCCTGCTGCCACCGTAGTCCAATTGAATTGTGGAATTGGTCGAATTGAAGAAGTAATCCAGCACCGCACCACAAAGCACAAGGCACCACAAATATGTTATGCTTAGGGCACCCAAATGGCCAGCAGCGGCCCTGATTACCTCTATAGTAATGTCATCAAGGGAGACTTGTCCAATATTTCACATGTCATCCTGATTGGCTAAGATTGACCTCTACTATATTGTCCTGTGCTCAGAGGAGCACATATTTCTAGTTTAAAACATGAAAATTACATTGCTAGCCTGAGATAAAACAGTAAAATACCAACTATACTTGTAATTCACATTCCTATTTAACAATGAAAGTAATAGTAGTTTATTTTCTTTTTTGCCACTGTACAGAGCCTGGTGACGTCATGTTGGAGGGAGGAACCAGTAACTGTTCTGGTATCCTGAAGGTGAAACACCAGGAAGAGTGGAGACCAGCGGGTTCTATTTATGACTGGAACCTGAAGTCATCATCTGTAGTGTGTAGACAGCTGAACTGCGGCTCTGCTGTTTCAACACAAAGGAGGTCTGGTGCAACCGTTGAACCTGTGTGGAAGATTCCATGTGTTGGATCTCAATTTTCACTGAGGGAGTGTGGAGCAAAGGAGTCTCGTAATTCCACTGAGAGACTGGAGGTGTTCTGTTCGGGTAAAACACATAAACAGTGACCTCCACTTCACCTCCACAACTCTGCGTGTGTGTGTGCATGCACATGCGTGTTTAATAAGATACATGTACATTGACACCCCCCTTCTCTCCCTCCTCCCCCCCTCTCTTTCTCTCTCTCTCTCTCTCTCTCCAGATTCTGTGAGGTTGGTGAACGGGACCAGTGTGTGTTCAGGCAGAGTGGAGGTGAAATCTAACCAGTCGTGGGTCTCAGTGTGTGAAGATGACTTCGACCAGCAGGATGCAGAGGTGGTCTGTAGGGATCTTGGCTGCGGGGCTCCTTCAGTCCTCCAGGGGGCGCTCTATGGAGGCCTGAACGCTTCGATGTGGACCAAAGAGTTCCAGTGTGAAGGCAACGAGTCTGCTCTCCTGGACTGTAGAACCTCAGACTCAACTAGAAACACCACCTGCTCACCTGACAAGACTGTTGGACTCGCCTGCTCAGGTATAATCTAATCATTTTAGTATAATCTAATCATTTTAGTAATGTCCTCAAAATATGAGGAGGGAAAATTACCATCTATGCCGCCAAAATTTGAGGACGGAATTGCAGCAAAATTAACCATGTATGGCGCCGACATTGGCGATGTGGTTGGCCGTTGTGATTGGCTGGAAGCTGTGCCGTTATTCCCATTATGCGCTGTGATTGGCTGAGCATGGCATAACGGGTGTGATATTCCGTGCTCAAACTTTGAGTTTTGAGTTTGACGTTTGGTCATTTCCGTTACAAGAAGTTCATCCGTTTGCCGTCTTGGGAGTGACAGCTCACCATGTGTTAGTGTTAGACAGTGTTAGGAAAGTATGCTTTTCTGTATTTGGTTTTATGGGTCCCTCTTGAAAATGAGATGCTGCATCTCAAGAGGCTGTCCCTTCAATAAAAATCTGAAATCTGAAATCTGAATAGATCCCCACCATCTGTTAACAGAACGGGTGCATGCTTTTGGTTAGACATACCATTGGTCTGATATCTCAAACCCTCACCCTCACCCTAACCTCCCACGGGGCAGCACACCTAGTAAGTAGCCTTGCTGAGCCATGAGGCCCATATGGCAGGAGCTTAAAGGGACACTTCACCCTTTTTGCAAAAAAATATATGTTAATGACGTTTAGAAGCTTTAGATCACTTTCCTGGGGGTATTTATGTGTGTAATATGTGGTTTTAGATATTTTAGATTGTAGCAGTGAGCCTGCTGTCTCTGATGTCATGGACACTGGTCTCACTACCTTCCTGGACTACAATTCCCATAATTCTTTGGTGCACTGCTCCTCCTTGTGGATAGGGGGGGGAGAGCTGTCTTACTGAGACAACATGTAGTCCAGGAAGGAAGTGAGCCCAGTGTCCATGACATCAGAGACAACAGGCTCACTGCTACAATCTAAAATATCTAAAACCACATATTACACACATAAAGACCCCCAGGAAAGTGTTCTAAAGCTTCTAAACGTCATTAACATATATCTTTTTGCAAAAAGGGTGAAGTGTCCCTTTAACTCCTGTTTCTGTAGCGTGAGGCAGCTTGATGTACACCCCCTGGACATGACGCTAGTATGTCGCAGGGACTTACCCCCTAATCCAACCCTTGATGCTGAGTGTCAAGCAGGGAGGCATTGGGTCCCATTTTTACAGTCTTTGGTATGACCCGGCCGGGGATTGAACCCCGACCTCCCAGTTCCAGGGCGGACACTCTAACCACAAGGCCACTGAGCTGGTGCAGCACACCTAAACCTAACCTTAACCCTCTCCCAACCCTTAACGCCCCCCTCACCAACTTTAATTCGGTCGTCTTAAAACACCCCTCACCAACCTTAACCAATGCTATGTCTAACCAAAGTATGCATCCCAACAGAACACCACCAACCATTAACATGGAGTGGGAGAACTGAACACTTTCGGTTCACAAGGCATGTCTGCTCTAAATGGTTTGTAACGGTCTTGTCTCTGTACAGAGCCTGATGACGTCAGGCTGGTGGGAGGAAGCAGTAACTGTAGTGGTGTACTGGAGATGCAACACCAGGGAGACTGGAGAGCCGTGGATGGTCAGTCCGACTGGAACCTGAAGTCATCCTCTGTCGTGTGTAGGCAGATGGACTGTGGCTCTGACGTTTCAACACAAAGGAGTCCTGCTTCAACGGTTCAACCTGTGTGGTGGATCACAGCTGACTGTGTTGGAACCGAGGCTTCACTGAGGGAGTGTGGAATGACACTGTCTGAGAATTCCACTGTCACATTGGAGGTGATCTGTTCAGGTAACACAAACAGTGACGTCCGTCTACTTGCCTACTCACTTAACCTATACCTATCTACAGCATAGAAACAGGATGTTTCTTTTTCTGAATGAATTTAAAATAACTTTTTTGCATCGTCTAATTTCAGCAAAAGCCATACAATATGTTGGATCTCTAATCTTGGTTCCATCTCATTGGCTACTCTATACTGTAAATGTAAATATCTGCTGTACTATAATTCAATCACTCGTGTCTTGTTACAGATCTTCTGTTTAAGCCAAACATCAGCGTCTTCCCCACTCTAAACGTTTCTGAGGGCCAGCTGCAGGGGCAGCAGGTGTCTCTAAACGGGGTTTCTGAGGGCCAGCAGCAGGGGCAGCAGGTGTTGGAAGGTTCCAACTTCAGCATCAGCTGCTCCATCCTGCCACAGTACCCAGACGGCTCCTTCCACCTCACCTTCACTGGAGCCAACAGCACACACAACCACACCCAGCCAGCTGTCAATCACTCTGCCAACTTCCTGTTCTTCGAAGCAGGCCCCGGCCACCAAGGGAATTACAGCTGTGCTTATCACGTCGACGTTGTTATAAATCACACCAACGTGTTTTCTTACAATGTCTCCTCTGAGAGCGACATCCTCTCTCTCACCATCACAGGTAACCTGAATGAAATTACCTTTAAACCATTCTGGGCGGGAACCCCTTTTGGTGTTTTAAGCGTTAATGTTATACTTTAGCTGTTGAAAAATAGCAGACCTACAAGCTTGTAGCGCGTCACCGAGTGCCACGCTACGAGCTTGCAGGTCTGCTATTTTTGATGAATCTTGAAAATGTGGCTCAATTCTTTGAATATATATTCTTTCAGAGTGAATGTTTTTAACTCAAATCTTTGCTTCTGGTGGCAGGGGGAGGGGGGTCCTTGACATGAAAAAGGCTGAGCACCACTGACATAGAAACACAGGTTTTTCAGAAAACTGATTTAGAATCGGCCTCAGGTCTAAATGGGTTAAACTCACAATATGAATCTCCGTCAGGCATGATTCAATCAAACATGAAGGTTTATCAAATGTTCTTACATGATTTGATGATGTTTTATTTTTCACAGTCCCTCCTACAGTCCCTCCTACAGTCCCTCCTACAGTCCCTCTGACACCTGAGGACGACAGCAGCAGAGTTACAGTCACTGTGGTGGTGCTGCTGTTGGTGCTGTTGGTGCTGCTGGTACCCATCCATGCCCTCTATTGTCTCTGGAAGGTAATACATCTTTACACAACACAAGACTGGAATGTGTATAAATGACAGTTAAACCAGAGTTAGTAGAGAGATAGGAGGGTTTTCAGCCAGATGTGATTCAGTGACTTAACGTTGGGTGTTTCTGTGTTTCTCCAGGCCAGCAGAAGACATAATGCAGGAGTGTGGGACACTGCGACGGTTCATTATAATGTCGGAAATGAGAACATTGATATCGAGTATTATAATGTTGTTGGTTCTGATTCTGAAGCTGGCATCGAGTATGAAGTGATAGATGAACAAGTAGTTGTTGAATCTGGCCCCATTGAAGAGGCAGACGACTCAGACTATGAAGAGATAGATCAACAAGTAGTTGTTGAAGCTGCTGGACCCAGTGAGGAGACAGAATACCACCAGTATGAAGAGATAGATCAACAAGGAGTTGTTGAAGCTGGACCCAGTGCTGAGACAGGAGTCCAGGCCCCATAGACACTTGAGACGCTCGGGTGGCACAGTAAAGTAGCTGTGCCCGCCATTGCGGAGTCTAGGGGGGTTCGAATCCACCTCATCTGGCTTTGTCGAGCATCTACACAAACACATTTGGCCCATGTTCGGGGTAGAGAAGCCGGGCGGGGAGGGTGATATATACTGTATATAGTCACTGCACATAATCCTAAGTAGTAGTAAGATGAAGGCTCTACATCCTCCCGGTATGATCTCCATTTGAGGTGACAATGTACAGAAATGTGTGTGGGGGGGGCAAAAAAAGGGCAAAAAAAGAAAGGAAAACAAGATTGACAGGAACAGACAGACAGAAGTACTGTATTTGACCTGATGTTTGTGGTTGTAAATAGAAATTGGGGATAAAAAGGGGCAAAAAATAAAAAATAAAGAAAGAAAAAAAAGATTGACAGGAACAGACAGACAGAAGAACAAGTACTGTACTTTACCTGGTGTTTGTGGTTGTAAATAGAAATAATTCCTCCCAGTCCACACAGACCATAGCTAAACGAGGACAGACAGAAGATGTGATTTTGAAACGGAAGCCTTGTTGCGTTTTTATTTAGCTTGTTATGGGGGCATGGTTAAATCAATTTATTTAGTGTCACGGTCAGTCATCCATGCTGGCGCTGTATAATACTACAAATATTAGCCGTCCCAAACGTCAGGCTCAACCGCCGCCTATCCAGTCAGGATGCTCTCTGTGGTTCCTCTATGGAACCATGCCCCGAGAATTAATATCCCAAGCAGGCAACAGCAACACGTAAATAGTCGTGTAGGATAATTAAAATAGTCAACTTGATGAAGGGCTATAGTCAGTGGTTGCTATACAATTGTTACTTTTACATATTTTACGCGATTAGGGTATTAATATGAATAATCTTGCATTGTCATTCAAGCTAATGTGTAATCCCTCCATTTTATGATATGTGTTTTGTTTATATATATATTTTTACAGAACAGTGTTTGTTATGAGCAGTAAGCCATAGTGTAAATAGGAGGTTATTGTTCCTTTGCATAGGCTCAACTTATGTAACTTAGATAGCATTTTATGTAGACATACAGTAGCACTCTATAGTGTATGCGCATAGCTTCATTATATAGATATTCCACTGTTTGGTTGTTTGCTTACGTATGATTCATGATAACAATTTTTATGTATGTGATATATTACCATGTTTTTGTTCTTTTTCTTTAAGATTTAAAGATTTAAAGATTTTTTTAAATCAGTTAAGCAAATTTACTTTGTATTGTATCCTTTTATTTGTGTTACTCTCTATTGTTGGATGAACACCTCATTGAAGTTGGTATACTGTACATATAGTCCATTATGAAGGCATGAAACCCATTCAAAGCGCATTGGAACTGAATGCACCTTCATTACTGTAAAGTCGACGGTTGTCACTTAACTATTCATACAGTTTTAAACAGTTGAATTGATGAGATAATGTAATGTTTTTTTCTTTGTGCCTTTTGAAATAAAGACAAAAGTCCTGAAAATGAAGAATGTTCTCTCCACAATGTGTTGTGTGTAGTAGAGGAAGCTCCCATCGGTTACCATGAACACAAACGCATCCAACAGCAGCAGCAGAAGACAAGCTGCTATGGTAACTAAACTGACATTTTAACATAGATTAAATACTTTATTGGCAAAAAAACTAACCCTTTTCAAGAGGGATTTGGCCATGAAAGAGCCTCGTCAAACTTTTTTCATTCAAAGCAACACGGAAACAATGAATGCAGAGTAAAGACATCACAATAGCGCACACGTTACACCAGAGCAAATAACAACGAAGAATCATAAATAATCATAATACCTCTCCATCATCTTCAGGGGGGTTCCTGGCACTGAGGCCGGGGCCACTGGAAAATATATGCAAAACATGTGTTCATTCTGATAATAAATGCATTTTGTTCTCAGTCCCCCTGGCCAAATGAGATAAAGGGCTGTATTTTGCGTGTCTTAAGTACCAGGTCTTCTTACCTAACTTGAGTAAAATAAAGACCTGGAGGCGTGATCAATGCTCTTTGGCCACTCAGAATAGCCAAATGGCATTGATCACGCCGCAGGTCTTTAGTTTACTCAAGTTAGGTAATAAGACCTGGTACTTAACCCTCTAGCACCCAGAGTTTCTTTTTAGCAACAAATTTAATTTAATTAATTACTAATTTTTTTATTTATTTTTCTGTTCTTTTTTCACCTAAACGTCATCAGTGATGTTCATTGCAATGCCATTTCAATGCCATTGGTCATGATATTTGCATATAAACACCCCCCACAGAGGCTGAAATTCACACAAATAAAAAATGTCTGGACTTAAAAGTAGGTAAAATAATTGTAATATATGTTTTTTTGTGATCATGAAGCTCCGTTCAGACCGAAGAAGCTGCTTTAAAAAGCAGAAGCAGAAATCTAAAAGACGCAGCTTTTTTTTGAGAAAGTGGGCGTGTACAAGGTACCTGTCACTCAAGCTGCCTGGACTGGCTGTCTGGCTTTGAGACGAGAGACAGGCAGTTTGAGCAGATGCGCATTTGAAAGTCTAAAATGTAAAATAGCGACTGTAGAGGAGAAATAATTATATATTTAGTTACATCATAACCTATGTATGGATGAATAAATAATATAATCTTGGTAAACTTGTTTGTAAATAACCGAACGGACGGGATCTCAATCCTCCCCGTCTTCAGCGCTCATGTCTCCCCCCCCACTCCGCTCTCGTCTCCCCCAGGCCACGAGCGAAACCCTCCGGGCATTTTTTTAAATGGCGGCTCTGTATGTAATGTTAATGTTGATTTAGAAAGAGCATACCGTAGAAATACAATTGTATATATCCAGCACGTCGTAAAAGCAATTAAAACAGCTTATGTTTACGTGCGATTTCCGGACATTCAGTCCCAAGTCTCCCGTGGAAGGGAGCCCCCATCTCGGCGCTGTCTGTCTGTCACTGACCTCGGCTGGCTATATGTGGCAGTAGAGTCAGACCGCTCCTCCACCACCCCCACGGCACGGACCCTCACCGTTTACACTACAGCATCATTACATTTAAAGTTTGCTTTTAATTAGCAGATGATGTGAAACATTGTGCCAACTAGTAGTAGGCTATGCATACTTTAATTACTTAATTAATAATCAATATCACGGTGATATTATCACCGGAACGGAGTCCAGTGCAACGGACCTGTGCACATGCATATCATACAACTGATATAAACTTTATATCAGTTGTATGATATGCATGTGCATAGAGAGATCAATAATTAATAGCCTTTATAATAAAGGCTATTAATTATTGATCTCTCTCGCGCACACACACACACGCGGTGCATACGACGCGCTGGGGACTCTGGACTTTAGTTCTTTGTCTATAGACTATATATATATATATATGCTCATTTATAAACCGTGTGTGTGTTTAGTCCACGGTCAGAGACAGCTACGGGGTTCAGTTGTTCACCTCGGTGGGAACCGGGAGGGGGTAATTACTGCAGGGGCACTGAGAGAGAACTGGCTCGCAAGTGAGCCCCGTGTCGGCTCCTCCACGGTGCTCAATATCTCACACACACACACACACACACACACACACACGTGTTCTATCTATCTATAAATATAGGCTAGTATCTACTATCTTTCAACTTTTGGTATGAGGTTCATCGATAGGCCTACATGAACGCAATAGACCAATTGAAATGATTCCCTCAAATAAATCTTATATGCGATTGGTTTATCGATTCAGAACGCAGCAAACCAATCACAAAACATGGGCAACATATTGCATAAATAGAGGGGGTACATACAACTGATATAAAGGCTATTAATTATTTTTTAAAGGTATGATCAAGGCCCCACTCCTGTAGTACATTACTACAGGAGTATGTGGTACAGCGCCACTGTACCACGGTGATAGTGCCTCGGGTGACCTGCGGCCAGACCCCGTCGTCGAGGAGAAACCTCGAGCTTTCCCCTCGAGCGAAAGTGGACCGACTTCTGGACCCTGTGGCCCGGCCCGCGGAGGACCCCCTAAGTTGAGACTGGGTGTCGAGGAGCGTAAACCAGTGATCAACCCCCTGTGCTCAGGGCGAGGTCCCGCGACAAGGGCAATTAATTTTAGTGCGATGAAACGTCCCGCAAATCGTCTCCGAGCACACACGAGGACCGGCACAGAAACGCGCTGAGAGCGGGCTGCTACTCCCCTCTTCTCGGGGAAGGTTTTGGGGAAAACTCCGACACAACTATATTGTTTAGTTGTTTGTCTATCTATCTATATCTGCTAATTTATCAACCGTGTGTGTGTGCGTGCACTGTTTAGTCCACAAACAGTCCACAAGCGACGGATAGCGTTCTGGAGAGTTCAGTTCAGTAGTCCATCCATAGCTTCGATGAGAACCGGAGGGGGGGGTGAATGCACGATGACTTGTCCCCAGAAACGTGACACTCGCGACGGCACACGGAACACAACCTGTTTTCACCGCTTCGACAACTTGTATCTCATATAAACTTTAATTTCTATCACAAAATATGCTATGGTCTTGCCAAATATCCATTCATATTTCATATACAGCCCATATTTAAAAAGTTTATTTTTTAATGCGGACAATTGGCTCGGACAGCTTTTCCAAAGCTTTTTGGTTTCGTAAAATGAGCTCAACTCCGCCTCCTCAAACCACGCTGTGCTCTGATTGGCTACACGCAGATTTTTAAAGCTCCAGCTTTTAAAAGCTGCTTTAAAGTTAAGGTTCGGTGAGAAAAAAAAAAAGCAAAAACAAAAAAAAGCTATTCTTCCAGCTGTTCTGCATAGAGATAACATGGGACCAAGAAGCAGAAGCTAGCTTCTGCTTCTTCGGTCTGAATGGGGCTTTAGAATGTCTAGAACATGTTTTATTCATTATTGTGAAAGATATCCCCCAAATGTAAATTATTAATTTATTATATTATATAATTAATAATAATAATAATTATTATAAAAAAAAATTATCAAACTTTATTTTTTAATTTTTTTTAACATATTTTTTTGTGTCAGTCCTAGTAGTACAAAGTAGTAGTAAGGTTGAAATCAATTTTTTGCAAGTAGAAATTAATGCGGGTGTTAGAGGGTTAAGACACGCAAAATACAGCCCATAGTCTTCTGGACTATAGACAGGGCTATTTGTGTCTATGTTATAATGTTAGTAGCCTATGCATGCGTTGGCATGTACAGTAGGTTCTGGTTCTATTTTATGTAGAAGTTAAACATCAGCAGGGCCACCACTGTCTCTGCTAACACAATCTGAGAACCCATCGTCAAACAATAGGAAGGAAAAACAGCGCCCTCTTTGCCAGTCAACAGTCTGTTGAGAGACTACTGCTAGTGCTAACATGACAGCTAAACTGACCATGAGCTAAACCTAGAAGTGTGTTACATGACCATCCCCTGGTGGACAAACTTGTAAACAGCATGACATGCAGTATATAATGCATAATGAACTGTGAACAGACAAAGCAACAAGAGACATCCTCATCCTTACATAAGTAATAGGAAGAATATGAACATGAGGCAGGCGCAATCTGGTATCACCAGAGTAATCTAGTAAGAGAGTAATGACACTCTGTTGACTCCCATTGTAAGTGTAACAATTGAATGCGGAAGTGCTCATCCTATCTCAATGGGATAGTTCCAGCCATAGGAGCAATGTTTGGAACTATATAGCATAGGCACCCGGGCTTTACGGCGAGATCAAAGCGTGTCGCCACTCTTACTAGATTACTCTGAGTATCACATGCATGCTAAACAGACTAGACTGAGGGACAGCTTCTGCTGCACATCTATTTATTCACTCATAATTAAATATATCTACCTGCTGCACTTTAGACCATGCTCTGCTTCCCCCCCACTTTCCTTCACTATTCACCAGTGGTAGAAGGTATTTTAACACGTGGTGATGTTGAAGCGTGGGCGAAGCTCTGCTGGAAATTACATACATCAAACATATCAGATATCAGTGATTCACTGGTGTGTTACCTCGAACTGTACTATGCTCTGCTCTCTACCTGTCCTCAAACGAGCATGACAGTGTAATCAAAATAATAATGGTCAGATCATCGCATACAGACAGATTTTTTATTTACTGCGGAGAGAACACATGTTTGACTGATCACTCGTCACTCTCGTGGTGTTTTTCCCCCTCTCCCTCATGGTTCCATAAGGATATGTATAGGCTACAGGAGAAGGAGAAGTAGTCCGCACACTGTTTGTAGCTCCCACAGGAATTGTATTAGGTATAAGGATGACAACGTTTCGACCCCTTATGGGTCTTCGTCAGGTGGCCTTGGCCTCGTTTAACAGCCACGGCAAATCGGCAATGTTATGATGATGAAGATTGTTGTCATTTGCTCTCTTAATACCCTGACGTGTTCACTTGTTCCAGCTTATTGTTCCACCTTGCTTCAGGAATACACAAAATACACATTAAAGAAGCAGCCAAAACAGCAAATAAGTTTGCCATGGATAATGCTTGGTCACTGTCACATGAGACACACACTATAGCTGTTTCAGTAGTCTTATGTCCTTATTATGGAAAAAAAAGTAGAAGAAACATATATGTTGTCCTGTTGCCTCCAATAGTAAGTATTTACATTTTTTATGTATGTCATTTACATGTATGTCATGTAAAGTACATACTAGATTTTATGTGTGAACTCTTGAAAGTGGCACCTTTCATACAATCCTCATATAAGAGAATCAAGCGAATTATGTATGAAACAAGTAAACAACGTGTATGCGATGTATGAGGTAAGTACATGGCAAACTGTATTATCCTTACATGTTCCATGCAATGTCTGTAGTTTTTAATTATATGAGATGTATCCTTTTCTTATATGAATAAATATCATTACATATATGTACTTTATACATTACATATATGTACTTTATCCTTTTCTTATATGAATAAATACCATTACATATATGTATTGTATACAATACATATATGTACTTTATCCTTTTCATATATGTACTTTATCCTTTTCATATATGAATAAATACCATTACATATATGTATTATATACAATATATATATGTACTTTATCCTTTTCATATATGTATAAATACCATTACATATATGTACTTTATCCTTTTCATATATGAATAAATACCATTACATATATGTATTTTATACAATATATACATGTACTTTATCTTTTTCATATATGTATAAATACCATTACATATATGTACTTTATCCTTTTCATATATGAATAAATACCATTACATATATGTATTTTATACAATATATACATGTACTTTATCCTTTTCATATATGAATAAATACCATTACATATATGTACTTTATCCTTTTCATATATGAATAAATACCATTACATATATGTACTTTATCCTATTCATATATGTATTTTATGTTACGCTTCTTTTATAAGATTATTATGAAGCCATGAGCCAATGAATATTACCTTATAGGTATAAAAACCATATACTTTCTATATACGATAAATATATTATAGAAATATATTTTTTATAAAATTCTTACATGTCAGCAAATGGTAGTTACCATGGCAGTATGAAATAAAAAACATATTTAGATCTGTAATTTGAAAGGAAGCATGTTCATCAGTCAAAACATTTCATTCAGCTCTTTTATTATAGGCTGTAGGGATGGACTGTTAGCCAGAGGTTCTCCTATCAGAACTTCACTGAGCTACATGTCAACTGCCTTTCCCACAGGCTTCCACAGAGCCATAAAGTAGAACATACGCCCGGTTCACATTGAACATATGCCGGGTCATATTGAAACCAAAAAGGTAAAGTGGGATACAGGTAGCCTAACTGTTTTTAAATACTTCAACGTTTCAGTCTGTGCAATTAACATTTATAAAATCAATTATAAAACAACCATATTGTCACCTTCTTAAAGGGCAACTTTAGTTTTTTTCAACCAAGGTTCATGTGGGGGCATTCGAGCATGTGGGTAAATATGTATTCCTTTACAAAATGTTATAGCGATATCTTTTCTTATTATTACTTGCGCAAGCAGAGCGCGCAAGTAATCATTTCGCTTGGTCTCTTCAAAGTGACAGCCAAGTTTTTTTCAACCGTAAGTCTGTGCCTGGTTTGCTGGGACCAGTTACATACGTATACACACCATGTACTCTGGTCCCAGTTCTCAACGATGACGTAATGTGGTAACTGGTCCCAGCAAACCAGGCACAGACTTACGGTTGAAAAAAACTTGGCTGTCACTTTTTGGAACCAAGTAACCACAGTATACTGCTAATCAAATTACAACTACATACTCTGTATGTAGTTGTAATGTGATTTGTAATTTGTAAATCTGTGCCTGGTCTGCTGGGACCAGACTACACAGATGACCATATCTCTTACGTCATCACTGAGAGCTAGTCATACATATACACACCATGTACTCTGGTCCCAGCTCTCAACGATGACGTAATGTGGTAACTGGTCCCAGCAAACCAGGCACAGACTTACGGTTGAAAAAAACTTGGCTGTCACTTTTTGGAAACAAGTAACCACAGTATACTGCTAATCAAATTACAACTACATACTCTGTATGTAGTTGTAATGAAAAAAGTAGAACACGTATGTATACATGTAAAAAATAAAGATCTATATATCATTCTTATGTACAGATCACCTAAAACAAACCTTTCGGAATTAAACACATTTCTCAAAAAAATGGTAAAGTATCTATCATCTCCGACTTCCACAATTATGATAATAGGAGATTTCAATGAAGACCATTATACTGAAAAATATATAAATATGAAGACCTTCATGTCAAGATTAGGCTTTAAACAATTAAATACAAATCCAACTACAGATTTCGGAAGTATTTTAGATCATGTATATTTCAACAAATTTGAAAGTATTATTACAGAAATTGAAGTTAGAGACACATAATATGTGTCTCTAACTTCAATTTCTGTAATAATACTTTCAGATCAGAGTAATATTATTACTCTGATCATGATTTAGTATTAATATCACTATAGTACAAAATGAAATACATTTAAAACAATTGACAATTTACAATAAGTAATAAAATAATTATACTGTATAATATATTTTAATTCAGTTTATATACCTTTTTTTTCATCACAACCCAAATGCAGAGGGAAGTTCAAAAATAAACTTATTTATTGAAGCACAAGGCATTTGACAAACAAAAGACTGTAACTTCAAGCTCAGGAAAATCCAAAATGCATCACAAAGTCCAAAACTAAAACAAAGCACTAGGCAAAACACAAGTCCAGAAAAGGGCAAACGTTACAGACTGAGAACGAGGATTTCCAGGTACAGAGGGACACTGAGATGAGCACCGGACACTGAATTATGTTCTGACAGTTAGTTTGTGCAAGGAGTCCAGTATTTATAGGTGGTGGGTTGATTGTAGCAGAGTTCACAGGTTTGTAAATGGCTGGGCTGATGAGAGTGGAACCAGGTGTGTAACTAGGACTGAGGGCTGCAATGGGAAGTGGGAGTGGCCGAGGTGGAAAGACAGACACAACGGGGCAGAGGGAGAGATACAGAAAGAGGGGAATAAACAGGCAGTGGGCCAAACCATGACAATTACATCTGGCCACAAAAAATCACAGGATCTACTGAATGTGTCAAACTGACATATTGAGGCCTATGACACTTTGGCCCCTTTTCCACCGGTTGGTTCCCAATGGGAACCTGTTCAGTTCTTTTTGTTTTTTAGTCCATGAGCCAGAGCTCTAACATTGAATCATTAATTATGAATTGAGTGTGCAAAACCATACCTATATTAGATAGTTATCACCATTAAACTTCCTCAATTGAGTACTTACACGAAGACAATGATTTATTGTATTACAAATTTTACATTTTTTAATATTCAAATGAGGCATTATGTAGGAAAATATGCAAAATAATCGAAAATATGAAAAAGCTACTACTGTGGAAGGGTTATCATGTATTAATTTACTTGTATTGATCCTATAAACAAATTTGATATAGTTTGCCCACCAATTTCTGAGCTCTGGCTCATGGACTAAAAACCAAAAAGAACTGAACCGGTTCCCATTGGGAACCAACCGGTGGAAAAGGGGCCAGTGTGGCTTCCCCCCAGGAGGCCTCCTTCACATTCAGTAGATCCTGTGATATTTTGTGGCCAGATGTAATTTATTGGGGTCTAGTAGGACTATAGTATATAATAAATAAATAAAATCGCTATAACATTTTGTAAAGAAATACAAATTTAGCCCCATGCTCGAATGTCCCCACCCCCTGGAAAAAACAGCTAAAATTCCTAAAACGAAAGAAAGCAGCAAATAGCACTCATCTTTTACTTTCTCTAATAACCTAAAACATGAACCTTGGTTGAAAATAACTACAGTTCAGTCAGACAACTCACGAATAGATTAAACAATATTTATTGCAGCATGAGTAACAAGTGTGCATATGATATTTGACTTGGCGTTCGGCTCTGCTGGAATTCTCCCTGCTCGGCATGATTAGCAACAACATAAAACATAAGAGCAGGGAGATAGATATACAATAACCCCCCCCATGGGGAGCATAGATAGCAGAGCCCACCGGTGGTGCTGGGGTGGTGGTGGGAGAAAACATCACATGCAACTGGGAACCATGAGCAGAGGAAGGCAGGAAGAGCATGGAGACTAGTGAGCTTAAGTAGCCTGCCCAGTTAGTCAGCTGACTGCCGCATCGGCGAATGACGTGTGAGACTTGTACACACGTATACTCCCACATAGTAATGCAGCATGTTAACCCCTTGAGCATAGCATGGGCCTTTGAGCATGGCAAGAACCTCCCTTGAGGTTGACTGACTGAACTGACTCCGCAAGCTGCGTTTGATTTGTCCTTTAACACTAATGGGTCATTTAGGTTTACAGGAAAAATTAAATACTGATCCAAAACAAAATGATTTCACTAAGAACATTTACAACAATCTAAGTCTATCTATTAATATATAAATAGCTGACTTGGGCAAAAATAAAGTCCTCAAAATGACTTGGGCCATTAGTTTTAAGAAGGCGGTCGGGGTCCCTGGCCACTTCTGAAGAGTTGATCCTAAAAAATAACAATTTTTTTAAAAAAAAGAGAGAAAAAAAAAAAACATTAATACAGTAGCACAACTCAGAAAATATCAAATATCACCTATTCAAAACATGAAAACGTACTGAATATGGCATCCAGTTTCTGCTTGTCCAGAGGAAGACGAGTGGAGCCACCACCACGGCTGCCTCCTCTGAGGTTGCTCATCAGCAGCACCTCGGTCGGGAAGATTGCAGTAGGTGCCTGACAAAAACTGTAGCCGTAGTGGCATTCTGGGCATACGCCCAAGCCAGCTTGTTGATATAGATGCCAGTTCCTGGCGGGATTTCCATCCAATCACCCTGTTTAGACAAGGACATAAGGTGACCATTAAAGTAAGACAATATGGTTTGTTCAGCCCAACAGAGTTACCCGGAACATCCAACATAAAAAAAACAATTAGGCTACCATAGAGGACATGGCTTCACTGGTCTGTGATGGGTTGAGAGATGTGGCTTCTGTAGATCCACGGGCTGGAGTTGAGTAGGGAGATGGACTGGACTGTGGTGACCCTGGGGGGTGCTGCGGTGTTGTGGGTCTCATCCTCGGAGCTGACAAGGTATATGAAAAACAAAGTAAAGACAAACATCATTTTAGCGATCATGAAATTCCAGGACGGCAGATTCGTCGCACCATGAGAGCCAAACTACACCCAGACGTTTTGTGGAGTTGCACATAGAAAATAAACCGATTAGAAAACAACCTTCTTTTATATCCCTTAACCGATTATATGAAAAAAGTCTCGATTGTTCACAAATAATGTTTGTTCACAACTACTTACCTTCTTTTTCATGCACCTTGGGAGCCGAACACTGTTGGGCGACTTCAATGAACTCTTTCATTTGCCGTAGGAGTTGTGGCACTTCTAGACAGTAACAAACAATTAGTTATCACCAAAGTATGCCAAAGTAGCCTACTATATATATCCAGTCTTTAGATAAAAATCACACCTGTGTGAAGTGAGGGGCACTCTCATTGTACATTATCATACATCATCTCATTCCGGCCAATAACCATTTGCGTCCACACCTTTGTCAATGTTTGTGTTACACTATGTGTTGTACTAACTGTACAAATGGCTTGTACAGTTAAACTGTGAAAGGCTCATTAAACCTCGGATTTATTATGTAAAATTAGACTTTGTAAAATTCTCATTCATTGTCAAGCAACCCTCAAAAACATTTTAGTTGTCGAATGGTTCATTGAGTGATGTGATTGATCAATGGCACCTTGTAAAACCTGCTTCTTCAAAGCTGCGTTCTCCTCCTTGAGGTCCTCGATCTCCCTTTTCAGTTGGCGGTGAACTGAATTGAATGTCTTTTTGGGACTTTTAGTAGAACCATACTTGGATTTCGATGTCCCATAAATTGAAAGAAATTCTTCCGCAGCATCTTTTTTTGGGGGGGGCTTTTGACTTCTGGGGGCCAGAGAAGGACAATTTAAGCATTTAAATCCAGAGCAATTTACATTAAGCAAGAACAAAAAGAATGGCAATACATCATATACAAGTTATCATGATGAATCATACGTAAGCTAAAAATGCAACAGTGGAATATCTATATAATGAAATTAGGCATCATGTAGCCTACTATAGTGCTATGTCTACATAAAATGCTATCTGATTCATGATACTAAACAAAAAGATCCGTTGCTGGAATTGAGCAGCCGTCCAGACAAACCTCACCTTAACTTCTAGTATCTGAGTCTCTTCGTCATTTGAAGCCGATTCACTGGAATCGTCACGGAGCTTTTGGGGGATGACCGACACCCTCTTCGACAGCTCTTCTGTAGGTTCTTCTCTGTTCAGCATAGCCTTCAATTTACGCCCTCAAAACGAGTAGCTAGAACAAAAGGAGAGATCAGATTACATTTCATACCAAGAAATGTTGATGTTCGAAAATCTGCACAGCCTGGATGTAAAAACAGGAGAACAAAAACAGAGGATATGAAGATGCGTTGAAAAGTGGGTTTGGAAGCGCTAGTTTTTATTAACCCATTTACACCTAAGGCCGATTTAGAAAAGGCCTTCTAAAACCTATGGCAGTTTTATGAAAGACACATGAGCATTTGTGCCTGTCGTAGACATGCGCAGAGCAAGTTCAGTCAGGGAACCTCAGTCAGCGCGCCGGCCGTTAATTGGGCCACCGCAGCATCATCCGCATGATGCACTTAGCCAATCACAGCTCACCCCATCTCTCATACCGGCTACTTGAACCAGAGGTTTGCATTCCTCTGCCTTCTTGCTTGCCCACTGCCGGTGTATCAGCGTGCTGCTGTACATCCTTTGCCGTCTTGCTGGCTGCGCTCAATTCTGCTTGCTGCTTTCTATTGTATACTCTACGCTGCGGTATACAAGTGCGCATTTATTTACTTATTTATTTATTACCTTATCTGATGTGGGTCCGGTTCTTGCTACTGATCGGGGCTTGTCACCATGTCCTCACCAAGTGGTCTTCTGCCCGACTCGGACGCGGACGAAGACATCATGCCGACTGACCTCGACTTGGCGTTCTCGCAGGTCGTAGATGCCCAGACTGCGGATGCAGTCCGCCGGAGCTGCCGTATCGCCCAGAAGCAGGCGTCCATTCAGGACTGGCCGGTGCATAAAATCCTAGAGGATTTGTTCTCCCGTGAGATTTCACCCCCCTTGGGTACGTCTCATCATGAGCTATTTGATTTCTTTTTGGCTTCTTTTGAGAGCGAAACGAGGGCCCATCCAGCAGCACCCCCACCTCCCGCGGCTAAAAAAGCCACATCAAAAAGAAAAAACGCCTCATCGACGCTACCCGGTCCCTCCGCTCCCGCGACCAAAAAGGCGAGCCGGGCGAAGGATCCTGTCCTGACAGCACTGCTAGAGATCAAATCGTCCATGGATCGGATGAACAACCGAATCTCAGTACTGGAGGATCCGGCAACAGCCACGTCAGCACCTGCGGCTGCTTCCGCAGTGAGCCACCCGGCAGGTCAAGCGGCTGCTGTTCCTCCTTCCACCGCCGCGCATTTTAGCGTTCCTGTCTTTTCTCCGGCTACCGCTATGCCAGTCTACACTCCTGCCGCTGCCCCCCCCTTTGGGGTCCCATACGCTCCCAGCGTCTTCCCGCAAAGGAACCTGGGAACTGCAGTTCCAGCCGTTGCTACAGGAGCCCCGTTCATTTCTCCCGCTGCGTCTATTTCCTCGAGCCTACGCAACCAGATCGTAGCAGGTAATGACATTAATCTCGTTAAAATTCTGTGTGCTTCTGATTTAATGGATAGACGTCTCATAGACTGCGGTGATGTAACCCTAACCCTCAAAGAGAGCGACCCTCGGCTGCTGAAAAGCTTAACTCTGGCAGAGTTTCTGGTAGCTTTTGGCGTGTTCAGAGATGTTCTCTGCGAGGTGTTCCCAGGGAGAAGATCCGAGATGGATAACTATCTGGCTATCATCGCCGACTTAGCAATGTCCTATGGCGGAACTCTATTCTACGAGTACCACAAAGCTTTTTCCAACAAGGCATCTATGTACCTACAGAGATTTAACTCTCGCATAGATTGGTCTGTGCTAGACCTGGAACTGTTCAGCAGGCATTTCACGGGCCACCAGTCCCTGTCCTGCACCATTTGCGGTTCCTTCTCCCACTCTGCCAGCCTATGCCCCAGGGCAGCGTTCAAGGCCGTCCATCCCCAATCAGGCTCGCCCTCCCGACCCGGCAAAGAGGTGAAGCCTCGTCATTCCGACCGGGAGGTTCCTATATGTTCTAATTTTAACGAAAATGTCTGTACGTTTCCTAACTGCAAATTCATGCATGTCTGCAGCGTGTGCAGAGACAGCCACCCGAAGGCGGTGTGCCCACACCGGTCCCGCCCGGCCCAGGGGAAAAAGAAATAAAGCACCCATCAACCCCCATCAATGTGCCCGAACTGTCTCACTGCTTGTCCAAACACCCAAATAGATGTTTTGTGAACAACCTCATCACCGGTCTAGTGCAGGGGTTTGTAGCAGGCTTGTGCTTCTTGCCAAAGGTCACTTATGTGTGCAAAAACTTGTTGTCTGCTCTCAGAGAACCAGACGTGGTAGAGGGCTTAATTGAGAAGGAATTGAAGAAGGGATTCCTAATCGGCCCTTTCCTTAAAGCCCCGTTTCCTATTTTTAGGATAAGCCCTATAGGCGTTGCGACACGCAAATACTCGGGGAAAAAGAGGCTAATTATCGATCTTTCAGCCCCTCACAATAATCCTAGCCACCCCAGTATTAATAGCTTAATTCCGCTCGAGCAGTTTTCGTTGTTTTATGCAACAGTGGATAATGCCATTACATTTATTAAACAAGCAGGCAAAGGCGCTTGGTTAGGGAAGGCCGATATTTCAGACGCTTTCAAAGTCATGCCCCTCCATCCCTCCCAATGGCATCTTTTCGGGATTAAATGGAAATCTAATTTCTATTTTTCAGTCCGCTTGACTTTTGGTTGTCGCAGTAGCCCCCGCATTTTCGATACTTTGTCCGAAGCGCTTTGCTGGATTCTGTTGAATTGTAGCAAATTACCCTTTGTGCTACACCTGCTAGACGATTTCCTAGTAGTTGATTTTCCTAGCTCGGCTCCTGCCAAATGCATTCATGCCGTTAGAGGCCTTTTCGGCCTTTTAAAGGTGCCTCTCTCCGAGGAGAAAACGGTGGGGCCTACAACCAGGTTAGAATTTTTAGGCATTATCCTAGACAGCAACCTTATGCAGGCCTCTCTGCCCACAGAGAAACTCGACCGGCTTCGAGGTTTCGTTTCTGCTTTTTTAGCAACTACAGATAAGCCTATTTCTAAACGGGAATTACTTTCCCTCCTGGGGCACTTTAACTTCGCAATGCGCATTATTCCCCAGGGGCGCGCCTTCATTGCCAGGCTTCTCGACCTCGCCAAGTCCGTGCCAAATCTGTTCGATACCATTCAGCTAGATGAAGGATGCCGCTCCGACTTGCGCTTCTGGTCGCTGCTACTGAATGACTGGAACGGGATTTCTTTTTTTTATAATGACGAGATCGAAACCTCCGCTTCCCTAGCGTTCTTTACAGACGCAGCTCCCTCGCGCGGCTTTGGTGGGATACTAAAAGGGGAATGGTTCGCCGATAAATGGCCTGCTGAGTTTAGCACTCTACCAGAGAGCGTTAAATCTACAGCACTTTTTGAGATTTACCCTATAGCGGTGGCTTGTATTCTGTGGGGGAAATCATGGAGTAAGAAGAGGATCACAGTATTTTGTGATAACGAGGCTGCGGTTTTTATTATCAATAAGGGTCGCTCCTCTGTTCCAGCCATTAACAGGTTAGTCAGGCGCATAACGTGGACCTGCGTCATGAATAATTTCATTCTCAAAGCTGCTTTTATTCCAGGGTTGGAGAATACTGTAGCTGATGCTTTGTCCCGTTTTCAATTCCAGGAATTTCATGCCCTGTGCCCAGAGGCAATGCCAACGGGTCTGAAATGCCCAACTTTCAGTCAGACCATTCTAGACTAGATTGTTCCTTGTCTTATTACTTAACGGCAGCAGCAAGCTATATGAGACTAGGTTTGTCCAAATCTACATTAAAAAGCTACGACTCCGCATGGTCCTACTTTTCATCTTTCTGTGTCTCTTTTTGCGTACCGCCTTTCCCTGTCAACATCTCTATTATATGTGCCTTCTTAGTTCACTGTTTTGAATCTCGAAAAATCCAGCCCTCCTCCATCAAAGGCATTATAGCTGGCATTCAATTCCATCTCCGCTGCAGAGATCCCACCGTGAGTAGTCTACTTGGCAACCCTTCTGTTTGTCTCCTCCTCAATGGGTTTAAAAAACAAGCTCCAGGGTCTAAAGATAAACGCCTTCCTATTACTGTTTCAGTACTTAATATTTTAATTCTCAAGCTCCGTCAAGGATTTTTTAGCCCCTATATTGACCTTTTATTAGAATCAGCTTTTCTCACCGCTTTTTACGGGTTTCTAAGATGCGGTGAATTCTGCACTAGCACCTTTTCTTTCAATCCTATGCATGATCTTTCCGTTTCTGACTTGGGTTTTTGTGATCACCATTTCACCATCAACCTAAAGCACTCAAAATCAGACCCATTTTGTAAAGGAGTATCCGTGGTAATAACAGAAACTAACACTGATCTTTGCCCTTTCTCCTCTATGTCTCGCTACCTGCAATACCGTCCATCTGCAACTGCCAATGAGCCCCTGTTCATGACGGATTCCGGCAAAGTCATGTCCAGCCCTTGGTTCTGCAACAAGCTGCGTCTCCTGTGTCAACGCTGCGGGCTGCCCCCCGATCGCTTCACGTCGCACTCCTTCAGGATCGGCGCAGCTACTACAGCGGCATCAAAAGTCCCAACTTCCACCCTCAAAGCCCTAGGCCGGTGGTCCTCTGCGGCTTACGAAAGTTATGTTAGACTAGACTTAAAAGATATTTTACAGGCTCAAATACTAATGAGTCGTGAATAGCGTGTTATATGCTACTGTTTTCTACTTGCTACAGAAGTACAATAAATTCTTAAAACTGTATTTTGCATACTGTGGCAGAACTTGCAGCAGCAGCGTTGCCGCATCATGATCATGCATGCGATCATGTTGCAGCTAAAAGCTCCAGGTGGTAGACTACTGGGTACTGATTTCAGATATTAATGATAATGATAGAATGTCCTTTTCGGTATGTCCTGGTTGGGTTGGTATAGTACAGGTGGCATCTGTACAGTTGGTATTGCATTGCAGCAAGCAAACCAGGACACCATTTAGGACTCCTGAATAATGAATTTCAGGGATCAACAGGCGCTGTACTGTTGAACACATTGACTAGTCATCACATAATTCTAGCATGACCTATGTCTGATCCAAGCCCACACTTTTCCCTGTGGAAGGATATCGGTATGGTTTTCCTGTTTCAGGAAACAACAGGTGCTCTGGTTGTACACATTGACTATAGTCATCACATAATTCTAGCATGACCTATGTCTGATCCAAGCCCACACTTTTCCCTGTGGAAGGATATCGGTATGGTTTTCCTGTTTCAGGAAACAACAGGTGCTCTGTTGTACACATAGCTTAAAGTTTGGTGTTGGATGATCTGCTTTTTGGGGGATTCGGATGTTTTGCGCTGTTGGGGGATTCAGAGTCCCTATGGTCGGGACTGATGCGCTTGATCCTGAGTACCTAAAAAGCAGATCCAATACATCGCCAAACCATAATAAATATATTGCATTGATTATCTTATATTCAATAAATATATATATTACATCCTCCTTGAGTTGTCTGACTGAAATGAGCATTTGTGCCTGTCGTAGACATGCGCAGAGCAAGTTCAGTCAGGGAACCTCAGTCAGCGCGCCGGCCGTTAATTGGGCCACCGCATCATCCGCATGATGCACTTAGCCAATCACAGCTCACCCCATCTCTCATACCGGCTACTTGAACCAGAGGTTTGCATTCCTCTGCCTTCTTGCTTGCCCACTGCCGGTGTATCAGCGTGCTGCTGTACATCCTTTGCCGTCTTGCTGGCTGCGCTCAATTCTGCTTGCTGCTTTCTATTGTATACTCTACGCTGCGGTATACAAGTGCGCACCCACCTCCACCCCAGCTACCACCTGTCATTTTGGATCTACTGTTTTAGGTACGGGGGGATTCAGAGTCCCTATGGTCGGGATATCCGCTTGATCCTGAGTACCTAAAAAGCAGATCCAATACATCGCCAAACCATAATAAATATATTGCATTGATTATCTTATATTCAATAAATATATATATTACATCCTCCTTGAGTTGTCTGACTGAACCTAGAACCTGAGTTTTTCTGAGAAACTTCACAAAATTCCCATGGTTCACTAAAACATATATTACTCAGCCTCTGTAGCAGATAGAAACAAAATTCCAAAATCATTTCAGAGCTTACAACTTTGGCTATTGTTCAGAATAAAATTTATTTGCACAAATATGTATCACAAACTATAAAAAAATAAAATAAGTAATATAAAACGAATAAATTAAGTATAAACAACTACATGTCTGCATATCTCCTGAACCACTGATCCGATTGACTTCATACTTGGCAGGTGTGTTGTTGTACAAACAGGTAAGTGCAGTACCAAGTATGAAGTCAACCGGATCAGCGATTCTGCAGAACCAGCCCGACCCACCTGGAATGGACATTTGAAAGAGACCCTACAACGACACACAGACAACCTGTTACCATGGAGACAGAGATAAACAACACCCTGTTACCTGTTACATTTGGAAGGTTGCCTTGGAAACACAACAAAAGGTACCTGGCAATATATTTAAATGTAAAAACAAAAAAAATAAGAAGAAGAAAAGTGAATTCAGTGATGATTAGTGCATAAAACGGCGGACAAAGTGTCAGTGTTCTTTTTTTCAAGTCAAGAACAGGCTCCCTCCGAACCATAACATAAAATAAAATAGTGCCTTGCAACATTTCACAAAAATGGAAAAACAAAAAAAAGAAGAAAAGTGAACTCAGTGCATATAACGACGGACATGCTTGCCGAAGCATTCCATGTGCACAGCTTCCTTGCACTGTTTGCACCCGTACACTGTTGCTGTGGGACGCTCACCAGTGCCACTCTTTGCCACTAAACACTCTCTGCAGCCCCTTCTCTTTTCAAAGATCTTATCAAAATCATGCTCTGTGGTTAGCACAGCTGGGGATGGAGGGGGGTAGAAATCGGGAGGAGGCCTTGCCACCACTGGGACAACAAGTTCCTCCATCAGGTCCTCCAGCCAATCTTTGTACCCCTTGTAGGAGGCGGAGAATGCTCTTCCTCCAGCAGCTCTATGGGCAACGAACGCGTTGTAGCAGGACACGGAGAGGAAGTAGAAAAACACCCTCCTCCACCACTTCTTTGAGCGATGCTCAATTTTATAGTAGCCCACCATTTGATCCAGAAGATCCACACCTGGAACAAACACATAGGACTCCGTTTACACACACATTTACACTGAGAGGACCACAATGGAAAAAGGTCATCAGGCTATTTGTTTTATCTTTTTTGACAGATGTGTTCAAATACTGTAGGCTGTGTCATTTACAGTATTTTTTTTTCTTTATTTTTCCAATAAATAAATAAAATCAATAACTCAAACAAACCCTTCATGTGCTTCTGGTAATCTGCAAGGCAGGATGGAACTACCACAGTGGTTTGGTTGGAGGCACCCTTCCTTCTCTGTACAGTCCCTGTCTCGGTGGGGTCGTGATGGTTGGACAGAACCATCACAGCCTTAGTGTCTTGCCAGACACAGAATGTGAGGTCGTCCTTCTGGGCGACTCGGAATTCATGCTTCGCCAAATTAGCCTTTTTTGTCAGCTGTCCGTCCTTTGGCAGCCCCTTCCTGTTGGCCCGAATGGTGCCGCAGGCATCCATACACTTGCTCCTCATGTCCTGGAAAAGCTCCACCCCACTATAAAAATTGTCCATATATATGGACAGGTTAGAGCCATAGTAGGGTTCTGCCAGATCCATTACCACACGATGAGCAAGACCCTTCTCTGCGACATTCCCATCACGACCTGTGTAGACCTGGAAGTTGTAACGAAAAACCAACAACATGAATAACTTTGGTACTTGAAACATACTATTACATCTTTGCAAATGGGAGATAACTGGTGTGATGATTTTCTTACCTGGAAGTTTGAACAGTAACCCGTGGAGCTCTCCGCCATGACCCACACCTTGACACCCCACTTTGTGGGTTTGAGGGGAAGGTACTGCCTGAAGGAGAGTCTGCCCTTGTACTTGATCATGCTCTCGTCAACAGACACAGTACCGTTTACCCCATAGAGGGACTGGTACTGTGTTGCCAGGTGTTCCAGGAACCAACGCAGCTTCCAGAGTTTGTCCGAGTGGTCCAGGCCTTCCTCGTTGTTGTCTTGGAGATGAAGATATCTGAATATACACATAAGTAAGTAAGTAATGATAAGTAAATAAGTAAGTTACTTTGGATGAATAGTACGTCTTTAACTTTTCATCATTTGGTGATATTGTTAGTACATTGCATTATTCATGCACACACACACACACACACACACACACACAAATGTAATAACAATATCACCAAATTTAAAAATGTAAAAAAATTAATATTCATCCAAATATTCAAAACTCACATTCAAGCTGCCATCATAATCATAATGTATTACTGTCATAATAATGTATTACTGTAATGTATTATTGTCATAATTATTAGCATGATGTATTACTGTCATAATAATGTATTACTGTAATGTATTACTGTCATAATTATGATTATCATAATGTATTACTGTCATAATAATGTATTACTGTAATGTATTACTGTCATAATTATGATTATCATAATGTATTACTGTCATAATAATGTATTACTGTAATGTATTACTGTCATAATTATTATTATCATAATGTATTACTGTCATAATAATGTATTACTGTAATGTATTACTGTCATAATTATTATTGTCATAATGTATTACTGTCATAATAATATTACTGTAATGTATTACTGTCATAATTATTATTATCATCGTCATCATCATAAGAATCTGTATCATCATCAGACTTGATTATACTGTATAGTATTGGTAATACTTATTGCTAGTACATTCATGTAATGTATTGTTTATTGTGTGATAAATAAAACCACTAAATAAAAAACTACTACTACTGTTATTTCTTATCATCATTGTAATTAATTATGAACTTTTATAACCATTCACCATCATCAGACATTATAATACTGTGTCTACCTAGACGTGTCTGTCTGTGTACAAATGGTTTAATTTGTAAACTTGTTATGGGAGGGGGTCTAGGTAGCATAGCATCATCGTTTCTAGGTAGCATCATCGTTTCTTGCCAGCGTTATAATCATCATAATCATAATTTATTACAGTTCATAAAATACTCATCATTACCTCCAGATAGCAGCAAATCTGTCTCCTGACATGTACTGGGGAAAGTTGGTCTGAAGTAGGGGGCGTTTTATTCGCCAGTAATCCCGCCTGGCTGGAAGTTTTAGAATGCCCATTCCGAGACAAATTCCAATAAATGTTTTCATCTCAGTGAGCGTCACATCTGTCCATTTGGCTCTGGATGGAGCGTCGGCTCTGCTCTGTGCAGCGTATCGATTTGTCTCCACCACCAGACGCTCAAACAGCTCCTCCGTGAACAGATGAGAAAATACCTGACCAGGTGTTGGTTTGTCAGGCATATCAATTTTTACACCCTTAAATCCAGTATATGTCTTTTGTGTGCGTCGGGTAAAATTGTTTGTTTTCCAGTCACCGTCCCAGCCCCTGAACTCCTCATCGTCGGAGTCATCATCATTGAACAACAAGTTGCGTGTCCACTGGTCTCGGTCCAGTGGTTCTAATGGTGGCTGTTCATAAGTTGGATCATCCAATAGATCACTGAGATCAAGATCACTGCTAGTACTGTAATCAAGTCCATCCACTTCTATGTCGCTTCCATCACTAACTTCATCCTCTCGCCCGCTCCGTCCTGCTGTTACCTTCGCCATCTCTAGTTTCGCTCCCCGTGATATGCGATACAAAATAAATCACAGAAAATCGTAGAAGAAGAAAAAAAATCCCAAAATGCATTGCTACAGCCACAACAAAGTATTCTAGCGAATCATTATGCAGTTCATTGGTCACGTGTCCGGAAAAGCCCCGAAAAGACTACAAAACAACGAGACGTCTAGCGCACGCCGGCATCAGAGGTAAAGTGACGCTGCTGTAGCAGACGGTCTTAAAGGGAGAGTAACGCCCCCGCGGCAGACGGTCTAAATGGGTTAAGGGGTCGCGCTGCTGCCTCCTGCATTATGTGAAAATGTGAAACAGATGGCATGCAGGGCCGTTCTGTGACTTACGACGAGCGCTTCCAAACTCCAACACTTTGAATCACTTGCACAGAATGTATTGCACCCATTCTTGAGATAAGGGACAAAACTTTTTTCAAACTGGATTTTTTTTTTTTTTAAGATACATTCAAATCAAATAGATGTATTTGTAGACACAGGTCTCAACTACCAATCTTGAGAAGGAACAGGTTTTTCGCATAACATTTCTTTCTAAAATGGGACATTTATGCACTTAATACCTGATTCATGTCAACTCCGTCAGACACACTAAAATCCCTTTTAATTGAATTTGATCATTTCAACAATAATATAAAGTCCTCAGTTATCTTATAATGGCTTTCAGTAATCAAGTTAAGTAATACAAATCTTTTAATATTATTTTGTTCCAATATCACACTATTATGAAATATCCAATTTCTCAAAACCGTCATTTCAACCTTTATTTTCAATATTATAACATGAAAACCATGTAAAAAAAAAAAAAAATCATCATTACGTATCATTTCAGTTGGTGTTTCAATACATAAGCACAAAAGATTTGACAGCGAATTTTCTATTTCTTTGGAAATTAACAAAAACATCACGGGACGAACGTCTGACGGAGTTGACGAACATCTGACGGAGTTGACAAGTTTAACTGATTTAGGTTCTAGACCACCTAGGATCTTGATTCTGGTGACTAATCCCACATTTTCAAGGATGAGGAATACAGTGGTACTATTTAGATTTGCCCTGTGAACATGGCAGCCATTTTTCAAAAAGGCCGCCAACTTTCTGTTATTTCCCAATAACTCAAGTTCTACACCACCTAGGATCTTGATTCTGGTGACTAATCATACATTTTCAAGGATGTGGGATACATTGGTACTATTTAGATTTGTCCTGTGACCATGGTAGACATTTTTCAAAATGGCCGCCAACTTTCTGTTATTTCCCAATAACTCAAGTTCTACACCACCTAGGATCTTGATTCTGGTGACTAATCATACATTTTCAAGGGTGAGGAATACAGTTGTACTATTTAGATTTATCCTGTGACCATGGATGGTAGACATTTTCAAAAATGGTGGACCTGCTATTATTTTACCAATTTACTCAGGGAATATTATCAGAATAATATAAAATCTGTGAATACATTTCTTACCAAGAATTTTCTTCACCAATGTTTGTAAAGGTGTCTACTAACATATCCCACATTGGTTTCTATTTGACCACCCTAGGGGCATGTTTGACAGCTGCTGAAAGTTGGGTACCATCAACAACCAATATAAGGCTAAATGTTCTAAATTTCATTATGCTTTAAGTAGCATGTGGCATGTCAAACTAGGGGCTTTTCATGATTCTGGATCCATTCCAAGCATTAGTTTTGCACAAAAAACACTACGTTGGCTAAAAACGGCCATAGCCATCATCACAGATGTGATGAGGTCAGCACATGTCGGCACATTTGGGCAAGTGGCTATGGCCAAACTAGGGGGTCTATGGCCAAACTAGGGGTCAAACTCCTTGGGCTAAATTCGGTGAGGTGAACAGTGAGCAGTGAACAGTGAGCGAAAGACTGAAGACAGAAGATTTGGCTTCAGGACCATCAGGCAGGATGTGCAGACACTGAAGGCATCAGTGTCTTTCTCTGTGTCCCCAGCATGTCAACCAAAGCAATGTTACCAAATCAAAGGAGCCTTCACCTCATGTCACCTGGGGCTGGGTGAGCAATCGTATCCTGTATCTAAACTCACAACTAAATACAGACACTTGGCCAGACTGCCGTTTGAAAGGGTCAAACCCCTCATCCTGATTGGGGAAGACCACCCCACCTAATCACACCAACCGAACAAGTGAGGTTGGGGCCTCCAGGTGGGCCAGCAGCCATCTGCACAAGACTGGGCTGGACCCTGCAGGAAAGCAATCTCCAGCCAAGACAATGTAAGTTGACTATAACAGAGCCCCAGAACACAGAGCTCAGGAGAAGGATGGAGAAACACTGGCAGGAGGCCACCAAGATACAATGCCCCAGAGACCCAGAGTGTACCACCACTGGCAGTAAGGAGATCAACTGCTGCAGCAAAGATGAAAGGCAAGTCTCCACCAAAAAAAACCCTGAACCTAATCGGGGTGTCAAGAGACCAAAGTTTCTCCCCCACAGTTCCCTGCAGTGGCCAGTGAAGTCAAACTGCATCTGTACCTGAAAGGGGCAAGTCAAAGGCCAGAAAGCCCACCTCCTTTTAATGTCCTGTCAGTAGAAACTCAACCTGCACCTGAAATAAGCCCTTACCTCTCCCAGAGAAAGTTCATCCTTGAAAATGTAATGATTAGTCGCCAGAATCAAGATCCTTGGTGGTCTAAAACTTGAGTTATTGGTAAAATAACAGCAGGTTGGTGGTCATTTTGAAAAACAATGGCTGCCATGGTCACAGGACAAATCTAAATAGTACCACTGTATTTCTCATCTTTTAAAATGTATGATTAGTCGCCAAAATCAAGATCCTAGGTGGTCTAAAACTTGAGTTATTGTAAAATAACAGCAGGTGGCGGCCATTTTGAAAAAGAAAATGGCTGCTATGGTCACAGGACAAATCTAAATATTACCAATGTACCCCACATCCTTGAAAATGTATGATTAGTCACCAGAATCAAGATCCTAGGTGGTGTAGAACTTGAGTTATTGTAAAATAACAGCAGGTGGCGGCCATTTTGAAAAATGGCTGCCATGGTCACAGGGAAAGTCTAAATTGTACCACTGTATCCCTCATCCTTGAAAATGAGGTCTTAGTCACCAGAATCAAGATCCTAGGTGGTGTAGAACTTGAGTTATTGTAAAATAACATCAGGTGGCGGCTCTTTTGTAATATGGCTGCCATGGTCACCACGAGACAAATCTGTGATGGCCCCATAGCCAAAAATGTTCCTTAAGGCATGCTCTAACTGTGTGCCAAATTAGAATACTGCCCATTATTCAAAAACAATAATTTTATTGTTTTAGGAACACTTTTGTCAACTCCGTCAGATACACGTCAACTCCGTCAGACACAAAATCTGACGGAGTTGACGTCTGACGGAGTTGACAAAATGGCATTTGTTTTCATCTTAACCCTCTTTAGTACAATGTAGCCATTTTGTTTTTGCTTAATTTTGTTAGCTAAACCTAACCCCTAAACTAAAATAATAAACATTATTTTGGAATTCTTAACAAAGTTGACATGTAAAAGCTGTGACCACATTGTTATCAACATTGTTTGTTTAAAATATCAAACAATTGAATGCTTGTCAGACCAGGTACTCCACTGTTGCAACAAATATAAATGGGACTTGGAAAAGGAGTCTTCAGGCTAAATCTGTCGACAATATTTTCTGATTAATTTAAGACTTTTAAAAAAACCTGACGGAGTTGACGGAGACGTGGGACGAACATTTGATATGAGATATTTAATAGAAAATATAAATTAAAATTAACTGTGTATATTATTTGCTATGTTGTTGACAATCTACTTTAATTTAGTATGTATATTTATGTGATTGTGACAGTATTAGACACTTTTTTGGCAGTTTGAAATTGTGGCCACTTGCTGGGGACAGGCTAAATACAGGCCTTTTGGGGTACAGGGCCTGCTTTTAACTAATTCAGATGGAATATGAAAACAATTATAATGAAATTAAGGGCATAATAATACACAACTGTATTACACTTAACTTTGCAAGTGCTTTTATTTTATGAATTAATTTATTTTTTACATAAAATAAGGCTCTTATGTGTGGGACATGTTTTTTCCACTTTTGTCCCTCATCTCAAGAATGAGTGACTGACAGAAAGTAGCTCATAACATGCAACTGTAAATTCACGACATTATAAAAAAAATCTAGAGTTGCAAATTGCGTATCAAATAAATTATGAGAGAAGAGATAGGGAGACAGAGAGCGAGAAGCAGATAGCTATAAGCAGCTCAAAATTACCTCCATGGCCCTTCTAGTGCTAACAAACAGTCCAGTGGACAATAAATAAATAACCAATAAAAAAATTCAATTCAGACATAACCCCATCCCCCTTACCAGTAACAAAGATGATAGTGCCACTGTAGTATGGCCACCCTGCTTTTGGTCTCTTTCCATGGTGCCATTCGATATAAGCAGTGTAATCTGTGATTGGATTCCCATCACAGTCCATTTTGGAATCATCATACCCCTTTATGTGGTCAGTCTTTATATCACTGAGTCTCCCCGTGTCCTGCCCTTCACTCCACCGGACAACAGCAAACTTTCTCAGTTCTGAGTAGGAAGAAATTAAATAAAATCAATAAATGACCAGTTCATTTTAAATGTTAAAACAATCCCTGGCTAATAACTCCCAACACTATTCCCTATTGAGTGGAAAATATTGAAGGAGTTTTAAAATGACCAAATCTAGTTGGAGGGAAAGTGTAATATTTTAAAGCATATATGTCGTATTAGGTATTAGCCAGGGATTAAGCTAAACATTATTTTTCTGACAAGGGGTCAGACAGTGAATAAGCCATTAGAGTTAGTGGGTGGCTACTGGCTAGATGTAACACATCGTTTTGAGAAAGAAATCTGGTTAGTTTAAACAGCCATCTAGTCATGCTTCAAATTAGCTGATGCTGGAACGACTTAAATCAAGAACAAATCACCTGGGACATTTGTGGTCGTACTGGCCATGTCCCTCATTTAAAAAATAGTTTAATTTTAAGTAATAACTTAGTTTTAATGAAATGAGTCAACATTGTTTAAGGGTAACCCTCCAACACAAACGTAAACACAACCACCACCACTTACCCCAGTCCATCTTACCGCTCTCAAAGGGCACCTACGGATGGCTGCAATTCGAAACTGGCCTCTGTAAAATCTGAATCCCCCCCACCACCCCTTTTCCCCTCACTGTATATGTATCCTTTCCCTTTTTGCTGATGAATTCCTGTTCTGTTCTTTACCTAGTACATAGAAGTGTCTATTTGTATGTCTCTAAATGTTTTGATGAATTGAACAATGTGGACCCTGTTGTAAACAAGTGTAATGCTTAATTGGGTCGTCCACTCACAGTTAACAGTCTCTGTATTGAGTTTGTGCTTAAAATGTACTGTAATTCTACAAACTGTTAATAAATATTTCAATCAATCAATCAATTACACTTAAGGTGACTTAATTCAAACCAAACAAACTTGTTCAGACTTCAGACTAGTCAAAGACTGCTAAATTTTAAATTTAGGTTCCAAAAAGGAAGTCAAACATTATTCACGTTTGTTAATATTTGCATGCTGAAATAATCACGGGCCGCGTTCCAATAAACTTCATCACTAAAACGAGACTGTACACCATTAAAAGTTTCACCAGACATAACGTCTATTGTTACACACGGTAATTATTTTCTACCATGTCAAATCTAAGCTTAAACACGAGTTATTTTACTTACCCTCGTCAAAAACCGAAGCGGAATCCATCTCCTCCTCCATCTAATCTCACCACATGCCGTCAAGTCCCACAGCTGGAAATGTGGCGCTAATCAAATTGAACACAAAAGATCTCGCGTGATGGACGCTTCAGCCATAGACTTGAAAGAAGCCGCCGCTGTTAACCTCGCGATACCAGGCAGCATTTAAACGAAAAGCATTCTGGGGGCTGGCATATTGCTAATGCTAACGTGAGCATGAACCATACTAGCTATTAGCTAACGTTGCTAGTTACCGGTCCGGTATTTGTTTGTTTTCGTTATGTCTAAACGAAAACCGGGAGAAATCGAGTGGTTTAAGGAAAATGTTCCCAAACGTACAAGAGCAAGATGGAAGAAAAGGTTTGTGCTAATTTTTACATCAGTTTCCCTTTGCAGCAATTAGCCTAATGTTAGCAGCAATTTGTATATAACCAACAGCTTTTGTCCACTGTTAGGAAACTCAACAGAACTTTTACGGAGATGGGAGAACACGCTATGCAACTACAGGTAACGCCATGTCTCTGCCTTATAACATTAACAGTTAGCTACAAGTAGATAATGTCAAGTTATCTTATGCGTACCATTGTTAAGTGTAGGTAACAGGGCACCAAATAAAAAATCTAAAAGATACAAAAATATATATTGAAAAAAGGCCTTAAGGCCAATAAAGTACACATGATCATTACATGCTAAAAGATATTTCTAGAATGGCTGTGAATTGCTACAAAATCTGTTTATCCAGTCATTTTGGGGCATAAACAAAGTCGAAGGATAAAATTACATCTGATAATTATGTACCATGCATGTTCACATTTGTACTTTCTTTTACATTAACAAATATGTATTTTGCATTTGGACAAAATAGAACATTTTACATTGAGGTGCACAGTTTGCACACATATCCAAGGTGCCCACTTGAATCACCTATATCCATTAGCATTAGATGTTGCATAGCAATATAGCTTTACTTATTGTTAGCTACAATGTTCTATTAGCCAGCCATGCAAGCATTCATGGTCCAAGACAGTGATGTGAAAATGTAATTGAATTCCTAGGCCTAGCATGTTCTAAACTCCCTCTGTCTGCCCCATGCCCCCTCTTTCTTTCTCTTATCTTTGATGAATTATGGACTCATCAGGAAATTGATGAAGACCCGAGGCAAAGAGCAGAGCTGAGAGCATTATTGTACAACATTCTATCTCATACACCTTCTCTGCCGTTCTCTTTCTATGACCTGGGGGATTTTGACACAGACAAATAGGCTACGTGTGTGTGTGTGTGTGTGTGTGTGTGTGTGTGTGTGTGTGTGTGTGTGTGTGTGTGTGTGTGTGTGTGTAAGATTGTGTCCGTGGTTACACTGTGGAGAGAGAAGTAAACAGACCGGTCTCCTAAATACCTGTGATCCCTGTGATTTATTTATGCACTAACTTAACAAGGGTTGATTTGTATAATTCTCAGGAAAGTGATGAAGACTCCAGTCAAAGACCACAGCAGAGCGCAGAACCAGTGTCATTGACACAGGTGAGACAAACTGCAGTATTCAACATTCTCTCCCCCTCATCCATGCTTCTCTCTCTGGTGCTCTTTACATGAGGATGGTGTTCATAAAAAACGGCAAAATAAAGTATCGTTTGCTGCTGTCATTTAGACGAGAACCGTGTTCACAGGAGGTGAAAACGCAACGAAGTGAAACCACCTCCCAGAGTGGAAATCTTTTAGAACGCTGTTTCCTATGGTCTCCATATAAACAGGCAAAACGGTGGATACGCAAAAATTGTGACATCATGGCTTACGTCAGCTCTGGTCGGCTCACCCGTGTCCTACGTTTTTACATGGTGTCATAGGCATGCGTCAGTTGCTAGGAGAAACGAACAACAACAACCATGTGGTTGGTGAGGTGTGATGAGGACGCGACGTTTGTTTACTTTCTGTGTAGAAGAACGGAAGTAGTTCTACGCATGCGTAACTTATGTCTATGGTTTATATATGCGCTGCGTCACACGGACCCCACAAGGACACGCGCCACCTAGCGACCTGGCATATATATGCATGCACTTTGTAGCGTTTTCATTCAAGTGTGCGTTCTCATGTAAATGGTCCAAAAAAAATGAGAACGCAACGGGACTTTGACGTGTTATATGGAGATGGTCGCCGTCTAAAAGAGGCCTCTGTGTCTGTCTGCTTCTGTCTCCCTCTGTCTGTTTCTCTCTCATTCTGTACCTGTCTTCATGCGTGCCAGTCTCTGTCTGTATCCTCCCTGCTTATTAAGGGTTTAATTTGTATAATCCTCAGGAAATTGAAGACCGGAGTCAAAGAGCAGAGCAGGGATCAGAGCCTGTCTCATTGACACAGGTGAGACTGACTCTATCTTCCTCTATATTTGTCTCTGCTGCTCTCTCTCAGTCTCCCTCTCTGTCTGCTTCTCTCTCTGTCTCCTTATCTCTCTTTCTCTCTATCTGTATCCATCTTCTTAAGAGTTGATTTGTATAATTCACAGGAAAGTGACGAAGACCACAGTCAACACCACAGACAACAGCAGAGAGCAGAGCCTGTCACATTGGTACAGGTGAGACAAACTACAGCACACACACATATGTATACGGTTAAAGTATTTGGTATGACATGAAGTTATCATGAGACTAATGCAAATCCACAAATTAAAATATGCAGTTCATTGTACACAGATACTTTCTGCCCATATTTGTTTGTTGCGTGTGTTATGGCTTCCATTCCTTTTTTTAATGCCTAGTACAGTAGACCAAAACAAGCACGTAATGGTAAAGTATAAGCATACAATTAACACAGTGCTTATTTTTCTATTGTAGGACGATGTCCCTCAAGAAATGGAGGACCACTTCCATGGACTAACAGAAGCACAAAGTTGTGTCTCTATCCTGTCCTTCGCATTGAGGCACAACACTACAGTTGTATTGATGGATGGCCTGCTGAAACTTCTACAGTTGCATTCTGCTGGGACAAGTGCAGTTCCAGCAAGCAAGTATTTCTTGGAGAAACCATTGGCTCGGCTTGCAGATGAATTTGAACGGCATCATTACTGTAAAGTATGTACTATGTACCTTGGCTCTTCACTATCTCAAGAACAAACACTTACATGTGTGTCATGTTCCTCATCCACAACAGTGAAAACTATTCCTCATCCACAACAGTGAAAACTAGTTTAGATGAAGGACATTTCTTTCTCACTTTCCCACTAAAGGATCAACTGAAAGATATTCTTGAGAATCAGGGTATGCATGATCTCTGTTTCCGTGCTGATGATGGTAGTAGAAGTGGAGTCAATGATATATGTGATGGCACCTTGTGGCCAGCCTGCCGGTGTGGACATTGAGGACATAGAGGACAACACTGAGCAGGTAAATTGATCTCCACGTTCTGTTTGTATTTAGAAGTATAATGTCAGTTATATTTAGGGAGCGTAAGGGGTAGAGAAACTGTCATTAACACGAAGGGTTCCCGAAGGCGTCCAAGTTCGATCCCAGGCCCTCCCAGAGTTAGTGTCGAAGAGTCCTTGAGCAAGATTCTGAACCCCTAGTTGCTCCCGATGAGCAGGTTGGTGCCTTGGATGGGTTCCTCCACCATCAGTGTATGTGTCAAGGCACACGTGGAAAGGACTCAGGATGCAGACACAAAAGTCACAGAAAGCAGGTCTTTATTCCAAAACGACAAAACAGGCAAGGGGCAGGCAAAAATCAGAAACAGTTCAAAGCAAGGTCAATCTCCAAAGGCAGTCAGCGAGGGCAGAAGTACCGGCAAGGGCTTGGCAAAAATCGTGGTCTAGAAGAAGCAAACAGAAGTCAGTAAAACAAGGCTTGAAAATGGCTTGGTTGCGTGGAAGGTCACAAGACAATCTGGCAGAGATTGTAGAGAGACTGAGTCTTAAATACTGTGGGCATGATTGCAGGGGATAGAATGCAGGTGGTTCAGACACACCCACACTCCCACTCAGACTGTGACAGTACCCCTCCCCCTACGGGCGCCACCTGGCGCCCCATCCACGGCATCGGGGTTGTCACGGTGAAAATCATCGATGAGGGAATGATCCAGGACAAACCTGGACGGGATCCAACACCTCTCCTCTGGTCCAAAGCCCTCCCAGTCAGCAAGGTACTGGAGACCCCTGCCCCTAGGGCGAACCTTCAATAACCGCCTGACTGTAAACACCTCTCCACCGTCGACGACCCTGGGAGGCGGAGGGGGCTTGGATGGGGGGGAGAGAGAGCTGAGAACAACAGGCTTGACTTGGGAAACATGAAAGGCCGGGTGAACACGTCGCATGGGCCGAGGCAGTGAAAGTCTTACTGTAGAGGGATTGATGAGTTTGGTAATGGGAAAAGGCCCAACAAACCTCGGTGCCAGCTTACGAGACAGGACCCTCAGAGGCAGATTCCTGGAGGAAAGCCAGACTTTCTGTCCTACACGGTAGCGGGGTGCTGCAGAGCGGCGTCTGTCAGCATGCTTCTTGAAGTAGGCCACCGACTGCAACAGACGGGCTCGAGCCCGCTTCCAGGTCCGCCGACACCGTCTAACAAAAGCCTGGGCTGAGGGGACCGCCACCTCCTCCTCCTGCGCAGGAAACAGTGGAGGCTGGTAGCCTAGGCAACACTGGAATGGGGACAGACCAGTACCTGAAGAGGGAAGTGAGTTATGTGCATATTCGACCCAGGGAAGCATCCTACTCCAGGATGTGGTGTCGGAGGAGGCCATGCACCGGAGTGCCACCTCCAGGTCCTGGTTGGCTCTCTCTGCCTGGCCATTGGTCTGGGGATGAAAACCTGAAGACAGGCTGGCAGAAGCGCCAATGAGTTTGCAAAACGCCCTCCAGAATTGAGCAGAGAACTGGGGTCCCCTGTCAGAAACTATATCCTGGGGTAAACCATGAAGCTTAAAAACATGAGTGATTAGCAGTTCCGCTGTCTCCTTGGCTGTGGGCAACTTAGTCAGGGGAATAAAATGAACTGCTTTGGAGAACCTATCAACAACAGTAAGTATGCAATTGTTACCGTCGGAAACAGGCAGACCAGTAACAAAATCAAGGGCTATGTGGGACCAGGGTCGGCGGGGAACAGGAAGGGGTCGTAGAAGGCCAGCCGGGGGTCGGTTGCTGTGCTTGTTCCGGGCACATGTGTCACAGGCTGCTACAAACTGCTTCACATCCTCCCTCATGGATGGCCACCAGAAGCGCCGCTTAATGAAGGCCATAGTTCGTGCCACCCCTGGGTGACACACCAACCTGGAGCCATGTCCCCAGGTCAACACTTTTGGACGAACAGATGTGGGGACAAAAAGGCAGTTAGGAGGATCATTACCCGGGCCGGGTTCCTGACTCTGGGCCCTCAGAACCTGTGACTCAACATCAAAGAGTGCAGCCCCAACAATCAGCTCAGGAGGCAGAATAGGCTCAGGGACCAAAGGCTCCTTCTCTGGAGAATAGATCCTGGACAGGGCATCCGGCTTAGTATTCTTTGAGCCTGGGCGATATGACAGGGTGAAATTGAAACCTGAAAAAAACAGAGACCATCGAGCTTGGCGGGAATTAAGGCGTTTAGCTGACTTGATATACTCAAGGTTTTTGTGATCAGTCCAAACGATGAAAGGCAAGGCCGCCCCCTCAAGGCAGTGGCGCCACTCCTCAAGAGCCAGCATCACTGCCAGCAGTTCACGATCACCTATGGTATAGTTGCGCTCAGGGGGAGACAGACGATGAGAGAAGTAGGCACAGGGGTGCAGTTTGTTGTCCTTAGTGGCTCTCTGGGACAGCACACCACCCACTCCGGTCTCTGAGGCGTCAACCTCCACAACAAACTGCCTAGAGGGATCAGGGACAGTTAGGATAGGTGCAGTGGAAAAACAATGCTTGAGCTTAGAGAAAGCATCCTCAGCCTGAGGATTCCAGCGGAAAGGTACTTTGGGCGAGGTCAAAGCCGTGAGTGGGGCAGCAACGGTACTGTAGTTGCGTACAAACTTGCGATAAAAATTGGCAAAACCTAAAAAGCCTTGGAGATCACGCCTTGTGGCTGGTCTGGGCCAATCAGTGACAGCTTTTACCTTGGCAGGATCTACATGAAGTTGGCCGGCACTCACAATAAACCCCAAAAATGGCACTGTGCTCTGGTGAAACTCGCACTTCTCTGCCTTTACAAAGAGACGGTTCTCCAGGAGGCGTTGGAGAACCTGCCTGACATGGTGTCTGTGCTCTTTGAGAGAGGGAGAAAAAATCAAGATGTCATCCAAATACACAAAAACAAAACGGTTCACCATGTCTCTCAGCACATCATTGACAAGGGCCTGGAAAAAAGCTGGAGCATTAGTCAAACCAAAGGGTAAAACAAGATATTCATAATGCCCTGTGGATGTGTTAAAGGCAGTTTTCCATTCATCTCCCTCTCTTATCCTCACAAGGTGATATGCATTACGTAGGTCAAGTTTAGTAAAGACATGTGCACCCTGTAATAGTTCAAAGGCAGTAGACATGAGTGGCAATGGGTATCGATTCTTGACAGTGACATCATTTAGACCTCTGTAATCGATGCATGGTCTTAGGGAACCGTCCTTCTTGCCAACAAAAAAGAAGCCAGCACCAGCAGGGGAGGACGATGGGCGGATTATGCCTGCGGCCAGGGACTCCGAGATGTATTTGTTCATCGCCTCAGTTTCTGCATGTGAGAGGGAATAAAGGCGCCCCTTGGGGGGCATGGCTCCTTCCAGGAGGTTAATACGACAGTCATATGGCCTGTGAGGTGGAAGGGAAACAGCACGGGACTTACTAAAAACTGTCTTTAAGTCCAGGTACTCAGGAGGGACAGAGGACAAATCTGGGAACTCCTCAGTTCTGTCTGGCTCCAGGGAGAGAGAGATGGCAGCTGAGGTTAGGCAGTGAGAGTGGCAAAACTGGCTCCAACTCATAATAGTGTTATCAGCCCAATTAACATGGGGGTTGTGGACTGACAGCCAGGGAAAGCCTAGGACAATGGGGACATGAGGGTTATCCATAACATGAAAAGATAAGCGTTCAGAATGATTTCCAGAAATCCGCACCCCAACAGGCTCTGTGACATGAGTAATACGCGTGAGAGTCCGTCCATTAATGGCACTAGTCAACAAAGGCTGCTTTAGGGGAAGCATAGGAATCTTCAACTGACGGGCTGTGTCAGCGCAGATGAAACTCTCATCTGCCCCAGAATCTATGAGAGCTGTGAGGGGGTGAGCACCATCAGACAGTAACAGCATGATGGGTAAATAAGAACGTTTGGCAGGGGAATTACCTTGAGCAGTGCCCACCAGAAGCCCTGCTTCTAATGATGGGCGTCGGCTTTTAATGGACATTTGAGGCAGAGATGGCCCACCTGGCCACAGTAGAAACAGGCGTTCTCCTGGCGGCGGCGCATGCGCTCCTCTGGGGTCAGCTTGGCACGGTCGATCTGCATGGGCTCAGGAGAGGGGGCTTCCTCCTGGAGAGGCGACGACAGAGAGGCAGCAGTGGTGGGCCGTGGGCGAGGTCGGAAAAAACTCCTTTCAGAGCGTCGCTCCCTGAGCCGAGCGTCGACCCTGCCGGACAGCTTCACCAACTCCTTGAACTCAGTAGGCAGCTCCTGTGACACCAGTTCATCCTTCACAGCATCAGACAGACCACTCAAGAAGGCATCATACAAAGCGGTGTCTCCCCACCCACACGAGGCAGCCAGAGTACGGAAGTCAATGGCATAATCAAAAACTGATCTGCTGCCTTGCTTAAGCTGCAGCAACTGCCTGGCAGCATCCCTGCCCGAAACAGCACGGTCAAAAACCTCCTTCATTTCTTTGGTAAAGTCATTGTAATTAGCACAAATAGGGTCATCAGAATCCCATATGGCTGTTCCCCACTCCCGAGCCTTGCCAGTAAGTAAAGTTATTATGTAGGCCACACGTGAACGCTGTGTAGGGAAGGCTGAGGCCTGTAGCTCTAAAATCAATGAACACTGGGACAAAAAGGAACGACAATTTCCAGGCTCACCGTTGTAGGGTTGAGGAGGGGGCAGTCTGGGTTCTCTGGCAGTAGCTTGAGGAACATCAGGCCGATTAGACGGGGCGGAGGCAGACCCATCAGGGGTCGAGGAAGTTTGCAGACACAGCTGTTGCATTTGAGTGGAGAGGGCCTGGACAGAATCAGCCAAAGTATTCAGGTTGTGGCCCACTTGCTGTATACCCTTCTGCTGGTCATGTAGCATGGCTCCGTGTTCACGCACTGCTACCTGCATGGCATTCATGTCTGCTGAGTCCATCATGGCCAGATTGTAATGTCAAGGCACACGTGGAAAGGACTCAGGATGCAGACACAAAAGTCACAGAAAGCAGGTCTTTATTCCAAAACGACAAAACAGGCAAGGGGCAGGCAAAAATCAGAAACAGTTCAAAGCAAGGTCAATCTCCAAAGGCAGTCAGCGAGGGCAGAAGTACCGGCAAGGGCTTGGCAAAAATCGTGGTCTAGAAGAAGCAAACAGAAGTCAGTAAAACAAGGCTTGAAAATGGCTTGGTTGCGTGGAAGGTCACAAGACAATCTGGCAGAGATTGTAGAGAGACTGAGTCTTAAATACTGTGGGCATGATTGCAGGGGATAGAATGCAGGTGGTTCAGACACACCCACACTCCCACTCAGACTGTGACAGTATGTGTGTGAATGGGTGAATGTAATGTATATCTCTTTAAAGCACCTTGTTTAAAGGCCCTCAATAAATGCACCACTTACCCTTTATATTAGAGCTGTTTAGATGCACATGTCCTGTGTAATACTCAAATTGTCAGGAACACGGACTAGAAGGACTGAGTTCTGCATTTTAAAGTGTGAAGTCTCAGTGATTGTCCTTTTCTCTTTAGATTCCCGATGGCGACATTGAGGACAACGCTAAACAGGTAAATTGATCTCCATGTTATGTTTGCATTTAGAAGTTTAATGTCAAAGTTATATGCAGAGGTGTCTAGATACACAGGTCCTGTGTAATACCCAATTAGTCAGGTACACAGATTAGAAGGTCTTTGAGTTCTGTATTTTGAAGTGATTATCCTTTTCCCTTTTAGATTGTCGATGGCCAGCCTGCCGGTGTGGACATTGAGGACATAAAGGACAACACTGAGCAGGTAAATTGATCTCCACGTTCTGTTTGTATTTAGAAGTATAATGTCAGTTATATTTAGGGGGCGTAAGGGGTAGAGAAACTGTCATTAACACGAAGGGTTCCCGAAGGCGTCCCAGTTCGATCCCAGGCCCTCCCAGAGTTAGTGTCGAAGAGTCCTTGAGCAAGACTCTGAACCCCTAGTTGCTCCCGATGAGCAGGTTGGTGCCTTGGATGGGTTCCTCCACCATCGGTGTATGTGTGTGAATGGGTGAATGTAATGTATATCTCTTTAAAGCACCTTGTTTAAAGGCCCTCAATAAATGCACCACTTACCCTTTATATTAAGAGCTGTTTAGATGCACATGTCCTGTGTAATACTCAAATTGTCAGGTACATGGACTAGAAGGACTGAGTTCTGCATTTTAAAGTGTGAAGTCTCAGTGATTTTCCTTTTCTCTTTAGATTCCCGATGGCCAGCCTGCTGATGTGGACATTGAGGACAACGCTAAACAGGTAAATTAATCTCCATGTACTGTTTGCATTTAGAATAGTAATGTCAAAGTTATATTCAGAGGTGTCTAGATACACAGGTCCTGTGTAATACCCAATTTGTCAGGTACACTGATTTGTCAGGTACACAGATTAGAAGGACCTTGAGTTCTATGTTTTGTAATTATTTATCTTACTTGTCCAATGATACGAACATCATTGTCATATGTTAATACTATTTCTCTCGCGCACGCTCTCTCTCTAGAACTGTGAACATCACGTGGTCTCTGAAGAACTGCCAAGTTTAGACAAATGTGCCAGTTGCCGAGGACCCTTTGTTCCAATTAAATGGACTGGTGAGAGATGTAAAGGTGAGTTATTTTATTGCTAGTTCTTATGTTTGTCTTGTTTTTTTTGGGACAGGGCGGGGGGGCTTGACTATCTTCTATGGTGTTAGATTGACGATGTCGGTGCAACATCCATGTTGTAGAATTTGGAGTTTCACAACAACATCCATATTTGAAACATTGTCTACTGTCATCACTGTTATGATCAACTGTATTCTACGTATTGTACCCTCGTCTGGTTCTGGTGTGTGACGACCCGGTTGGCATTTCCATGGTTCGGCGGCGGACAGACAGACAGGCCGGCCCGGGAGAAGATTAACATGACACGAGACTTGGTCACATCAAAACGTTCACAAGGTTTATTCCACTTACAGCAGCATATATAGTTTGGATACTTCATGTCCTAATGACGTCACAGACTAGACATCACAATCATTGCCTGCCAGCAGCGGCCTTCAGCTCTAACACAGCTCCACTCTTATGTTACCATTCAGGCAGGCAGTACACCATACATACAAGTACATATCCGAACACAGTACCAAGTATCAGAACACTATAATACAACAATCACTACATAATGTAAGGGGGTAGAACATTAATAATAATAATAAACCTTATTTGTATAGCACCTTTAATACAAGAAATGCAGCTCAAAGTGCTTCACAGAACAAAACCATGATCAACAATAACGATAATCAATATACCCAATATTCCAAAAGTCACATGACAAATTGTTCCATCTGTAATTCTGCATAATAGAAGTTTTTTTTGCAGATGCACTTATTTATCCATTACATAACATTATCCGCAAATTGTGCCAAATGATGAAGCACATGACCACTACGACTGACAATACTTGACAAATCTTGTTTTACAGTATTAGAATTTTTGCTGAAATTGAGCTTAAAAAAACCAGACATTACTTCAAGCAATGGGACACAAATCAGGCTTTTCTCTTTCTAGTTTGCTTCAAGACCTGGCACAAAAGCTGTTATGATAGGCATATCAAGAGCTTCACTCCAGTGGTAAGTGTTTTAGAGGAATTATTCTCAGCAATATGCCTTGTACAATTGTAACCTTTATTATTATTACTTGCGCAAGCAGAGCGCGCAAGTAATCGTTTCGCTTGGTCTCTTCGAAGTGAAGACAAGTTTTCTTCAACGGTAAATCTGTGCCTGGTTTGCTGGGACTAGTTACAACATTACGTCATCCTTGAGAGAGTACATGGTGTGTATATGACGTAATGTTACAAGTTACAAGTTACAAGTTACAACATTACGTCATATACACACCATGTACTCTCTCAAGGATGACGTAATGTTGTAACTAGTCCCAGCAAACCAGGCACAGATTTACCGTTGAAGAAAACTTGTCTTCACTTTTTGGAACCAAGTAACCACAGTATACTGCTAATCAAATTATAACTACATACTCTGTATGTAGTTGTAACTAGAACAACTACATACAGTCTGTGCCTGGTTTGCTGGGACTAGTTACAAGTTACAAGTTACAACATTACGTCATATACACACCATGTACTCTCTCAAGGATGACGTAATGTTGTAACTAGTCCCAGCAAACCAGGCACAGATTTACCGTTGAAGAAAACTTGTCTTCACTTTTTGGAACCAAGTAACCACAGTATACTGCTAATCAAATTACAACTACATACTCTGTATGTAGTTACTTGCGCAAGCAGAGCGCGCAAGTAATCATTTCGCTTGGTCTCTTCGAAGTGAAGCCAAGTTTTCTTCAACCGTAAGTCTGTGCCTGGTTTGCTGGGACCAGTTACAACATTACGTCATCCTTGAGAGAGTACATGGTGTGTATATGACGTAATGTTGTAACTTGTAACAGTTACAAGTTACAGTTATAAGTTACAACATTACGTCATATACACACCATGTACTCTCTCAAGGATGACGTAATGTTGTAACTGGTCCCAGCAAACCAGGCACAGACTTACGGTTGAAAAAAACTTGGCTTCACTTTTTGGAACCAAGTAACCACAGTATACTGCTAATCAAATTACAACTACATACTCTGTATGTAGTTGTAATGTGATTTGTAATTTGTAAATCTGTGCCTGGTCTGCTGGGACCAGACTACACAGATGACCATATCTCTTACGTCATCACTGAGAGCTAGTCATACATATACACACCGTGTACTCTGGTCCCAGCTCTCAAAGATGACGTAATGTGGTATCTGCTGGGACCAGATTATACAGATGACAATTTACAATAAGTAATAAAATAATTATACTGTATAATATATTTTAATTCAGTTTATATACCTTTTTTTTCATCACATATCAATGATTCATTTTTCTGTAAAAAAGTAGTTAGGTAGCAAATAGTTACACGTAATGATTATACATTTCAAACGTTCCTTCACAGAGATACTGAGATGTGATACTTTCCAGCGGTCGAAAGTACTTGCGCGCTCTGCTTGCGCACTAGTAGGCCATTTATGGCCTACTAGTGTGCAACAAGCAAGTATGCACTCGGCAGAGTGCAGTTCTAGTTGTAATTGTTATTATTATTAGTATTATCAGGCTTCTGAAGAAGAAGAAGAAAGTGAAGAAGAAATTGAGGTGACATCATCAGGAGAGGAATATTTACCTGATTCTTGCCATGATTCAGATAACTCATGGGAAGACAGACCAGAGCCTTCCGAAAGTGTGATTCACCAACCTTTGGAAGTACAGAATTGGGTGGTGTCTAGCAGCAAGTCGTCTTCAAAAAAGAAAACGCACTACCAAGATGGCCACGTAGAAGAGAGGGAACCATTTCCTGAAGTTGCAGAACCTGAAAATTCAGACAGCCCAAATCAACTTGAAGTGTCAGGAGTTCAGGCTGTACAGAATTGGGTGGTGTCTAGCAGCAAGTCGTCTTCAAAAAAGAAAACGCACTACCAAGATGGCCACGTAGAAGAGAGGGAACCATTTCCTGAAGTTCCAGAACCTGAAAATTCAGACAGCCCAAATCAACTTGAAGTGTCAGGAGTTCAGGCTGAAGATGGTGATAGTGATGCTGGTATTGATGCGGAAGACATGTTTGTTAAAGATAGTGATGAAGCTGACTGCCAAGACACATCCAACACCTCCTCCTCTCTCAGAAATAAAACGTACTGCTACATTTGTGGCAAACCGCAGACCAAGTTTACACGTCACCTAAAGATACACGAGAAGACGCATGTGGATGTTGCTCAAGTTCTAAGTCTCCCAAAGAAGTCCAAAAAGCGCATGGAAATGCTTATCAAGCTACGCAGCAAGGGAAACCACATCCACAACAAAGAGGTTTTAGCAAGTGGATCTGGGATGTTGAAAGTTACGCACCACCAAGAAAAAATATAATCCAAAAGATTATGTGCATTGCTTGTACTGTGGGGCATTATATCTCAGAAGGGAGCTGTGGCGACACACTCGGAAATGTGCTTCAAAACCTGAGGGCTATCCAAAGACTGGAAGAACAAGGGTCTTGGCCTTGGCTGCTATATCTGAGTCTGCCATGTGTCAAAAGATCTCACGAGGAGTTTGGATCCTGCTGGCCAGCATGAGGGATGATGACATAGCTGCTACGGTGCGCAATGACTTTTGTCTTCTGCAGCTTGCTCAGTCTTATTTTAACAAACATGGACATGATCCCAGCCAGTCTGAGTATATTCGACAGAAACTCAGAGAAATTGCAAGACTTTTGCTGACTCTGCGGAAAGACTTCGCAATACAGACACTTGAGGATGCTGTAAAACCGGCTAATTTTCATGTGGTTATTCAGGCCGTCAAGTTGGTTGGAGGATTTGATGAAGAGACAGCAAGCTACAAAATTCCAAGCATTTCCGTTAAATTAGGTCACGCGTTGCAGAAGATAAGTGACATAATACACTGCAGAGCATTAGTAGCTGGAGACAGCGAGCTGATAAATTCGACTCTGGCTTTCAAAACGTTGTTTAAAGCACAGTGGAATGAAATGGTGTCCCACCGAGCTTTAACTAACCGGTATGAGCTGCATTTTAACAAGCCTTCCACTCTGCCCGTCACTGAGGATATTCAACTGCTTCACAAACATCTTGAGAAGACTGCAGCGGAAGCATCCAACAACTTGAAAAAGAGCGCGTCAGCAAAATCCTATGGTCAACTGTGCAAAGCAACTCTGGCCAACATAATACTATTTAACCGGAGACGGGTTGGAGAAGTATCCAAAATGGAACTCACACGCTTTCTTGAGAGGGACTCAAGTGCATTACATCAAGATGTTGCTGTTGGACTCACAGAATTTGAACTCCAACTGTGTAACCACTTCAGTCGTGTGGAACTCAGAGGCAAAAGAGGACGAAAGGTTGCTGTGTTACTATCACCAGACATGGTTAATGCGTTGATGCTCCTAATAAGCAAAAGAAAAGACTGTGGCGTTCCCGAAGAAAACACTTTCCTCTTTGCAAGACCGCGCTGTCTGACACCGTACAAGGGCACAGATTGTCTAAGAATGCATGCAGATGAATGTGGAGCAAAGAACCCTAAACTCCTCAGGTCCACCCAGCTTCGCAAACATATTGCAACATTGTCACAAATACTTAACCTGGAGAATCACGAGTTGGACCAAGTTGCAGACTACCTTGGCCATAACATTCGCGTCCATAGAGAGTACTACAGGCTTCCGGAGGCAACAACCCAGCTGGCAAAAATATCGAAATTATTACTTGCCATGGAGAAAGGCTCTCTCCCAAGTCTCAAGGGGAAATCGCTTGAGGATATTTCGCGTGAGGATATTGACAATGTTGAAATTGAAGGTATATAATATATGTATATGTATATAAATTCTAGATAATATTTGGCGTTGTAAAATTGGTTATAGAACGTATTGTAATGTATTAAGGTACTGTTAAGTATTTTGTTAGATCATCTTGAGTTGAGTGATGTTGACGAAGGTGAAGAGAATGCGGTCGAGGAAGGTGAAGAGCGTGCCGTCGAGGAAGGTGAAGAGAGTGCAGTCGAGGACTCATACCAACAGACTGGTAAGAGGCCATTATTTTATGAGTTAAAGGGCAAGACCACCCATTATCAATAATCAACTATGTCATGTATATATGTTAATGTTGATGAGTGGTCATTAGCCCAAGTGCCCCCTCTTCTGTTTAGCCGAGAATGGTGTTTTGATCATTTTGGGGTCACGTGACCAGTGACGTTATCTGGCCCGTCCCTCTAGGCTCTCTGCAGACTTCAATGGGATATTTCCATCTTGGCAGAAACAGCGCGCCTTGAATTGAAATATAATACTTTTTAGAGCCTTCTCGGCCTATTCAGTTATATTATTTACAAGTGATAAGTCTTGTGAGCTAGAATATGTATCCATAGGCCATTAAAAACTAGCAGGATTTACTCCTACCGCTAATATTCCTCTCTCTACACGAAACTATGGAAGTGAGGAAGGGGTGTGTCAGGCAGCACCCTCTGGGCTATGGGGTTGCTTCTCTACGTATCTATAGCAACAGTAACAACAGCCAATCAGCTGGCCGGGGGTATTTCTAGACACCAGACCGCTGTATAGAACTTTCTGTGTGTGTGTGTGTGTGTGTATGTCTGTGTACACACAGAGTAACAAGAAGACAAGAACAATGTAGCAAGAGCAGTTCAGAAGAGAATCACCGTCATTTCTCAAATGAATCGCCCTGTATAGATTCATATTGATTCATATTGATTCTCCGACCAATAGTTTTATTTTATTTGTGCAATACTTAAAGGCTTTTGTGTTTTGAGCTTGTACATAGCTATTTTTGCCATTTTTGAATTGAAATCCTGAATTATCCATTTATTTTTTGGAATCCTGAAAAGTTCCCTTTTATTTAATTTCAAATGCATTTAGTTATAGTCATGTTAACTTTACGAACTAAATTCAAATACATGACTAAAATAAGAGTCTCCATTCATTACAGGCACCCCCCCTTCCCATGCAACAAATGTATAATAACCTTACAGAATGGAACCTACACCACCACGCCGTGGATATTCCCCCCGAACCCACTCCGACCCCCCTCCTGAGCAGTTGGCTCCCCCCGCAACGTGCCCAGGTCGCCCGGAGGACGAGTATTTTACCGCGGACGAGTCTCTCCCAGCCCCCATACCCGACCCTGAGGAGGAGGAGGACTTTGTTATAATTAGTGGTGCGCCGATCCGATACTCATATCGGAGATCGGTGCCGATCCGACCTAAAATTCTAGATCGGGTATCGGTGGCAATGGGCCGATCCATTATCCGATCCATAGGGTCCATTCTATTCACTTCTAGTTCTATGTGTGTGCCGCGTCATACGCTAGCAACGTACGCTAGCAACGTGCTCACTGCCCCATGCGCAGACGGTCTGTTTCCAAACAAGCTAACAATAGCAGCTGAGCTAACAAACACACAACATTGAGCGAGCCAAAGGATCAGCTATCTGGAGGTATTATAAGCTAGCTACGCCAATAAGTGCGACAGCTACTTGCAACGTCTGCAAAGTCGAGGTTGCGAGGGGTGGTGAGAAAGTGTCGTCTTATAACACTACAAACTTAATCAAGCATCTCCTGAGATGTCATGCTAAACAACATGCAGAGTTTATCGAACAGAAAAAGGGGACCGTCACCACGAACACGAAGCAGCTAACTTTGGCAGAGAATAGGGAAAGAACCCAGAAGTTTCCATCCGATAGTGTGAAAGCAGCCAAAATCACGGAAAGAGTACTGGATTTCATCGTTATGGACGGACAGCCCCTGTCTGTTGTCGAAGACAAGGGGTTCAGACTCCTCATGAACCAACTTGAACCACGGTACCAAATGGTAAGCCGAAAATATTTATCTGAAGCGGCTCTGCCTGCACTGTACAGAAGAGATCAAAAATGCTAAAGCGATGAGCTTCACTACAGATATATGGAGCTCTGCCGTATCCCCCGTGTCACTTTTGAGTTTAACCGCACATTGGCTGGACGCGAGTTGGGTGCCACACAGTGCCATGCTAAATGCCTCAAGTTTCCGTGGGTCACACACTGGAGCAGCGATTGCAGATGCCCTACGGGGAATGCTTGATAAGTGGCAAATTCCGCTCAACAAAGTCCACGTGATACTCCGGGACAATGCTAGCAACATGAAAGTTGCAATGGAAAAGCTGGGAGTGAGCAGTTTAGGCTGCGCCGCACATACCATGCAGCTTGTTGTCAACGAGGGACTCCTGGCACAACGCAGTGCGAGTGAAGCTGCAGCAATCGGTAGGCAGATTGTTGGGCATTTTAAACACTCTCCACTTGCATATTCACGGCTGCAAGATATCCAGCTCGAGATGCAGATGCAGCCAAAACGCCTACAGCAAGACGTCAAAACACGGTGGAATAGCACCTACTTAATGATAGAGAGTCTGCTGGAACAGAAGCGAACCCTGTGAGCCTGAGGGGGGGATATGTTTATTTTTATTTTGGCTTGGGGGAGGTTGTACAACTTTATTTTGCTGAATTTTGTATTTAAAAAATGTTTTGATTATTTTGTTTTTCATAGTGTTTTACTCATATCTATCTATATAAAGTTTACCCTGTGTGGCGAGTGTACTTGGTATCTTCCATGTGTGCGCAACTGCGCATGCAAATAGAACAGATCTACAAGCTAACAACGTGTTGCTTGGTGACACGTTGTTAGCTTGTAGATCTGATTCTGTTCTACCAGCAAAGGTCCCTCCCCCGGCCGGCGGCCGCTGATGTAGTTTGCTACGTCTGACGTGTACCCACTTCAAAACAGCGCGGGACAGATTCTGCGTTCATAACATTTCCAGTAGAAAAAGCGAAAAATGTTTCAAGCTATGAACCGCTCGGGGCAATGTGGGTGCTGGCGGCGTGTTTCCTCCTCCGCGTCACCAGTGCCCATACCCGAAGGCGGGGTTGGCGAAAGGGCCTTTCTGTGTGGAGTTTGCATGTTCTCCCCGTGTCCCCTAGGGTAGGTACCCTCACAAAAACATGCAGTAATCCTGGTCTCTAAACTGCCTCCCCCTGGCCAGCCGGGGCGCCTGATGGAGGGGAAAGGAACTGGTTGGAATAACGTGTTCCTTTCACGCGCTACGTCCAACCAGGGAAACTCCCCCCTGTCAGGTGTAAAGGAGCAACTTGGACACTCAAGCATGAAGGAAGCATGAGTTAAGTCCGTTGCTCTCCCCAGGTTGGCGGAGGGTGTGTAGAGCCCAGGATCACAGTAGATGATTGACACAGGGGTGAAAATGGGTTACAAAATCGTGGGATAAAAAATATATTAAAAAAAAAAAAAAAAAAAGCTATGAACCGCGATGTTTGAATTGTGGGCCAGCAGCAGCAGGCCGCTGAAAAGAGCGAGTGTTGTCGGTCAGAGAGGAGGAAGGCGAGGAGCAGCAGCCAGCAGGTTGACAGCACCGCTGCTGAGGTTGCGGTGGTGGTGTGAGGTGTCTCGGTGAAACCCAGCGCCGCATCACTGAGTCAGGAAAATGTCAGACTGAGATGATAATAACAACAATAATAATAATGTTGGGGCTGAGGTCGTGGATGATGTTACAATATAAACTTCTCACAAGTTACTGTTTGTGACTGAAGTTGCTTGTGAACGAAGCTCCTCTAGAAAGTAGCAAAACATCACAGGAACACCTTGAGGCCTTTATGTTGATGGACATGGAACATTTTGATGGAAGAGACTCTACCGTCTTTGGACAACGCATCGTCGTCTCGTCGACATGGTGGCAGGCGAGACAGATTCTCATTCAGAATACAGTAGGGCTGGTCTAAAAGCATGTAGCTATCATGTGCATCTTTGCGCACTCTGCAATGGTGGATTGTTGGTGTGTGCGTCACAGTAGCCAGGCCTGCCATGTCTCACCCTTTGAGTGTGACAGTCACGCAATTTAACCCTTTACCACGCACCACGCCACACATGCCATTTCACACGCATTATAAATAAAAAAAATCTCTGCGGCTCCGCCGCGTAATGACGCACGCTCGTGTGTGCGTCCTCACAAACGAAAAAATAGCCGATCTGCATGCAGCGCTGATAGTAGGAGGGTAAACAGTGGACCAAATCCTCAGCAGGGTCCTTGACTGTGTGACGCATGGAAATGAGCCTACTTGTGTTTTGTCCGCGGTGCCATGTACTTTTGTCTGCGTATGTGGTTGTAATAGATTAAACTAGAAACAAAATTTCAAGAAATTTTACTGGGTGCCTGAAGCTTGCCAAGTCTGTGCAGCATTTGAGCCACGGACCACCATTTGATGACATTTAGCCTCAAGAAGGGTCCATTTGGTTACATGTGAGCCAGGTCTCCCCATTGACTTTCAATGGGGTATTTTGTCTTAGTTTATTGCGCATTACGTTGCCACCAACATTCTAATGCTAACATGCTATCATGCTAACATGTTAATGCTAACATGTTAATGCTAACATGTTAATGCTAACATGCTAATGCTACATGCTAATCCTAACATGCTAAAATGCTAACATGCTAATGCTAACATGCTAATGCTAAGATGTCTGAGCTGTAAGGGTCCATTTGGTTTCGTTCAGGGGGGCGGACCGGTTCCGGCGAGCCGCCCTGCTTCTGAAACGGTCGAGAAATGACAGAGTTACGTGTTTCCCCGATTTTCTCCATTGACTTTCAATGAGTGTGTGTGTGTGCACATGTGTGCATGTGCGTTCATGTGCGTTCGTGTGTGCGCGGGTGTGAGAGGTGGTCAACTTGGTTTAAGTGCATGGAGCAAGTTTCAAGACTGTAGCATGTTGCAAACAAAAGTTATAGCTGTGTAAAGGCCAGCCAATAGGAATACAGAGGGGCGGGGCTTAAGCAATTAAGCCATTACAGCTTGTTCCTCTTGGTCTACGTCTATGTACCAAAGTTTGAGGCTGTAGCATGTTGTAAACAATAGTTAGAGCTGTGTAAAGGCCAGCCAATAGGAAGACAGAGGGGCGGGGCTTAAGCAATTAAACATTTACAGCGTGCTCCTATTGGTGGTCCAAGTCCATGGAGCAAGTTTCAAGACTGTAGCATGTTGCAAACAAAAGTTATAGCTGTGTAAAGGCCAGCCAATAGGAATACAGAGGGGCGGGGCTTAAGCAATTAAGCCATTACAGCTTGTTCCTCTTGATGGTCTACGTCCATGTACCAAAGTTTGAGGCTGTAGCATGTTGTAAACAATAGTTAGAGCTGTGTAAAGGCCAGCCAATAGGAAGACAGAGGGGCGGGGCTTAAGCAATTAAACATTTACAGCGTGCTCCTATTGGTGGTCCAAGTCCATGGAGCAAGTTTCAAGACTGTAGCATGTTGCAAACAAAAGTTATAGCTGTGTAAAGGCCAGCCAATAGGAATACAGAGGGGCGGGGCTTAAGCAATTAAGCCATTACAGCTTGTTCCTCTTGATGGTCTACGTCCATGTACCAAAGTTTGAGGCTGTAGCATGTTGTAAACAATAGTTAGAGCTGTGTAAAGGCCAGCCAATAGGAAGACAGAGGGGCGGGGCTTAAGCAATTAAACATTTACAGCGTGCTCCTATTGGTGGTCCAAGTCCATGGAGCAAGTTTCAAGACTGTAGCATGTTGCAAACAAAAGTTATAGCTGTGTAAAGGCCAGCCAATAGGAATACAGAGGGGCGGGGCTTAAGCAATTAAGCCATTACAGCTTGTTCTTCTTGATGGTCTACGTCCATGTACCAAAGTTTGAGGCTGTAGCATGTTGTAAACAATAGTTAGAGCTGTGTAAAGGCCAGCCAATAGGAAGACAGAGGGGCGGGGCTTAAGCAATTAAACATTTACAGCGTGCTCCTATTGGTGGTCCAAGTCCATGGAGCAAGTTTCAAGACTGTAGCATGTTGCAAACAAAAGTTATAGCTGTGTAAAGGCCAGCCAATAGGAATACAGAGGGGCGGGGCTTAAGCAATTAAGCCATTACAGCTTGTTCCTCTTGATGGTCTACGTCCATGTACCAAAGTTTGAGGCTGTAGCATGTTGTAAACAATAGTTAGAGCTGTGTAAAGGCCAGCCAATAGGAAGACAGAGGGGCGGGGCTTAAGCAATTAAACATTTACAGCGTGCTCCTATTGGTGGTCCAAGTCCATGGAGCAAGTTTCAAGACTGTAGCATGTTGCAAACAAAAGTTATAGCTGTGTAAAGGCCAGCCAATAGGAATACAGAGGGGCGGGGCTTAAGCAATTAAGCCATTACAGCTTGTTCCTCTTGATGGTCTACGTCCATGTACCAAAGTTTGAGGCTGTAGCATGTTGTAAACAATAGTTAGAGCTGTGTAAAGGCCAGCCAATAGGAAGACAGAGGGGCGGGGCTTAAGCAATTAAACATTTACAGCGTGCTCCTATTGGTGGTCCAAGTCCATGGAGCAAGTTTCAAGACTGTAGCATGTTGCAAACAAAAGTTATAGCTGTGTAAAGGCCAGCCAATAGGAATACAGAGGGGCGGGGCTTAAGCAATTAAGCCATTACAGCTTGTTCCTCTTGATGGTCTACGTCCATGTACCAAAGTTTGAGGCTGTAGCATGTTGTAAACAATAGTTAGAGCTGTGTAAAGGCCAGCCAATAGGAAGACAGAGGGGCGGGGCTTAAGCAATTAAACATTTACAGCGTGCTCCTATTGGTGGTCCAAGTCCATGGAGCAAGTTTCAAGACTGTAGCATGTTGCAAACAAAAGTTATAGCTGTGTAAAGGCCAGCCAATAGGAATACAGAGGGGCGGGGCTTAAGCAATTAAGCCATTACAGCTTGTTCCTCTTGATGGTCTACGTCCATGTACCAAAGTTTGAGGCTGTAGCATGTTGTAAACAATAGTTAGAGCTGTGTAAAGGCCAGCCAATAGGAAGACAGAGGGGCGGGGCTTAAGCAATTAAACATTTACAGCGTGCTCCTATTGGTTGTCCAAGTCCATGGAGCAAGTTTTAAGACTGTAGCATGTTGCAAACAAAAGTTATAGCTGTGTAAAGGCCAGCCAATAGGAATACAGAGGGGCGGGGCTTAAGCAATTAAGCCATTACAGCTTGTTCTTCTTGATGGTCTACGTCCATGTACCAAAGTTTGAGGCTGTAGCATGTTGTAAACAATAGTTAGAGCTGTGTAAAGGCCAGCCAATAGGAAGACAGAGGGGCGGGGCTTAAGCAATTAAACATTTACAGCGTGCTCCTATTGGTGGTCCAAGTCCATGGAGCAAGTTTCAAGACTGTAGCATGTTGCAAACAAAAGTTATAGCTGTGTAAAGGCCAGCCAATAGGAAGAGAGGGTTTGTGTGTTGGTGTGTGTGTGTGTGTGTGTGTGTGTCTGTCTGTGTGTGTGTGTGTGTGTGTGTGTCTGTCTGTCTGTGTGTGTGTGTGTGTGTGTGTGTGTGTGTGTGTGTGTGTGTGTGTGTGTGTGTGTGTGTGTGTGTGTGTGTGTGTGTGTGTGTGTGTGTGTGTGTGTCCATTTGGTTTCTCTCAGGGGGGCGGCCCGGTTCCGGCGAGCCACCCCGCGTCTGAAACGGTTGAGAAATGACAGAGTTACGTGTTTCCCCAATTTTCTTCATTGACTTTCAATGTGTGTGTGTGTGTGTGTGCGTGCATGTGCGTGCGTGTGCGTTTGTGTGCGCGCGTGTGTGAAGGGTGAATCATTAACAATGTATCAATTTCAGCTGGGCTAGTCTATGCAAATGCCACCACTATTGAAAGTTAACCCATTCGAACGGGAACCCCTTTTTTTTTGTTATGCTGAATTTGTTCAGATATACGGTCCGAACAAATTGCTCTAGCGCAAAAAGTAAAAGTCGAATGCGATTTTTGTTTTCGCCGTGAGTGACCCGAGACATTGAGGTACGCCGTGTGCGATCGTGGTATTGGTACGATAAAAAACGTGGTTATAAGAGCGAGTTAAGAAATTGTGTTTGTGATGAAAAAATTGCTGACTCATTCAGGCAGTTAACATGGCGTTTCATGACACATTATGATGGTACACCTGTCGCTTTCAGGGCTGTAGTTCACGTACCATATGAATCTGGGCTGTGGTTGTGACATTGGGTGAAAGAGGACGAGTGTGGCTACAAAATTACCGAAACCCATGCGTGTAAAGTTAATATTTTGGCCGTGAGAACGATTTGTTTGGAGAATTTCGCTACAGTTTTCACATTGGCCTCTCACTCTGACCCGCTCTCTCTCTGGGCGTGCGACACTCTAAGTCGAGATTTTTGCTCAGACCACACACACTTTGAACTGCGATAGCGGGCAAACCATGCAACGTATTCAAATTCCGTCTGAACCACAACAAAGTCGATTGCCTCGTGTGCTGTTTGACGTTTAAATCGTGTTTCTACGTAACAGTATGCCAGAGCAATGTGGCTCTAAAGTAACGCGTCGTTTTCTGTTTTTACCCGCGTTTCCCCATTGACTTTGAATGGGGATTTTTCGCGTAGTTTATTGCGAATTACGTTGGCACGGTAACTCGAATCGGAAAGAAAAGCACAAGCACACCATTCCCGGCCGAGCCACACGCTTTGATGTATATATTGCGGGGCTTTGGTAAACCGTGTGGCCGGCCATAGCGGTCAAAGTTTCGGAACATATATTACGATTACGATTATTAAGTATTGGTTGCGGATTTCAACCTGTGTTTCTGCCATTGCATGGCAGGCACCCAGAATAAAGAGTTACACTATAGTGGTGCCTGGCTGGCTAAATGAGCCGAGCAGGCATTTGAACGTTGGTGTTGCGCAAATTGTGCTTTTCTCTGTGGAGTAGGACGCTGTAGTATTATGGTATGCGACTGCGTGACATTTATTTAGCATTAATTAATTTTCATCATCCTGGGCTTGGGCACAGAGGCGAGCTTGGCTAGAATGACTTTACGCACGAGGCTCACCTTAAAAATAGCCAATCTAAGCTCACAAATTTGCGTCGCGTCATCAGCGTGTTGTTGTGAGCTTGTAGGTCTGCATATGCTATTTTCGAAGCTGCCAGATTCATATTTAAATCTTTAGTTGGAAGAATGCAATGGCATATCATCAGTGTTGAGTGTTGACCATAATCTAATGACGGATATGGAACCAAATGAACCGGCCGCCGCCTAATAAACGATCAGCGTTTACTTTATGCTGCTATACTGTTGGTGTGAATATAAAATAAATATGGTCTATGGTGTTTGGGGGGTGGGGGGGTCATATATATTCTTCCAGTCCCTGAGGGGGTGTCCCGAAAAAGAAATTGGGGGCTGGGGGGGGGATGAGGTAAAATAAATAAAATGAAATCACATCTGCACCACCCTGGTGGATAAATAACGATCAGTCCCTTAGCATGATCTGTCAGTTGCAATGTTTACAAGTTTCAAACATAGAGTTATTATACAATAGAGAAGACACCCAGAGGAAATCCTGAAGCGCAATGGACATAGTGGCCGAAGAAGGTATTGCAGTTTGGTAAGGTTTTGTCCTCAAACACATGAACGCGCACTAGGCTCCGCCCACTCCAGCAAGTTTCAGCCAGCTCTCTGAGCTCTGCCCCAGAGCGGAGCGCTGAGAGACTGACCGCATTAAAACCAGGAAATGTCGCATCAGGACTTTTGCTCATTACTTATTATTCTGTGTATATAAAATATAGATAATTTGTCTAATCTCTAGTTACATCAATATTGTTCTTGTAAAATAGTTGGTTTGTGACCAAGTATTAAGATTATAAAGATCGCTTATGTCATTTTGACTGCCAGGGACTCCCCATTCACTTACCATAGGCTTTTTCTGTAGAACTCCCGAGTCCGAATTAAAAAAAAAAAAAAAAAAATAGCAGCTGTACATGAAATGTTAATGTTGATTTAGCATCAACATGATTATTTACCCATATAAATACATGGTTTGATAACCTACAAGTAGGCGAAAGTCATTTTCTGCCAGGCGTATGTCTCTCCATCTACCCCGTCTTCAAGCCTCCATCCCTGGGCAGAGGTTGAATGATTGACTGGTGGTCGTGGAGCTCTGTGCAGTGCCGTCTCTTTACAGTCTAAAATCAATGGTTAAATTATTCCATAACACTGAAAATGACCAATTTTCCAATTAAAATCAAATTATGGTTAAGTGTGTAAATTACATTTATTCTGTTTGGACAAAGTGCAGTTAAGAAAAGGTGGAGATCAAGGAAGAATTTCTCTATGTCACATGTGAAGTGTAAAACTGGGAATTTCACCCAAGGAATCCATGATGAAGTGCTAAGATAACCACAATAATAACCCAGATTCGTATTGATGTGCTTACCGAGATAATCAAAATGCTTTCATTTTAAACCAACCTCTGAATTAAAACATTGGGTTCTGCAAAAGTCACAGATCAAATTGCAATGATTTTTAAAATAATCTATTATTCACACTGGATAAACAACAGTGGGACTGGAATACTGTACATCCAGTTTTGAGACATATTTCCTATGCACATATATGAACCTGAATGGCATAGAATAGCCTACGCAGCATTTATTCTGCATATCAGATATTGGAATATGTTCATATTGTCTAAAGAACCAAAAACAATATCTGTCTGGTCAAGCAGTAGATCATGTACGATTTGGTATTTTTGTTAGTAATATGTCTAAAAAGTCATTGCTCATAGTGGTGCGCAAATTGGCATGACAAGTGTCAAAATGCTCTTTTTTAAACTATATTGACATTCTTTTTCAATTACAATTTTACAATTGTGACAATATTGTCACACTTTAAATATTATTTTGTTATATAAATATATAGTTTGTATTACATTTGTTGGTTGTCTGATACATATTTAATATTTATTATATTTGCATTCATAGTGCTACAAGTGCTATGAAAAATAACCCATCATTTATTGTATTTTGGCATTTTATTAGAGATCTGTAGCATTATTATTTAATAGTTTAGAGTGGTGCTGTGACCTTGCATTTGCCATGCAGGCTTAAAGTGTTCTTCAGAGCTAAAATTGTTCTACATTGTCATTGGTAAAGTGTATTTGTAAAATGTATGTAGCCTATATTTTCACTTTCTTCTAAATGTGAATTAGCAAAAGTATAAAGTCCCTTTAAAAGCAAATATTCAACTGCAGCACTGCACCACACAATAACACAAGTTGGAATGAACTTCAGTTTATTGCATTAATATTATATTATATGGTGTGTAAACAGTTCATAGAGGTGTATAAAAATAACGAATTTAAAGAATCAGATACATCCATGTTCTTAATCTATTCAAAATGCTAATATGATAAAAACAGCTATGGTTTTATATTTCCTTTCCGAAAACACTGGGGGGGCAGACGATCCTATACCATCTATGCCTGGCATAGACTGTAAAAAGGCGAGTCTGCTGCCAACATAGCGATGCGCGTTCACCACGAGTAGCACGCACACGCACACACGCACGATGCTAGTTCATGTGTCGGTCGTCGCGCGTTCATGTGTTTGAGGGCAAAAATCCAGAATGCACAGGGCTCCTAAACCGGAAGGAGGAGTGGATTCGCCTCATGCGCTTCTGAGCAACTCAATGCAAGTGGACGGGAGGAGAACTTGGGTGCCGTCTCTATTCATATATACTCTAAGGTTTCAAAGGGTTAGTTTTGTATTTGTTTCTCCGGCTTGGAGTATACTATAGCACTGAACCACCTACACTAAGAAAGGCCTTCAAAGACGCATCTGATGCCATGAGTGTGATTTAATATGGACTTGAACAACTTTGTTGAAAATTCAACAAAGGTCCCAATCACATGGTCAGAATGTGACCAAAAGTAATATTTCTCTGCGTAACACTACTACTAACCATAGGGTTAGCTTATTTAAAATGAAAGGTCTGAAACACGTGCTTCTAAGGCGCCTGTCACACCTATCAGACAAGCGTGTAATCAATGTTTTATGGTTTCATCTGTCTTGTCGTTTGTCGCATCAATTGACCACAATGCTTTGCGGAATCTGGGCGGTGCATGGGCGGTGCGAGGACATGCGGAAACAGATCCACGTGTTGCCCCTGTTGTTGTCCTTACGCTGTTAGCTGCGGGACACAGTAGCTAGTAGCTTGTTGGTTGTGTCAACGTGTTGCGTCTCCACTTTATCAGTACCACTACCACAGTAGGTGCCAAGTCTGGCACTGATTCCGTGTGTATGTATATAGCCTCCAGGTACGCAGACTAAGCATGGCATCATTGTGGAAAATTAATATTTTCTGTTAGCAACGACTCCATTATTTTTAATAAAGCGCATCCATTTTACCACAACACACGACTTGCTGCATTTCAGGCTGTTAGCCATGGGGCGCCTGGGCGCACGGCTCTCTCCTATCTGCAGTCAGACCGTTCAGCGTTACTTCAGGAGAGGAGACGACAGATGCCAGTGGACACCTCGATGTTAATGTTATTAAAAAAAATGAGAGAAAACAAAGGGGGGGAATCATAACATTTCATGCCCAAAATGATTGTTTGGGAGCAGTAGCATTTTCAGAAATATAAGTCATGGCTACGACTCTTTCATAATCTCCAGTCCAATGCGCACTGCCCATGCGAACTGAAAACATGTTCATTCATATTAACAGTTATTTTATTTTAACAACCAAATCATATGGAATGGTTTGAAGAAACTTCACGGAGTCGACGTGACACCTGAATTATTTGATAGCTTGCATGCAATCTCTTTTGATATGCTACTGTACTGTTTCTGCAGTTTATAAGTAGCTCCGGTCCATTCTGTCAATGCAGGGTGTGCGTGTGCGTGTGTACACGATAAATATCTAGTACATTTGTATATTCACGTACAGTCGTACAAGTAGGCTACACAGCATAGGCACTCAGATCATAACACAGGGCAGAATCATATAAGCATTAGGAGTGAATGATAAAATGCATGCACCTTGAATTATAACGTTTGTTTTAATTTTCTGTTCGGCCACGACGGGCAGGCATTATATTTTCCTGTTGAATTGCTTACTGGAACAGACCAAACTACTTAACTTAACAATAAAATCATTTTCGTTACGAAAGCGCATAGGCTCTTTCCTCTTCCGTGTCTGCAGCACTCTGCAGAAAAAAAAAACAACAGAGTGTGAAAAGACCGCCCAGTGTAGCGTAACAAACGGACCTTCTCTCCTATTGGTTGGCGGGTAAACCCAACCCTTTTTGTCTTGTCTGAGGTGCCGCCTTGTTCTTCAGCTTGTCGCCTACAAAATGTTTTGTGTCTTGTGTCGTGCCCCCCCCCCCCCCCCCCCCATGAAACACGTTTGTCTGATGAGACCACGTGACTCCCATTAGGCCGCAGTCACACCTTTGAGACAGCCGTCTTATCAATGTTTTATGGTTTCAGCTGTCTTGTCGTTTGCCGCATCAATGTACCACAATGCTTTGCGTAATCTGGGCGGTGCGTGCCTGCGTGGGCGGTGCGAGGACATGCGGAACCAGATCCACGTGTTGCTTGTTGTTGCTGCTGTTAGCTGCCGGAGACAGTAGCTTGTTGGTTGTGTGTGGTGAAAAAATGGTTTTTTGGAGAAGAAAGAGGGCTCTTGTCCTGGCGATGTTGGTGGCGAGGAGAAAGAGGGAGAGGGAGACGCGCCAGAGAGAGCTTGTGGCTAGGAGATTGAGGCAGGAGGAGGAGGAGGAGAGAATACGAGCGAGGGAGATTCAAATGGCCCCTCCGGTCCGTAGAAGGAGGCGAGTGTGGGTCGATCCGATCTTCCGAGTTCGGAAACAACTCGGGGACGGTCACCAACTTTATTGGGAGCTACGGAGGGATGAAACCCGTTTCCACCAGGAATTCAGGATGTCTATCCAACAATTCGATTTCCTGCTGGCGAGGGTGACTCCAGACATCCAGAAGCAAGACACTTTCTACAGGGAAGCTATACCTCCCGCTGAACGTCTTGCTATCTGTTTACGGTAACTACTACAGTAACTATGTTACGTTCATTTTGTTGATTACCCACCTAGTAAATGCATCGTTAACTCGCCAATCAGCTAACGTGTGCAGCAAGGAATGCCATGTTGACTTAAATATGTTACTGTAAGCTGGAAATCATAACAGCACCAGGAATGTAAATGGATGTGAGGATGAAAGTTAATATTATATAGGCCAGGGGTCCCCAAACTTTTTCCTGTGAGGGCCACTACAGAGCTGCATAGTGCTTGTACTGTACATACTGTACAAAAATGAGCAGCTGCGTACGTCCGTGCTCTCATCCAGTGCTAATGAAAAATAAAAATAAAATCCTATATTTTGGCTATTTGGCTATTGCTTGAGGCAGGCGGGCAACATAAAAATGTCCAGCTCTGTTCAAATGGCTTTTTATAGCTTATATAGTTACCTACTGTAAAGCAGCAGGTCTTACACTTTAACATGTCAAACTCCATATTAATTAATATGATTTTCTGCCGAGGATCCCCATGTGAAAAGATGTGTTGGGAACCCCCTGGTCCAGTGCGTCATGACGCACTAGGGAACCCCCATGCAAGTAGCCCAAGATTAGACTCGTAGCGTTTTTTCCCCCGATTCGGACGATATCACAATCATGGGCTACCATGCAAGATTTGTGTTACAAAAATGAAAACATAAAGCAAATCGCTGGGTTAAAGGCGTTCAAGTGATTCTGATGCTATATTAACACATTTTGCAACACACTTCTCACTTTGAGAACCACCACTGTAAAAGCAATCATACAGATCATAATCCAATTCCAATTCAAAGGAGATTCATTGGCATGAGAAAACAAATGTTTACATTGCCAAAGCAAGTGTCACAATACACTAAAAAAAGGTGAAAATGGGGGAAGTATATGCAGTTGGAGGAGGTGCAGTATTTTGCAAACAGAGCTATGTCACTTTGCATCGTTATGCTAGAACATGGTATAAAGCTTTTTGAAACAAACTGTCACTTTGGGACAAATGACATTTATTCTCAGGACTATTGAAATAGTATGCAGACTCTGATATAAGATCTGTTTAATTCCAAAGTTAAACATTTGAATAGGAAGGAAGACACTGGAGCATCACAGACAGTTCAAGCCCTTTTTAATGCACACACAGGGTGAAGGTAAAAAATGATAAGTATAGGGCACATCTTTGTCAGGTCATGACGAAGATGTGACCTATACATAATTATTATGATCAAAATGTTCTCAAACTGTCTGATGCTCCAGTGTCTTCCTTCCTATTCGAACCCCCTTCTGCTTAACCCATTTTGGGCGGGAACCCCTTTTGGTGTTTTAAACATTATGTTATAATTTAGCTATTGAAATATATCAGATCTACAAGCTCATAGCGTGCTACGAGCTTGTAGGTCTGCTATTTTTTTTAAATCGTAAAAATGTGGCGCCACCTCTTTGAGAGGTCTAAATGGGTTAAACATTTGAATGTCGTGGGAAACATTAAACTGTCATATTATAGATGCATTATTATGCATTATGCTGTTTTTTTTATATATATAACTTTTAATTCAGAAATGTCGACCATCTGAAAAGGATGTTAATTTGTGCACTCAATAGTTGCTGTGGGCTACTTTTGAACAAATGATTTCATCATTCAGCCATGCCATTGTTCTCCAGAGCCACTATTAAAGCAATGCCATTATGATTATAGATCCGGTATATATGGATGCTGAGGTTCTGTAATATTAATAATGCAGAGCTAACATTATCTTATCAACATCAATTGTAACATGTCAGTTCAGATTGTGTGTTAACGTTGTGATTATTGTCTCTACCTATTTTACAGGTATCTTACCACTGGTCACAACTACCCGGCCATCTCCAACAGTTTCCGTGTTGGCCGCTCCACTGTGGTTGGCATTGTGCCCACTGTGGCAGCTGCCATCTGGAACACCATGGCTGAGGACTTCATGCCTGTGCCAAAGAAGGACGATTGGAAGGCTATATCCGATGTATTTGGTGAGAAGTGGCACTTTCCTCACTGTGTGGGTGCCATAGATGGCAAACACATTGCCATCAAGGCACCCGACAGATCAGGATCGCTCTTCCACAACTACAAAGGGCACTTTTCAATTGTCCTGCTGGCTGTGGTGGATGCTCTTGGCTTGTTCCGTGTGGTCGACGTAGGTGCGTATGGGGGTGGCAGTGACGGTGGAGTACTTGCAGTGTCTCATTTTGGGCGGGCTCTGACGAGGGGTACACTGGACCTTCCCGATGATGCCCCGCTCCAAAATGCTGAGCACCTGGGGCCACTTCCGTACGCCTTTGTGGCGGATTTGGCTTTCCCTCTGCGCCAGAACCTGCTTCGCCCATACACACGTCAGTCGCTCCGCACGGACACCCACCGTGTTTACAATTACCGGCTGTCCCGCGCACGGCATGTTGTGGAGAGTGCCTTTGGTGTGCTGGTGACGAAGTTCAGAGTGTTCCACGGAGTCATCGAGCTCAACCCTGACCACGCTGAGAAGGTTGTGAAGGCTACCACCGTCCTCCACAACTTCATCAAATGGGGCCAGCAGGACGCAGCCCACATGCCTCCAGTGGAGCCGTCGCTTGCTGCAGGGGGAGCAGTCAGGAGGAACTTTGATGGTCTCCAAGTGCAAAACACTTTCAGGGAGTACTTTAACTCTCCAGCCGGTGCGGTGCCGTGGCAAGAGCGCCATTTGTAATCCCCTGTGTCTTTATTATTATTTTTTTAGTTTGAAGATTATGGCCTGTATTTTGCGTGTCTTACCAGTGTAGTACCAGGTCTTATTCCCTAACTTGAGTAAACTAAAGACCTGGAGGCGTGATCAATGCCATTTGGCTATTCAGAGTGGCCAGAGAGCATTGATCACGCCTCCAGGTCTTTAGTTTACTCAAGTTAGGGAATAAGACCTGGTACTTAAGACACGCAAAATACAGCTCTGTGAGTTCCAATGAACCTGAGAGCGATGCCGTCCAGGGTCACCCATGGCGGTAAGGTCAAAGGGGAGGTTCCATTTTCTTCTTTTTTGTCCTTTTTAGTTTGAAGATTGTGAGTTCCAATGAACCTGAGAGCGATGCCGTCCAGGGTCACCCATGGCGGTAAGGTCAAAGGGGAGGTTCCATTTTCTTCTTTTTTGTCCTTTTTAGTTTGAAGATTGTGAGTTCCAATGAACCTGAGAGCGATGCCGTCCAGGGTCACCCATGGCGGTAAGGTCAAAGGGGAGGTTCCATTTTCTTCTTTTTTGTCCTTTTTAGTTTGAAGATTGTGAGTTCCAATGAACCTGAGAGCGATGCCGTCCAGGGTCACCCATGGCGGTAAGGTCAAAGGGGAGGTTCCATTTTCTTCTTTTTTGTCCTTTTTAGTTTGAAGATTGTGAGTTCCAATGAACCTGAGAGCGATGCCGTCCAGGGTCACCCATGGCGGTAAGGTCAAAGGGGAGGTTCCATTTTCTTCTCCATTTAATTTGTCTTCTCCTTGGATCGTCACCTTGTAGTGGTGGAGAAGCTTGTGAGTTCCAATGAACCTGAGAGCTATGCCGTCGGGAGCTTTGCTCCTGGTAGGGTCACCCATGGCGGACAGCTCAAGGGGGAGGTTCCAGACGAAGTGCGATCCAACACCTCTACGGAGGACCAGACACATGCTGCCATTCCAGGAGCATCACAACAGCTGGGAATGAGGATCTGAAGGCTGCAGCAGGAATTTGAGCCCCTACTATTCTTGAACTCTATGCGACTGGATCCTGACCCACATCTGTTAATGACTGCTTAATGGCTGTCTGTGTGCCCGTCTCCCCATGTGATGCAAACGCAAAGGTATCCTCCCGAAATTGAATGTACACATGACATCCCTTATTTCACCTGACAGTGGATGACCACCACAAATGACCTGCAGTCAAAATAGACCAAATAGACCAAAATGACCAAAATCTCCATCCGGCCCGGTCAGAAGCTAACAGCACTGTTACAAGCAACTGTCTACAAGCTACAGGTCCACAGTGTCATGGAGTACGCCTCACTCCATGATGAGTGCTCCACCTACAAATCTCAGTCTACTTGAAAATATTCAGAGGAATAATAAAAATAATTTGAGTTGACCAGGAGGACACTGCCAGTACAACACTCAACATCGACAGCCATAGCCACAGAAGACACATTTCTGCTGCTACAGTCCTTTACAAAATGCCCCCCCCCACTGCCCTAGGGACCTCCAGGACATGCTCCCTCCACCACAAATCAGATGGCGAAACACCCACCTTATATGGCACAGCTCCAACACCCCCCCCCCCTCCCCCCTAGGCTCCAATACACGCACATTGGACAGAACCTTTCTCCACACAGCTGTCTGTGGGTGGAACAGCCTACCAGAGCATGTAGTTGACTCCATCACAGCCAATGGCCTTCAAGCCTTTAAACGTGGAGTTCATAGACACCTCCTGACCACCCCCTCACACTGACTGTTGTGCTGCAGTGAACCGTAGGATTGGCCAATGGAAATATATATGCAGTGACAGATGACACTATGATCCCAGGTAAATGTCCCTGTGAAGCAGTAGTAACATGTAGTAATATGCATTATCAATCTCCCCACTGACATTATTGAACACACTGAGCTTGGACATATACTGTCTTATCACTGAAATCAGTATACACATGCTTTTTAAGTTTATATATACCTGAACTAAGTTGTTACATGTCATTTCTGATTGTGTGTTAACATTGCGATTGATTTTTCTCTTCCTCTTATCCAGACACCATGCCACTGGTAAATAATATCACTACATTTGCAAAAGCGTCCTCATACCAAAGTCCCTCATCACAGCTGAGTTGACACGAGAAGTTGATGATCAGTCTACAGTGAGCAGTGTCCCCATGAGCTACACACTATTCCTCCTACTTCCACAGCTGACCTACGTCACGCTGACAAACCAAAGGATTCCTAGTGCAGCTACAAAATAAACTACCATCCGAGGTAACGTCCCTGTTAAAGCATTAGTAACATGTAATAATCTGTATTCTCCCATTCCCCACTGTCAGTGCTCAGTGCAAACATGTACATCTGCTGTCTTTGATTCATGTCCACCTATCTCTGCAGAATGTGCCAAGTGGATAAGATCTAGGCCAAGCTGCTCAAAGAGGAGGCCTTCCTGGAGGGACCAGACCACCTGATCTCTAGAGCAAAGGTCAGGAAATGATGTGTCTGCCTGTGTAACTCTGTTAGTAAGATTGGATATACTGCTGTGGTTGGATACCACCTCCCCAGCCACTGCAGATATGCTACTGTATGTCCAGAGATTATAAAAATACGTGTGAACATGTGTGCAGGTACTCTGACCTGGACCAGTGGATCTCCCAGTACCAGACGGCCTTCTCCAGGCTCTCTGACCTTGACCAGTGGATCTCCCAGTACCAGACAGCCTTCTCCAGCCTGCAGGCTATAAAGCTGCCCATGCCTCGGTGAGATACAGTGACACTGTGCTGTCATAATGTGCACTCCTTGCAAATGAACCCATTAAGACTTCAGCTCGATTCTACAAAATGTTTTCTAAATCATGAAAAACCTATGTTTCTATGTCAGTGGTCCTGAAACTACGACCCCTAGAATTATATGTATTTGGCTTCCGACACCCATCTCAAAATATGTTGTTCCAGGGACCTCCCAGAAGCAAACATTTGAGTTAAAAACGTTTGTTTTGAAAGAATATATGTTCCAAATTTGCACCACATTTTCACAAATTTTCAAAAACAGCAGATTCTTCAATAGCTAAAGTATAACAACGCTTAAAACACCAAAAGGGGTTTCCGTCCTGAATTTGTTAACAAGATCAACCTGGAATGGCACTCCTACTATGCTTGACACAGTAGGTGGATTGAACTATTGGTGCACAGGCCTTCGTCTGGCTGGCAGAATGTAGAACAGCAGGAATACTATTTAGGATACTAAAACATTTATCATTGTGAATATTGTTCATTGTGTAGGAAACACCACTAGCATATGGGACGCTCCTTTCAACACTATTTCACTGGCATTATATTTTTGCTCTAATCCATCCATGTACACCTGAACTATAATTATCAACCATGCTTGTTAACATTGATGATTGTGTACCTCTATTACAGATATCTTTGCACTGGAATTGTCCATCACTCCATTTCCAAAAGCTTCCTCATACCATAGCCCCTCACCGCTGCTGTCACGTAGTGAGTACGTTCATCAGAGAAAGGTGACAAGAGGATGGAACGGGGAACCTTCCAATTCCAAGACGGCCACTCCACCTCCTGAGTCACTTGGTAATCATGATATTGTAACACTTGGTGCAAATGGTCTCCCATAGTGAAGTACGTAGACAATGCTCACTTTCATGTGACCCAAAACATTAACAAATAGCCATTGAAAAACATGTCATAATCATTCATGCGAAGTCATTTAGGACGAATGGATCAGCAATGGCTATAGAAAATGCTCGATTTTCAGTCGTCTACTGTGTAACCCTTTAAAAGTTTTGAAATGCGACACATTTGGAATTACTTAACTGCAGTGTATCCTGCAACCTACTCCGCAGGACTTATTTAGTTATTAATTTGTTTCAAAGTGTGACTTTAATATAGTGTAAGCTGAGCTTAGGTTGCTACCAACCGAATTTACTTTTAGACATGGTTCAAACGAAATTTGCTGGAGAGGGACCAAATGCTTAATTGTTGCTTATTTCTTTTGGTCCGGATAGCGTTCCCCACAGGACATTGTAAACGTAACCAAATATGCAAATGAGACATGGTCAGGCCATGGATCTATTGACAGAATAGGCTATTCTTGTGGAAGATTATTTCACTGACAAACTACAACAGAAGGTTGTTTTGTTTTTGGATATTATCAAATATCTGTGAAGAAAAACAGTGAGTACATTTAATAGTCACTTATAGGCTCATTAAAAAAAGGAAAAGGCATGCATTTCAGGCTACGGACAGAGGGCGTAACCCCACACACACACACACACACACACACACACACACACACACACACATACATGTCTAGCCACCCCTCTGCCGTTTTTTAATTCATGACAAAAAAGTCAAATAAGGGTTACATTAACATAGGAATTGATTCTGAAAAAAACAAAAACATGGTAATACATACAAAAATAAATAAAAAATGGGCGGGAAATCTATCTAGACGCAAATGGGCGTGGCCTATATGGGGAGAGCTTCCTCCAGTGCAGCCGCCTACCCAACCTGTCCCACAAATCAGAACTATACAAACTATACAGCCTCTGTACAGGCTGAACAAACCATATAGGCTGCACAAACAAAAGCAAAAGGAAATAGGAGCTGTATATACAAACTTGATACAAATCAAAACCAATACAGTTGTACCACAAAATACAAATATCAAATGTGGATTTCTAAATATTAGATCTCTAGTTCTCTACGCAAAAAAGGAACATTAGTAAATGAAATCATATCAGACAATTGTCTTGATCTATTTTTTCTGACTGAAACTTGGCTGGGTGAGCAAGAATATGTTAGTTTAAATACAGCCACCCCACCAAGTCACACCAATGCACATATACCTAGAGACAATGGGAAAACTGGAGGTGGAGTGGCTGCCATCTTCAATGCAAGCCTAACAATTAGAGCTAGAGCTACATACAAATCATTTGAAAGCTTGATTCTCAACCTTTCACACCCAAGCTGGAAATCAATACAGCCGCTGATAGTCATTACAGTGTACCGCCCCCCCCGGCGCTTACACACAATTTTTATCCGAGTTTTCAGAATTTCTATCAAGTCTAGTTCTCGAGTCTAATAAAATCATCATAATTGGTGACCTAAATATTCACGCGGACATAGGAACTGATAGCCTGAATAGAGCGTTCATCTCATTGATTGATTCAATCGGTTTCTCTCAATGTGTAGACAAACCTACACACATTCACAACCATACCCTTGACCTCATTCTGGTCTATGGTATTACAATAGAGCACCTCACAGTTTTTCCAGAAAACCGTGATCTCTCTGATCATTATCTGATCACCTTCGATTTTACATTGATCGATTATACACCACTGGACAAAAATGTCCTTGGCAGAAGTATATCCGAGAGCGCTGTAAGCAAATTCAAGGAAATAGTTCCATCAGCCATCAACTCAGTATATTTCAACAAAATAGAGGACCTTCACACATATAGTTCTCATCAACTCGATCAACTTGTTGATAGTGTCACATGCTCATTTCAAACTACGCTAGACTCTGTTGCTCCCCTGAAAAGGAAGGTAATAAAGCAACAAAGGCTAGCCCCGTGGTACAACTCGGAAACTAGAAACCTCAAGCGAACGTCTCGCAAACTCGAAAAGAAATGGCGTTCAACCAAACAGAAAGAATCATGTATAGACTGGCAGAATAGCCTCAAAATATACAAAAAGGCTCTCGACACGGCCAGAGCCACTTATTATTCATCCCTAATAGAGGGAAACAAAAGTAACCCAAAGTTTCTTTTTGATACTTTGGCAAAACTGACAAAGTTTTTCATGTCAAGGACCCCAAAAATATATGTAATTGGCCGCCGACCCCCATCTGAAAATATGTTGTTCCAGGGACCCCCCATGAAGCAAAGATTGAGTTAAAAACGATCGCTCTGACAGAATATATATTCAAAGATTTGCAACACATTTTCACGATTTTTCAAAAATAGCAGACCTACAAGCTCATAGCGTGGCACTAGGTTGCCTCGTAGATCTGCTACTTTTCAATAGCTAAAGTATAACATACTTCTGGGGGAGGAGTAGTGCGGCAAAGTATCGCTCATTTACAAAAACAATAGTCTGGAACCTGGAATTGTCTGGAATTGTCTGGAATTGTCATAAAAAAAAATATATGGCCGTGGCTCAGTGGTCCAGGCACCTTGGCTGGTAATCCAGTCTGGCAGTGTGCTGCGGGCTCGACTCCCGATCCTGACGGCCTTTACTGCGTGTCTTCCCCCCCATCTCTCTCCCCATTTCCTGCAATTGTGTTGCATGGCGTTGGCTGGCGTTGGTCGCAGTTTTGTGCGTCCGCCAGTGCCATGTGAATGGCCAGGCGGAGTTTGTTTTTTGACGATTGAGTCAGCTTGTCCATTTCATGGCCAATAAAGTACATAAAATGGTGTGTGTCGGGTTGCAGGTCCCGTCCATCCTTGAGCTGGTGCAGGACGTCCCGCTCGAAGGCGTTGGGCTGCTGCTCTGACCCTGCTCCCTCCCCAGACCCAGAGGCCGTCTGCTGCTGCTGACTGGATCCTGTTCAACAAAGGTTCAACCATGTTTATTACATTGACCTGAAATTGATTTTTTTTATTGTATTACACAATGACCCAATGTCAAATCTGACTATAGTCACACAAATATTACATTGGGGTTGAGTTGTTTTTGTCTTTGCTTTGTACACATGTTTATGGCTTTTCTGTATCTTACCACTTTCAACTTGTGATGGCTGCACCGGCATAGGTTGACCAACAGAGGCGGGTGGTCTGGCCTGATGGTTCCTGGTGGCAGGGTTCCACTCCCTGTAGGTGTGACTGCCTGATATGAAGTAAGATTTAATAGCATTATATAGAGCTTGTATTTTTTGGTGTTTGACTTGCAAATCCCAATGAGTTGTCTAAAGATCTTACCATTTCCACTAGCCGATGGCAGCACAGGCCTCTGCTCAACCACAGCAGAGGCCAGTGGTCCAGTCATCTGACTGGCTGACCCTGCAGAAGCCTGTGGTCCAGTCAGATGACTGGACTGGACTGGACTGGACCACTGCTGGTTGGCCGACCCTCCTCTGCCTCTGGCTCTGCCTCTGCCTCTGGCTCTGCCTCTGGCTGTGGCTGTTACTATGAAGTAAGTTTTAATCACAATATGAACCTTCAATTGCTTTTGGGTTAGATTCTTAAATGGAAATGGTTTCATTTGGAATGTCTTACCACTTTCAGCCATCACTGGCTGGTGACCTGCCTGGTACCCAGGTACCGTTGTTGGCAGTCTGTGGCCTGGTGACTGACTGGACCCCCTCCCTCGTCGTCTTGTGTAACAGGCTGCTAGGAAGTAAAGTTTAATCATAATATGATATTGAGCTTGAATTGTTTTTGTTGCATTTGTAAATGTCAATGACTGTCTTTTACACCTTACCACTTTCACCAGCTGGGGACTGCATATACCCGGGTCCAGGGGTTGTGGGTCTGTGGTCTGCTGCTGACCAACTCGGCCCTGCTGCTTGGCTGGTGCGAGCAGGTGTGCTGTGACTGGCAACTATGAAGAAGTTTAATCATATGATATTGAGCTTGATTTTCTTTTGTTGCATTTCTAATTGTCAATGTCTTGTCTGTACATCTTACCACGTTCAGCAGGCTGTGGACCTCTCTCCCAGGCTGGCGCTGCCAGCAGAGACTGGGACTGGCTGGGCTCGTCCTCTATTAGGTAATGTTGCAAACATGTCAGTAGACCTTTCTATTGGAATTGTAAGCCCTAAAACCTAAAACTCTAGCAAAGTGTAATTTAGTTTGGATAACTATCACAACATGTTACCTGGTACATTCAGGAACCCCAAATCGAGTGTGTACTCTGGGTCCTCCTCCACAGCCGCTGGTGACCACGTGTCAGTTGGCTCTGAAATTGTATAAAGTCTAAAGTAAGGTTTCATGTCTTAACATTTAGAGCAACGAAGGAATAAGAAAGCTTCTGCTGGCTCCCTTCTATGAAGTAAGGTTCAAACATTTATTGAATTTGTTGTTCTTGTAAACATTTGTTCTGATTAATATGCATGTCTTATTTTTACCCCTTTCAACAGCAAACTGACTGGAAATCTGAGTGGCATCTGTAAAGTAAGGGTTAACATGTTATTGAATACCGCTTTATGGCTTGATGTCAAATTTGTAATTAGTTGTCTTATTACTAATATACATAATTCTCTTACCACTGTCATCAATGTAGGGGTGGAGGACGTGGTGAAGCTGCACACTTCTTTCTATGAAGTTAGATTGAAACATATATTGTGTACACCTGTATGGTTTGGATTGGTGTTGTTTGTAAACTGTTATGATTAACATGCATATATTACCTCTTTCAGCAGGAAACGGCGAGCTGGGCACCTGATATGGTGGCAGACTTCTGTCTATTAACAAATGGGAAAGAAAATGGAAGTTCAGAATAATTCCAAGATTCAAAAGAAAAACTAATACATGAACTACAACACATTTCCAGAAATGTCATCATAGATAAGGTAAAATCAGCACTATTAAAAGTGTACAGATGCTTAGAACTAGAATCATCCTAGGATTCTCTCATGACTTTACAAAGGTCTTCTGGAAATGCAAGTTCACAATACATTGCATGTTAACGAAAGGTGTGCGACAAATTTGATAAATCTTTAAATTCTCCAGCTCAGAAAAGAAAAACCAAGGCTCTGGATGTTAGAGATGAGGGGATGCTAATCTTTTTGATAGAACTGTGTTCAGTCAAATTCACAACCACATGGTGAATGTCTGTGTAGAGCACCACCTCAAAATAATTATCTATATTATATATACAGATATATTAGAGAAGTTATACATATTTATATTATATAAATATTATCCCCACAATAGTATATAACTATATACTATATAACTATATAAATAATTTAGTTTTAACATTTTACATGAGGGGTTTCTGGAATAGCGATGCTGGCATGTAGACCAGGGGTGCCCAGTAGATCACAAGGGCTGTGCAGGTAGATCACATGACATGCTCTCAAGTTAAATTGTGGGCACCCCTGATATAGACAATAGTGGAATTGATGATGGAATTGTATTATTGTTATTTTGTATACAACTTTGTAATGCTACTGTTTGTGTGCAAAAGCAACACTCTTGAAAACAGTTTTGGAATGTGGGTTTGAACCTACTTATCTTTTTGATATAAATCAATCAAGACACCTTCAAGTAGCAGATGCCAAAACATCTACCGGTATTTCTCCATATTTAAATTATATATTTTTAAGGGCATAATTGTGTTGATTGACACAGCCGACAACGGAGCAGATTGCTTTTTCTCTAGAAGCCATTATTATTATTATTATTATACTGAAACAAAGTCGCGGTCAGAATGAGGAAGAAGAGAGGAGAGCATCAGGTGGAGGAGAGGAGAGGGGCGGGGATGAGGAGGAGGGGGGCGGGTAGTAGAATTGGTAGGCAGGGAGCAGAGGAGAGGGGGCGGAGGTTTAGCGTTACATTACGTAGGCCTCCGCCGTCCAACCCACGAGTCATATTTGCATAATTATTCACAAAAGTCCAGACAGCGGAGAATACACTGAATGTTCAAATTTGTTTTTTTTTTGGTGAAATTGATGTCAAGAAAAGCCAAAAAACACAAAATATCTACCAAAGTGTGTTTTAAATGTCACGATCCCTTTAACAACATAAAACAAGCCGTATATTTCAAGAGCAAGGGATCGCAGTAAACATCCACCCTAAATCTTCTTCTTCCACACTGGGAGAAAAACAGCATCTGAAAGTTTGATGGGATGCATTTTTACACGTCAGTGCTGTGACCACTTTTACATTGCATATAATGAGCGATCGGTTTCTTTTGCCCACGACCTGCGCGCACATAGTTCTTAACTTGTACTGTATGTGACGTTGTCTGGAAATGTGTCAATTGTCAGTGTCTAATTATTATGGCTAATATCAACACTACTACTGTTTGATTTTCCTTTTTAGGTTCCTAACTCGTTTTCAGTATGTGGAACTTCAGTCAACCCTAAACCTGGACTACCCATTCCTCAGGGAAAGCATTGGGTCTGGCTATGTAAGTTTTTATTGGTTCATGTTGTTACCTGTATCGGTACAATTCTATTATGTGTCACTGTTAACCACTGAAACTGAGCAGCTATACTTGGTAAACTAATACTTGTTAGACTGGGGTCAGCTCTATTCCTAGTTTGCTCTTTTTCCACATTCTACACCAATTCTCTCGACCAACAATAATCAATCAAAATGATAAGCTCACAATGTGTTGCAGTGTGACACGTTGTGAGCTTGTAGATCTGCTATTTTCAGAATATGGGCACTTTTCCCCCCATACTTTCTATTAAGGGTTTTCTAGTAAGAGATGCAATTCTAGTGTTTCTATTCATCTTTAACAACTTGAAAAACTTTGTTTCACAGGATGCCATGCTTGATTCACTGCATAATAAATTTAAAAAAGAAAGGAAGCTACTTGTGTCTAACAATGAAATGGCACGAATAACAGAAAAATGGACTGGAAGGAAGCGACCTCGTCAGACAGAGACAGCTGAGGTTAATCCAAGCACCATGGTAAAAACTGTCAATCTGTTTTAGCTGAAAACTAGTTTGTGCAGAATGAACGTTGGGACCTTTATGCTGATACATTTAAAGGTCCAATGTGTTGTATTTTTCAACAATTTTATGCAATTTACTTTAATCTGTAGAACTTGTTTGATTTATAGATTACAAAAGTGAATCACTCACTCACTACTTGACTGACATTTGTTCTTGTGATTTTAAAGGATTATGAAAATAACATTATTATAATAAATTATTGTATTTCTTTTATTAAGGCCTCCAATCGGAAGCAGCAATTCTGCTCTTGCCTGCACTATTCAAGGAGAAACCAGAGTTGCTGTTTGAAGTTGAGGTGAGCCATGAACCGTTCACTAGTGTGAGAAGCACTATGTAATTGAAGCACATTGTATTATTGCATTAGTTTTTATATTATCCTATGGTTGAGCCGGAGTCTACGGTCGTGCAAAGAGTCTCCGCTCGGTCTCCGTTCGGGACCACGCCCACGGTCTCCGCTCGGCCCCGTCCGCTCCCGTTCTGAAGCCCCCTGTCTCCGTTCAGTCTCCGCTCGCCGGGCCCTCCCCCTCGAGTCTCCGTTCGGCTCCCCTCGTGAGTCGGGTATAGCTGCAGCCTGCAGCTTCATAGTGGAGCGGGTGGGACCTCCTCTTCTCATGACCTCCACTCCGTTACAGTGGAGGTGGGTGTGTTCAACGGCAACTCTACAGGGACAAAAAGCTCAAAACATATAAATTCAGACCAGGAGGAGGAGTTTACAGGCGTTTGGAGGGAAACGGCGTACTGTCATGGCGGCTATGAGCGAGGTGTGTATATATTTTAAGGAAAATAAAGCGTTTAAACTCTCAAATGTAAAATTTTAGCCATATGGATAGTTTGTAATGTTGTTACTGTGTCTTTTGGGTTAACACACAGCATTGTCAAGGACAAGGAATGAATGAATTAACTACTAGCCTGGAATGTGATGATGATAGTAGGTAGCCTACAGCAAATAAATAATTGGGCTGTATTTAACCAAGATAAAATATTGTAACAATGTAATATTTAATGATTATTTGGAACATGAATAATTAGCAACTCTTTTGGGATCATGATACAGACTTTAAGCTTAAATCGACTTGAATGAGACAGCTTATGATATGATACAGTACTTTGTTTTTCATTTTCATTTAGTACTGTTCCTCAAGTCACAACCATACAATAAATATCTAGCCTATAGTTGGTTTAAAGATTTACGTTCAGGGCTAAGGGACTGATCGTTATTTATCCACCAGGGGGGGGTGGTGCAGATGTGATTTCATTTTTTTATTTTACCTCATCCCCCCCCCAGCCTCCAAATATTTTTTCGGGACCCCCCCTCAGGGACTGGAAGAATATATATGACCTCCCCCCCCCCCCCCCCCAACACCATAGACCATATTTATTTTATATTCACACCAACAGTATAGCAGCATAAAGTAAACGCTGATCGTTTATTAGGCGGCGGCCGTCTGGGGTTCATTTGGTTCCATATCCGTCATTACATTATGGTCAACACTCAACACTGATGATATGCCATTGCATTCTTCCAGCTAAAGATTTAAATATGAATCTGGCAGCTTCGAAAATAGCATACGCAGACCTACAAGCTCACAACAACACGCTGATGACGCGACGCAAATGTATGAGCTTAGATTGGCTATTTTTAAGGTGAGCCTCGTGCGTAAAGTCATTCTAGCCAAGCTGCCAAGGCAGTGGGCACCCCTCGCCTCTGTGCCCAAGCCCAGGATGATGAAAATGAATGAATGCTAAATAAATGTGTCATGCAGTCGCATACCATAATACTAGTTATACTACAGCGTCATACTCCACAGAGAAAAGCACAATTTGCGCAACATCAACGTTCAACTGCCTGCTCGGCTCATTTAGCCAGCCAGGCACCACCAAATAGTATAACTCTTTCTTTAATGTATTACAACCACATACGCAGACAAAATTACATGGCACCGCGGACAAAACACAAGTAGGCTACTAAACTTGTGGCTCATTTCCATGCGTCACACAGTCAGGGACCCTGCTGAGGATTTGGTCCACTGTTTACCCTCCTACTGCATATATCAGCGCTGCATGCAGATCGGCTATTTTTCCGTTTGTGAGGACGCACACATGAACGCGCGTTATTACGCGGCGGAGCCGCAGAGATTTTATTTATTTATAATGCGTGTGAAATCAAATGGCATGTGTGGCGTCACTGGCGTGGTGCGTGGTAAAGGGTTAAATTGTGTGACTGTCACACTCAAAGGGTGAGACATGGCAGCCCTGGCTACTGTGACGCACACACCAACAATCCACCATTGCAATGCGAGTGCGCAAAGATGCACATGATATGATAGCTGCATGCTTTTAGACCAGCCCTACCGTATTCTGAATGAGAATCTGTCTCGCCTGCATGCCACGGTTGCCACCATGTTGACGATGCGTTGTCCAAAGACGGTAGAGTCTCTTCCATCAAAATGTTCCATGCCCATCAACATAAAGGCCTCAAGGTGTTCCTGTGATGTTTTGCTACTTTCTATGTTCGTTCACAATCAATTTCAGTCACAAACAGTAACTTGTGAGAAGTTTATATCCACGACCTCAGCCCCAACATTATTATTATTGTTGTTATTATCATGCTGCGCTGATGCGGCGCTGGGTTTCACCGAGACACCTCACACCACCACCGCAACCATAGCAGCGGTGCTGTCAGCCTGCTCCTCGCCTTCCTCCTCTCTGACCGACAACACTCGCTCTTTTCAGCGGCCTGCTGCTGCTGGCCCACAATTCAAACATCGCGGTTCATAGCTTGAAACATTTTTCGCTTTTTCTACTGGAAATGTTATGAACGCAGAATCAATCTGTCCCGCGCTGTTTTGAAGTGGGTACACGTCAGGCGTAAACTACATCAGCGGCCGGGGGAGGGACCTTTGCTGGTAGAACAGAATCAGATCTACAAGCTAACAACGTGTCACCAAGCAACACGTTGTTAGCTTGTAGATCTGTTCTATTTGCATACGCAGTTGCGCACACATGGAAGATACCAAGTACACTCGCCACACAGGGTAAACTTTATATAGATATATATGAGTGAAACACTATGAAAAACAAAATAATCAAAACATTTTTTAAATACAAAATTCAGCAAAATAAAGTTGTACAACCTCCCCCAAGCCAAAATAAAAATAAACATATCCCCCCCTCAGGCTCAAAAAATAGTTTAATGACCCCCCCCTTTTTTGCACCATACCAACCTTTGATAAATAACGATCAGTCCCTAAGTGCAGAGTAGAGATGGGCTACTGCACATTTTGTTAAATATTATATAAAGGGGATAGCAAAATCTTAATGTTTCCCTCTGTTTCTAATGAAATGCATGTTTGTTATTTGAACGTAGACAATGTTTCCATGAGCATATTACATAATTGACACTATAAATAAATATAATAGAGCAAATTAAAATATTTAAAATGTCAATGGTGCCATTTTTAACCGCAGGACTGTTTTTTCTGCTTTTGTTTCTTCAGTTCCATAGCAGCATCTTTCACAAAAACCACCCACCGCCTGTGACAAAATGCACAGTGTGCTGTGTTCTTTTCCACTGCCCACTATGCCCACGTACTGGCCCTTACAAGCCACAGAAAGATGCCAAGAAGGTATTCCAACACTTGGAGTTGCATATAAAAAAAGCACTGCAATATGAAGGTTAGTTACCCTCCATTAGCTTTGTGATATGACAGTGGTTTCCAACTCTTTTCATATCACGGTTCATTATTTATTCTGCATTTGAGCCACGGACCACCATTAGATGACATTTAACCTCTCAGACCCAAAACAAAACAATTTTGTTATACAATTTACAATTTAGGCATTTAGCAGACGCTCTTAATCCAGAGCGATTTACATTAAGCAAGAACAAAAAGCATGGGAATACATCACATAAAGACATTTATCATGAAACATGCGTAGCTAAGAAAGTAACAGTGGAATATCTATAATGAAACTATACATATAAGCTATACATCTATACTACTATGCTACACATATGTACTATGACGTGCTATGACTACATACAATGCACTTATGCTGTCTACATAACATGCTATAAGTCTGTATCAAATGCTATCTAAGTCTACAGAATTGCTATCTAAGGGGGTGGGGTAAGTGCTATGGGCCATGATGGAGTCTGAAAAGGTGGGTTTTCAGACTACGGCGGAAGATTGGGAGTGATGCTGCAGTTCTGACTGCAATGGGAAGTGCATTCCACAGTTTTGGAGCCAGAAGGGAGAAGAGTTTGGGACGTGTGGAGCGTTGTCCCGGCGTTTTTAGTGAGGGTACTTCCAGCTTCCCTGCGTTATAGTTGGATAAGAGTTTCCTAATGTTTGTACCATTAGTTAAGAACAGGCCAACGGTGATGAAAAGAACAATTATTCTACATTCTCTAATATGTAGACTTCTTGTAAATGACCTAATACATGCATATGTTTAACAATAATTTAACTCAAATCAAATGGACCCATATGAGTCCATTTGGTTACAACTTCACCATTTAGCTGGGGGACCACCTGGATCCCCCTCAAGGACCACTGGTGGTCCCTGGACCACTGGTTGAAAACCACTGTTCTAACTTGTATGCAATTATCACTCGTTTTGTTTTTTTTGGGTTTCTTTTACTTTGACTGACCCACCTCAAAACAATTAATTATTTTTTAAGCCAGTCCATCTCCTTTTGTTAATTTCCTGGTTGCTACCTATCTACACACTACAGGTTAGGACCTGTCTAGTCTGTAACATTACTTAGTTTTTTTTCATAGGACCAGGAAACCACACAATGAATTGTGGACATGATCCTTTTGTCTCCTTATAGATTTCTACATTACCAGATGTAGTCAGGCCTGCAGAACTGGAGGTGGCCATTTCCACTGCCCTTTCTGCACTAAAACAATTGTCCGGAGGGAGGATGCAGAGAGGCACTTCCAAATATGCCGGCCACTGTCCGTAAAGGTTTGTGTGTGTACACACTATTCATTAAAATTTTGAAAAGTAGTACTACATTGCCTGTTAGTGTATTGTGTTGAAAACCCTGTCTGAGGTTAAACCTTTGACTCTTTTTGTCTCAGGTAGAGGAAAAGCTGAGTGACCCCATGACCTCAAGAGGACAGGCTGACCCCATGATGTCCAGACCACCGGCTGACCCCATGATGTCCAGACCACCGGCTGACCCCATGATGTCCAGAGGACAGGCTGACCCCATGATCTCCAGAGGACAGGCTAACCCCATGATGTCCAGACCACCGGCTGACCCCATGATCTCCAGAGGACAGGCTAACCCCATGATGTCGAGGCCACCGGCTGACCCCATGATGTCCAGGCCACCGGCTGACCCCATGATGTCCAGACCACCGGCTGACCCCATGATCTCCAGAGGACAGGCTAACCCCATGATGTCCAGACCACCGGCTGACCCCATGATGTCCAGAGGACAGGCTGACCCCATGATCTCCAGACCACCGGCTGACCCCATGATCTCCAGACCACAGGCTGACCCCATGATCCCTGACGGACAGGATGACCCTGACAGACAGGTGGACACATCTGAAGACTGCAACGGACAGGAGGACTGCAGCCCTAGCCTGGACAACAGTCCCCGCAGAGTGCAGCGAGCAAAATCGGCGAGTAGTATTTGTCAATACTGCAATGTAGAGATGCTAAAAAAAAAACATGAAGAAGCACATTTATAGGAAACATACAGACACTACTGTCCGAGACATAAATGCTGATTCTCATCTGGATGCTCTATGCATAGATCTGAAGAATGGCATATATGCGGTGAAGAAATCTTTTCATGGACCATTTGTGCCTCTACATGTCCAAAAGAAAACCTGGGGTATAGGGCATCACATCATGTGTGAGTCCAGTGAATGTCAAAGGGACTGCGAGTTTGCAGTCCGGAGTGGTATTGTGACATTTCAATGCCATCATGTCCGCTCTTTGGATTACAGTAAAGGCAATGCCGTCCAGACTGCACTCCACGAAGACACTTTAAGTAGTATGGTGAAAACCAAGTGGTTTGGAGAGAACAAAAAACAGCAGTGTCTCCAGCTGCAGTTACAGGCAGTTGCTGCTGTTTCCATGAAGTCAGAACACAAACGATACATTTCCATCTATGAACCAACAGTAAGCTATTACAGTCGACTTGGGCGAGTCATGGTCACTTATGACACAAGAGTCAATACATGGCACTGTCCATGTGCAAAGCCACAGCAGTCATGCATTCACAAATACATGGCCAAATGGCATTTATTTGAGACACAGGGACATCTCTTCAGGAAGGTACGGAGCACAGAGAGGACGTCTGACAATGAACAAGAACCATTATTGGAAACTGTGGGTATAACATATCCTCCTGAAGATAACCAACTACACAGGATGGTCTCATACATTCATTCCTCCAAAAAATACCCACCTGTCTTACCTGAAAATGCCCTATCGGTCAGAAATGAAGAATGTCCACGAAAGCTTATTCCGGTAGAAACTGTGTGCTCTGCATGTCCAGGAAACCTAGTTCTTGGCCCACCAGTTCTCATCACAAAACAAGCACAGATTGTGTCTTTGACAGCTGTTCTGAAAGGTAAGCCAAAGTCTGTGTTTTGGGGGTTGGTGATATAGAAAAATATAATATCACGATTATTTTTCAAACATTATCATGAGCCACAATATTATCACAATTGTACAACCACCTGCAACTACAAGGTAACAAAAACAGACCATTTATTTTAGAAGTACTTTTTTAATGAAACCGTTGTTATACATAAGTATAAATTGAGATGTACTGCAAATCATAGACTGCATTCACTTATTTCAAGATATCGTATGTCCATATCGTGGACGTGGAGATATTATCACCATATCGCCAACCCCAATTCGTTTTTCAGCCTCACCTCTCCCCCTGCACCCCAGAAATAGACTGACCACCTATTCCTCTCCTCTCAGGCGTCCACACCTACTGCAAACAATGCAGCAAGTGTGGGATGCTTTACAGGTACCAGGAGTACCAAGATGGTCTGCATAACTTTGACGATGGCGTCATTTTAACCTTTCATCTTTGCATCTTCCTGCGGAACTCACTCCAGGTACGGTGCATACGATATACAGAATATTGTGAACAAGTTAATTTTCTTCTGTAATATAATAAAAAGTGAAACTTTATTTAGTTTGTAGTTTGTGTTGGCTAGACCACACTCTGGCATCACGTGCATAGATGGGCCCTCAGTGTCAAAACGTCTAGTAATTGTTTAAAAAAAAAAGGGATAACCCAATCCATCCATTGCTGTCTCAAGTATTTTCAATTTATAAACATGGCACAATAAAAACAATGAGTCAATGGTCCCAGTCTGAGTAGCCGCCAAATCTGTTTGTTTTGGGAGGTTTGAAACTTGGTCTTGAGTGAAATTGAGATGTTGCAGAACCAAGCATAGTCATAGTGGGGTTGAATGTAATTGAACCATTCTTTTGTGCAGTACATGCACTTTTTCTTATCTGAATCTATTGTATGTTTCTCACAATGATGGTTAAAAAAATAAAATAAAAAAATTGATTTAGTGTCCGTTGTGCCATTGCACAATAAATGCTTTATTTGACCTTTTTATCTTTCATAGGCTCACACGGCTGTTGGGCGAGTGTTTGATGCCCTTGAAGAGACACTGAAGACGGTGTTGCCAAGCCGGGACCGGCTTCTTCATGCATATTTGCATTTTGAAGCTTTAACAGCACATGAATACAAATATACATGTGTGAACTGTGGAAACTTCCCACCTGTAGTGGTGATGGATCTCCACAAGAAGGGGGTGTTCAGCATGCCATGTAAGTCTCTTTCATTATATAATAAAACGAGACATTCTTGATCTAATGACTATTATATTAATGACAGTGTTTTGTGTGACTGTTCATCCTTAAGTCAGTGATATTGAGCCAGTCCCAGAGGACTTCACAGGGGAGGTGGACTGTGAACATTTCTGGGATTCCGTGTCGATGGACCTGATTGGCAGAGGGCTTACGTCAAGTAAGTATAATTATATATTGTGTACTGTAGTGTAGATGTCTCTGCATTAGAATGAAAATAATTTATGCTTGTGACTATAACATTGCAGCAATAAAATCATGTTTTCATTGGCTTAACATGTTTAACAACTATGTAATAACTACATTTATACTTACACATTAGTCTAAAATAATTAAGCTGTTAATTAAATTGTTTTCAATATGTCATTCTGATTTGCAGGTAACAGGAAGAATCCATTCACTGTACACCCAAGTTACAACTTTTGGGCGCCATGGATTGGGCGAGGCACAAGAAGGTCCAACACTGTACTAAACACAGAGTTTCTGAAAGCTCAAGGTCCCAGACACTCGTCCGAGGAAGGTGACATCAATGTTACCGAAGATCGGCTGATAAATGAATTGATGAATTTGAAGGTATGATTGTGACTATGCATATCCCTTTCTTTTTCTTCCTTTACTCAAATTACTGTCATATCTTTCTGCTACAGCATCACAGACTCAATCAATACTGTATAGAGCAGTTTGGAAGAAAAGGCCGGCAGAGCGCTATGCCATAGTTGTACACTATGGCATATGAAAGGGTTAATTCAGATTGTGGCAGTTAATGCTGTAGGTCGGAAGTACTCCCCATTAATATAGTGTCCCCATAGTGGGCCTTCTGGTCTTACCACGTATTTCCTACATCTTTAAGTCCAAAAATCTGAACGAACCATTTTACCGACACAGGTGGATGCAGTGCGTAAGCTCTGTACTGAATGTGGTGTCGACTCAACCGGCTCAAAGATGGATCTCCTCCTTCGCCTCAGGACCAAAATGGAGAATAGACAGGCCTATGACCGAGTGTTCCAGAAGATCTGGGGAGCATCAGGTGAAAACTTTGCATTTTTTGGGATTGTCATTTACTGCCATCATTTGCAGCATAGGTCGTCATGAACGGTACTCGAACATGCAACGCGCTGTCAGGCCAGAGCCTATATGTGGCATGCGCCTGGACCACTAGGCAAGCAGGCGCCCCGCCATCACTGGTCATTGCTGCTATTAACTGTACTGCTTCATATTCCCAATTGTTTAATTCATACTACAATACATACTATAATTCAAAGGAGCTTTATTGGCATGAGAAAACATTTGCATTGCCAAAGCAAGTGGCAGCAATCTTTTGAAGTTATTTTGAGACAAAGCTGCATTTTTCGTAGTAGTTAATTGGAAAGACAAAATATTACTTCATAATATTCTTAATTCATTCTTTTCCATCTATCAAGGTGGTTTGGCTGCCATCAAGTGTCCCTGCGGTGTAGTTTACAGCTTGAAGTTTGACATTAGAGCAGAGGGCCCAAGAGACTTCGCTGATCTGCTTCTCTCGTGGAAACATCTCCCAAATGTCTCGGTGTACGACTTTGCAAGAGGTCTTGCAAACCACACCAATGTGAGAGTTGGTGTGAGAGAGCCAGGACGTTTGCCATTCCAGCCACATGAAGGCCGCCTTGCTCCTTCAACCCCTGAGAACATCCAGGCAGCTAAGGACAAGAAGCTGAAGATCAGCCTTCCTTGGCTTTTGGAGCCAAACGCAGACTTTGGTGATGACAGCCATCCAATAACCAAGTCCTCTGAACATTACGTTTTAAGTGACAAATTACATGAAAGTAATAGTAAAGACGAGAGAGACTTGCTGAGAAGGATTGAGCTCGTACCAGAGCTAGCTGGTCGGCTAAACAGCCAAGTGGTTGAACAGTTCTTTTCGGAGATGCGGAAGAACAATTACTTCCTTAACAACATGTCCCCTTCAGCTCACATATTTCTTGTTCGAAACATTGTTCACCACTACAATGAGAAAAAGGAGCGAGAAACTGTGGCAAAGCTGAGGAAAAAAGGACTCAATGTCAGCATGACACTGGACACACTTGGGAGGGTGGTAGCAGGTAACATGTTTATCAGTAGTAAACATGCAATTCGATGCAATTCAGGATGTATTTCATATCTGTTTTCTGTCATTAGCTCAACAGACCTCACCAGAGCAGGCTCCAGTGGACACAATAGGGCTGTCACCAGACAAGGTTATAAGGTCGACACAACCAAACCACAACACAGCACGTATGTAACTTAAATAGGGTTACATAGTTCATATTGTGTGATTTCATTTGCATAATGGTTAAAAGCTGTTAATTGCTTATAATATTTACAGTTAGTTATATGTTGACTTCATCTTGCAGTGCAGGCAGATGTGCACCACTGTGGGGATCACTGTGAGGCTCTCACTGTGATTACAAACATCAGGCCCTGTCGCACCTCATGGACACCAGCAGTGCATCATCCCCTTCAAGAGCTCTTGGTATGTGGTTGCATTGCTGAGACAAAGATTTAATTTGTTTGCCATTGTTTTGCAGTTGATCCAAGTCTCGGAGCATGTCTTTCCAGGCATATGTTGACGTAGTTGAATTATAGAAATATACACATTTCCTCCTGTGCACAGTTTTGTTGCAATTTATTTTTCTTGCTTTAATCCCTTATTTGTTGACATTCTTCGTAATGTGTAGGTCAGCTATGTACTAGACCAGACCAGACCAATGGAGGAGCTGGTCATTAAAGAACATCATACATGCCTCACAAGAGAGAACCTTCTTACCCTAGGGCTAAGACGAGACATGGACTCCATGGTGGTGAACATTTTTATTCTGAATTTCTGAAGTAATCACATTTTTCTGGAATTGAGAGGATTAAAGTTATGTCTTTACAGGTGGGGGATGCGTGCTTGAGGCTCATAGGTGAAGCCATGCAGTATCAGGTAGGGGTGTGGGACAAATTTGTTTACTTACTTGGAGGTCATCGCTCCCAGTGGCGCATAGGCCATCTACAACTCTTCTATATCCAACACACTTTTGGTCTGTCCTCCCCCACCCCACCACCCTATCTTCTACAGGGAAAAGGGGTATTCATTGTGGATCTTCATGTTCCACCTACCTGGCTGGAACCCACTCACTGCAACCCTCTAACATGTCTTCCAGTAAGTACCATGGATGTGCAGAGGAAATTGGATGTGCATTTAAAAAGGGCTCATTAGCCGGAGAGAAAATCTTTTAGACATTTCTACTGTATTTCATGAAAAGTTACATTTGTTATATGATAACACTTGTATATCAGTATTCAATCTTCAATGTGTAGAAGGGCAGGGGCTTTGTCTGCATATGCCTAGTAAGCACACACAAATGCACAACTATTTGTAAAAATCTTTATTTAAATTACGAAAGAAGAAAAAGATTTGACTGAAAAGCAAAAGGAGCTGTACATTTAATTAACACTTTAACTGCTACAGGTTCTAGCGGACCAAGGCTTACTGGTGCTAAGGGGTTAACATGGGCTTTTTGAACTTTTTGGGGGGCCCACAGCGAGGGGCCTCTTATAGCGAGAATCACACCGCATAAATCAAAAGAAAGCCCAACTTGTCCACTAATTAAAAAAAAAAAAAAAAGATTCTACCATCTTCCATTCTGGAGATATTGACCTTTTTCTAACACCTGCTTTTGCCTGCACGCTGCTCGTGAAAAAAAACAACAGAGATATGGAGGAAAACAAATACACATTGATCCCATGTACAGTTTGTCACTAATTGGCTATTGAATGCAGCTTGCGCCCACCAGAGAACTTTAGAGAAGGCATGGACCCGAATAACTATTATTCACAAAATAAGGCCTATAGCGACATGTACATACTATATACCGTATGAAACAGTAGACTCTCTGCTTTCATAAGAAAAATACCACCCAGAAAAATCACACCCCTGTGAAGTGAGCAGTGCAATTGCACTGCTCACTTCACAGGGGTGTGATTTTTATTATTATTACAGTATTAGTATTTTTCTTATGAAAGCAGAGAGTCTACTGTTTCATACGGTATATAGTATGTACATGTCGCTATAGGCCTTATTTTGTGAATAATAGTTATTCAGGCCCATGCCATCTCTAAAGTTCTCTGAAAAAGATAATTTTAGAGAAAGCATGGACCTAACAACTAAATATTCACAAAATAATAATGTACATACTGCAATGTTGCACTGCTTACTTCACAACATTGCACTGCTCACTTCACAGGGGTGTGATTTTTATTATTACGAGTAAGACGCACGAACGCGGAAAGCGAACGCAGATCGTAAATTGCAATAACAATTAGAACTAGAACTGCACTCTGCCGAGTGCATACTTGCTTGTTGCACACTAGTAGGCCATAAATGGCCTACTAGTGCGCAAGCAGAGCGCGCAAGTACTTTCGACCGCTGGAAACTATCACATCTCAGTATCTCTGTGAAGGAACGTTTGAAATGTATAATCATTACGTGTAACTATTTGCTACCTAACTACTTTTTTACAGAAAAATGAATCATTGATATGTGATATATAAACTGAATTAAAATATATTATACAGTATAATTATTTTATTACTTATTGTAAATTGTCAATTGTTTTAAATGTATTTCATTTTGTACTATAGTGATATTAATACTAAATCATGATCAGAGTAATATGTGTCTCTAACTTCAATTTCTGTAATAATACTTTCAAATTTGTTGAAATATACATGATCTAAAATACTTCCGAAATCTGTAGTTGGATTTGTTAACCAGATACCACATTACGTCATCGTTGAGAGCTGGGACCAGAGTACATGTGTGTATTACCGTGGGCTCTCATACAGAGTATGTAGTTGTAATTTGATTAGCAGTATACTGTGGTTACTTGGTTCCAAAAAGTGACAGCCAAGTCTTTTTCAACGGTAAGTCTGTGCCTGGTTTGCTGGGACCAGTTACCACATTACGTCATCGTTGAGAGCTGGGACCAGAGTACATGGTGTGTATATGTATGACTAGCTCTCAGTGATGACGTAAGAGAAATGGTCATCTGTGTAATCTGGTCCCACCAGATACCACATTACGTCATCGTTGAGAGCTGGGACCAGAGTACGCGGTGTGTATATGTATGACTAGCTCTCAGTGATGACGTAAGAGATATGGTCATCTGTGTAGTCTGGTCCCAGCAGACCAGGCACAGATTTACAAATTACAAATCACATTACAACTACATACAGAGTATGTAGTTGTAATTTGATTAGCAGTATACTGTGGTTACTTGGTTCCAAAAAGTGAAGCCAAGTTTTTTTCAACCGTAAGTCTGTGCCTGGTTTGCTGGGACCAGTTACAACATTACGTCATCGTTGAGAACTGGGACCAGAGTACATGGTGTGTATATGTATGACTAGCTCTCAGTGATGACGTAAGAGATATGGTCATCTGTGTAGTCTGGTCCCAGCAGACCAGGCACAGATTTACAAATCACATTACAACTACATACAGAGTATGTAGTTGTAATTTGATTAGCAGTATACTGTGGTTACTTGGTTCCAAAAAGTGAAGCCAAGTTTTTTTCAACCGTAAATCTGTGCCTGGTTTGCTGGGACCAGTTACAACATTACGTCATCGTTGAGAACCGGGACCAGAGTACATGGTGTGTATATGACGTAATGTTGTAACTTGTAACTTGTAACTAGTCCCAGCAAACCAGGCACAGACTTACGGTTGAAGAAAACTTGGCTTCACTTCGAAGAGACCAAGCGAAATGATTACTTGCGCGCTCTGCTTGCGCGCGTATCTATAAGGTGAGACGCGAGACTGGATCGGATTGTGTCTGGACATGTTTGGAAAAAAAACCAACGACGATCGTGGATGGATGCGGCAGAAGCAGAACGTCAACGTGTTTGGAAAAAAAACAACAACAAGAAAGGGGGATGGATGGTTGGATGCGAGCAAAGCAGAAGCAGCACGTCAACGTGTTTGGAAAAAAAATAACAACGAGAAAGGGGGATGGATGGTTGGATGCGGCAGCAGCAGAAGCAGCACGTCAACGTGTTTGGAAGAAAAAAAACAACGAGAAAGGGGGATGGATGGTTGGATGCGAGCAAAGCAGCAGCAGCAGCAGCAGCAGCAGTACGTCAACAATTATAGGAATAGACGCTATGGCTTGCGATCAGCGACCAACGTATCATGGCGGTCCCTCGATAATGATGTGCAATCTGTCCATGACTAACTCCACATGTGTCTGGCAAACGTTATGAAATCAAATGCCGATCGTTGCAGGTTTATATACGGGCAGAGAGCAAATCGCGTTGTATCTTGTTCCGAGAATGAGAGTGCAAGGCAAGCCTTGCAGTTGAAAGCAGTGGGGACTCGGGAGTGGGGGGGGAACTGCCAATGCGATCCAAGAGGAAGAGACCCCCCCCCCCCACCATTCTCCCTCGGGAGAAACCATGTAGAAACAGGAGGGGAGGGGGAATCGAGTGTATTCACACACACAAGAGCATTGTCCCATCCATTTTAGATCCCCTGACATCTGCGTTGGTCTATGCCGGACGGCCGTCTCCATTACGTCGTACGTCCTCGCATAGACCAACCAATAGGCGGTGCCAGACGCTTCTCAGACCAACACCTCTTTTCAGCAGGGGGGGGTTTTAACTCTTTTTAGAGCCAATCGGTGTTACATTATGAGTTGTCCGGGCGCAAATATAGTTGAACTATAGTAATCAATAAAAAAACGTTTTTTGGACCATAAAACGTATAAAAACGTTATGCGCATATCAGGGGTGGCTATAATAAAACGTTTAAAAACGCTTTCAGCATTCTAAGTGTTAAGAGACGAGCAAAGATGCCAGAACTGTAACATTTGCCTCTTTTCTTGGCCAGTTCACACTTGTAAAGAGACTAAAGTCTCTTTCATACAAAAGGCAAAACATTATAACAATGTATAGTTGGCTAAGGGAATCTTAAAAAAAGCTACATGCATTTGCAATATTTTCTTGTTTTAAGGTAGACGCCCACAAGAAGGATGCGTTGATTTTCCCCCTGTGGATCCCAGGGCACTTTGTTCTGTGTGTAAGTGAATCTTTATTGATTGCAAAACCACACTGATGGAAAGAATTATCATGTTGTGAGCATGTAGATGGCTATATTTTGTGTGCATTGACTTAATCTGTAGCTAAATGGACATTTTGTGTTCATTGACTTGATCTGTAGCTAAATGGACTTTGTGCGTTTACTTCATCTGTAGCTAAATGGTGTGGGGCCCACTGGCTTCATCTGTGATGTAATTGTGTGAAGACTCAATTTCAGGATTGTTTTCCCGAATCCCTATAGGTTATGAAGCTATTAAAGAGAGAGATTCTCTTCCTGGACTCTCAATTTCACAGGGGACAAGGCTTTGCTCCAACGCCTTATCTAAACATCTTAAGGTTTTAAAACAGTTTGTTTGCTGAAAGTCGTGTTCTCCAGACTTTCTCAAACTTGAAAGTATTATTTTGGCAGTCATGATGTTCCCTGAATAGCAAACAGTTTGCACTAGGGCTGGGTGATACGGACATTTAGGCTGATATGTGAAGGCTATATCACTTGAATGTAAGCCTTTAAAACGAGGAAAAGAGAACACTTCACACTATGACATAATCTGAAATCCCAGGCAATGTCTATTCTAATGTCATGATGACGTTATAAAATACGTATATCGCCCATTCCTAGATTGCTCTGCATGTATTTAGGGCTTGCATGTGTTGGGTTGTAAGGTGGATGTATTGGTGGATGTATTGGGCAGTTATGTTTACATGTCTGCCTAATATTTGATCATGTTCAAATGACAGCAACGTACATGTGAATTGTGATGTCATTGTTTTGCAATTAAGTGAATTAACTATCGACATGCTGACATTGATTAAAGGAATGGATTAGCACAGAACCTTACACTATAGATTAAATTTCTCAGCTCAACATTGGAACCGGGTGATCAATGTAACCATTTTCAGTTCCTAAATCAAATTCTGTTAGACAATTGTTTTCAATTCTATTAGACAATTGTTTTCAAAGTGTTTCAAAATGCTCAGAGTTCTGTTCCTCTGAATTTGGAGTTCTGTTCCTCCGAGATGCTTGAACCTTCTAGACCTGATTCTAGAAGTTACTAATTTTATTTCTTTCCATCAGGTCTCTTAAGCCCCATTCAGACCGAAGAAGCAGAAGCTAGCTTCTGCTTCTTGGTCCCATGTTATCTCTATGCAGAACAGCTTCTGCGTTTAAAAGCTGGAAGAATAGCTTTTTTTTGTTTTTGCGTTTTTTTTTTCTCACCGAACCTTAACTTTAAAGCAGCTTTTAAAAGCTGGAGCTTTAAAAATCTGCGTGTAGCCAATCAGAGCACAGCGTGGTTTGAGGAGGCGGAGTTGAGCTCATTTTACGAAACCAAAAAGCTTTGGAAAAGCTGTCCGAGCCAATTGTCCGCATTAAAAAATAAACTTTTTAAATATGGGCTGTATATGAAATATGAATGGATATTTGGCAAGACCATAGCATATTTAGTGATAGAAATTAAAGTTTATATGAGAAACAAGTTGTCGAAGCGGTGAAAACAGGTTGTGTTCCGTGTTCCGTCGCGAGTGTCACGTTTCTGGGGACAAGTGATCGTGCATTCACCCCCCCCTCCGGTTCTCATCGAAGCTATGGATGGACTACTGAACTGAACTCTCCAGAACGCTATCCGTCGCTTGTGGACTGTTTGTGGACTAAACAGTGCACACACACACGGTTGATAAATTAGCAGATATAGATAGATAGACAAACAACTAAACAATATAGTTGTGTCGGAGTTTTCCCCAAAACCTTCCCCGAGAAGAGTGGAGGAGCAGCCCGCTCTCAGCGCGTTTCTGTGCCGGTCCTCGTGTGTTTTGCTGGACGTTTCCTCGCACTAAAATTAATTGCCCTTGTCGCGGGACCTCGCCCTGAGCACAGGGAGTTGACCACTGGTGTACGCTCCTCGACACCCAGTCTCAATTTAGGGGGTCCTCCGCGGGCCGGGCCACAGGGTCCAGAAGTCGGTCCACTTTCGCTCGAGGTTTCTCCTCGACGACGGGGTCTGGCCGCAGGTCACCCGAGGCACTATCACCGTGGTACAGTGGCGCTAGTAATGTACTACAGGAGTGGGGCCTTGATCATACCTTATATCAGTTGTATGTACCCCCTCTATTTATGCAATATGTTGCCCATGTTTTGTGATTGGTTTGCTGCGTTCTGAATCGATAAACCAATCGCATATAAGATTTATTTGAGGGAATCATTTAAATTGGTCTATTGCGTTCATGTAGGCCTATCGATGAACCTCATACCAAAAGTTGAAAGATAGTAGATAGCCTATATTTATAGATAGATAGAACACGTGTGTGTGTGTGTGTGTGTGTGTGTGTGTGTGTGTGTGTGTGTGTGTGTGTGAGAGATATTGAGCACCGTGGAGGAGCCGACACGGGGCTCACTTGCGAGCCAGTTCTCTCTCAGTGCCCCTGCAGTAATTACCCCCTCCCGGTTCCCACCGAGGTGAACAACTGAACCCCGTAGCTGTCTCTGACCGTGGACTAAACACACACACGGTTTATAAATGAGCATATATATATATATATATATATAGTCTATAGACAAAGAACTAAAGTCCAGAGTCCCCAGCGCGTCGTATGCACCGCGTGTGTGTGTGTGTGTGTGTGTGTGCGCGAGAGAGATCAATAATTAATAGCCTTTATTATAAAGGCTATTCATTATTGATCTCTCTATGCACATGCATATCATACAACTGATATAAAGTTTATATCAGTAAACGGTGAGGGTCCGTGGGGGTGGTGGAGGAGCGGTCTCCTACTGCCACATATAGCCAACCGAGGTCAGTGACAGACAGACAGCGCCGAGATAGGGGCTCACTTCCACGGGAGACTTGGGACTGAATGTCCGGAAACCGCACGTAAACATAAGCTGTTTTAATTGCTTTTACGACGTGCTGGATATATACAATTGTATTTCTACGGTATGCTCTTTCTAAATCAACATTAACATTACATACAGAGCCGCCATTTAAAAAAATGCCCGGAGGGTTTCGCTCGTGGCCAGCTGGGGGAGAGGAGAGCGGAGTGGGGGGGAGACATGAGCGCTGAAGACGGGGAGGATTGAGATCCGGTCCGTTCGGTTATTTACAAACAAGTTTACCAAGATTATATTATTTATTCATCGATGAATGGTTATGATGTAACTAAATATATAATTATTTCTCCTCTACAGTCGCTATTTTACATTTTAGACTTTCAAATGCGCATCTGCTCAAACTGCCCGTCTCTCGTCTCAAAGCCAGACAGCCAGTCCAGGCAGCTTGAGTGACAGGTACCTTGTACACGCCCACTTTCTCAAAAAAAAGCTGCGTCTTTTAGAGTTCTGCTTTTGCTTTTTAAAGCAGCTTCTTCGGTCTGAACGGAGCTTTACACAATATGTCATCCCAGGAGAAGCATGGTCAGAAATAACAGGCCTGGAGATTGAGGTAAAATTATTTTGCAAAGAACATGTATCAGTTTTTAGTCATTAATACTATTAAACCTATTTCTCATTTCACACATTTACTTTGTTATCGTTGAATACTTGATTGAAACAATACTTTATTGATAGTACAGTACATTCACACTGAATACTACAAAAATTACACTGGCTTGTTTCCATCGTGGTCCATGTAAACGTGGTCCATGGAAACATCCAACAGCTCTTGTCCATCAGAGGTAAATAATCCATGTAAAAAGGACATTAATTGTGGGCTGGTTATTTCTTCATTGCAATTTTGTACCATTTGAGCAATGCGCCTACAAGACTAATTTGGAGTGTTGAAGGCTTTCTGCTTCTGCAGACTGTTTTCTCAACATTCAACAACTGGACAATACAATGTACAACATAATAAATGCAGATAAAACGCAGCTAAAAATATTAATGATAACCCTAATTCAAGATCATTAAGCCACATTTCACAAATCTTTAAGCCATTGAACTTTTTCGGTTTATTTCATTTAACATGTCTTTTATATAGGGTCTCCCGAAACAACTCTCGGGAAATGACTGTGGCGTCTTTATGCTAATGGTGAGTGAAAATGTTTGCAGAAGGGGGAAAATATGAATTGGCATTGGCCCATCTGTAAAAGAGACTGTCCAAATGTCGGTACTCTCTGACACAGCTTTAATTTGTTCACATTGCCCCAGCCATTTATTAACATTTTGTTGTAATACTGCCCACCCCCAGTCTATTCTGAGTGCTGAATTAAAAAAATTAATTGCACCAACACGAGTTTACTATATTTGCAGTATGCCTGGTATGCTGTGATGGAGGCTCCATTTGACTTCACAATTGTAAGTACAATTTACAATTTAGGCATTTATTATTATTATATACCGTATGGGATTATATTATTATAAGTACATATAATAATATATGTACATATGTATATAATAATCAATGATATGCTTAAAATAGTGCTATTATATTTTGGGGACACCTCGCTGCGGTCCCAAAGAGTTTCCCTTCACTTTTCCTCTCTTTTCTGAGAATTCAGAATATGACATTGTGATTTGATGTAAACGTGGAGGTCTGGGTAACCCTTCATTTTACGGTACGGTAATTACCAGGTAACTACCAGGTAATTACCTGGTAATTACATGGCAATAGTAGGTTTTACATGGTAAGTACCCGGTAACTACTATGTAGTTACGCGGAAATTACTAGGTAAATACCAAGTATTTTCCCTGACAACTACTAGGTAATTACCCTGTATGTATAACAATTTACTGTATAATTACCTGGTAATTACATGGAACTTTCCATGGTAAATGACCCACTAGTTGCCAGGTAATTACCAAGTATTTTCCTGACAACTACCTAGTAATTACCCTGTATTCATAAGTATTTACTGTGTAATTACCAGGTAACTACCCAGTATTTATAAGTATTTACTCTGCTACCAGGTAAGTTACCCATTAGGTACCAGGTAATTACCAAGTATTTTCCCTGACAACTACTAGGTAATTACCCTGTATGTATAACAATTTACTGTATAATTACCTGGTAATTACATGGAACTTTCCATGGTAAATGACCCACTAGTTGCCAGGTAATTACCAAGTATTTTCCCTGACAACTACTAGGCAATTACCCTGTATGTATAACAATTTACTGTATAATTACCTGGTAATTACATGGAACTTTCCATGGTAAATGACCCACTAGTTGCCAGGTAATTACCAAGTATTTTCCTGACAACTACCTATTAATTCATAAGTATTTACTGTTTAATTACCAGGTAACTACCCAGTATTTATAAGTATTTACTCTGCTACCAGGTATAGTTACCCATTAGGTACCAGGTAATTACCAAGTATTTTCATGACAACTACCAGGTAATTACTCTGCATCTATAGGTTTTTACTATGTAACTACTCAGTATTTGAAGTATTTACTCTGCGACCAGGCAAGTTACCCATTAGACCCTATAGGTAATTACGAAGTACTTTCGACAACTGCCATATAGTTACTGGGTATTTATAAGTATTTAATGTGTACTTACCAGGTAACTACCCAGTATTTATAAATATTTACTCTGCTACCATGCAAGTTACCCAGTAACTACTAGGTAATTAACCTTATTTATAGGTTTTTACTATGTAATTACCAGGTAACTACCCAGTATTTACTCTGCTACCAGGTAAGTTACCCATTATTTTCAACAACTACTAGATAGTTACGGGGTATTTATATGTATTTACTGTGTACTTACCAAGTATTTTCCTGACAACTACCAGGTATTTATATGGTAACTGCGTTTACATGGGTACTACCCATGTAGACACATAGGTAGTTACACGAGATCGCCAGTTGTTACTAAGTAATTTCCTGACAACTACAATGTAATTACCTGATAGGTACCCAGTAAGTAAGGAGGAACTGTACTGTGAAAGGAAGTGTGTTCTATTTCCATGATATTACCATGTACCTACCTGGTAATTGTAGATCATGTTCCTCCTTCATTACCCATCATGGTGTATTTTGAACAGGCTACCCGGAAATAACAGATAATAACTTGGTATTTACACAGTTGGACCACATACGTTAACAGGTAAAACCTGTCGAGTTACCCTGTAAGAAAGGTGGAACTGTACTGTGAACGGAAGCGTGGCTTATTTCCATGATATTACCATGTACTTTCACTGTAATTGTAGGTTATAATCCATCATTACCCACCAGGATATTTTGAACAAGTTACCTGGTATTTACACAGTTGGACCACATACATTTTCAAAACGTTAACCGGTAAAACCTTTCAAGTTACCCTGTAAGAAAGGTGGAACTGTACTGTGAACGGAAGCGTGGCTTATTTACATGATATTACAAGGTATTTACCCAGTATTTAGTAGATTAACCAATAAACTGGTGTTTATCCATGGGTCTGAGAATGTATATCAAGGAGTGGTGACCAACACATAATGATCAGTATACATTTAAAAAAATCCAAAAAGGTAGCACATCCAATAATTAAACAAGCGGTGGACAAAGTACTCACATTTCCATGTCTTTATTGGAACGCAAGTCACAGGACATCTGTGACAGACATGAATGATTTTGCATTCATTGTTGCATTAATTTAACAAAAAATATATAAAACATTAAACAGGCGCATTATAAAACTTTAGAAAAACAAAGTGCAAAACGGTCACATTATAAAACTTTTTTTTGAAAACAGTGCAAAACAGTATAAACAAACAAAAAAAGTGCACTTTAGCCTGGCACATCTCAGTCGTGGTAATTCACATTATCAAGTGTTTTGCAGACCAGTCTGGCCCCCAAGTACTGGGTGGGTATTTTGCAGAAACCAAAAAGTGGAAGATTTCTGGATAACACCCACCCAGCACTGGCACCCACACGGGCCAGACTGGTCTGCAGAGACACTTGATAAGGTGCAGTCACACGACCGGGGTGGTTTATCGGCACTTCACTTCCTTGCCTTGTAAGCAATGGGGAGCAGCTCTGTGGCCTGCTTCATTGAAGCAATTTTGTCCTGGAGGGGTTTATTGGACTCTAAAAAGGCCTTGCAGACTTTAGCAAAATCAGCTAGAGTCTGCTTGCCTGTGATTTGGGGCAGTTCTCCAAATTCTGCACCCTCTCCGGCAATTAATACGTCTGCAATTACCGCAGTCCCGGCAATTGTGTTGCGGTCAATATTAAGCACCGCACAGGTGTTTGTCAGGCTTCGGTTCTGCCGGAACACCTTCAGGATGACCTTGTAGCGGTGTACAACATCCTCCGGGCTCTGCACTACAAGAGAGAAAATACAAAAAGAAATACAAATGAATAATTCCAAATGAGTAGTATATATGACAATCATTACTGAATGGGTTAAGTCTTAACCCATTTAGGACGGGAACCCCTTTGGTGTTTTAAGCATTGTCATACTTTAGCTATAGAAAAATAGCACATCTACAAGCTCACCACGCTATGAGTTTGTAGATCTGCCATTTTTGTAAAATCATGAAAATGTGGCACAAATCTCTGAACATTTTCAGAGCGAACGTTTTTAACTAAAAGCTTTGCTTCTGGGGGGTCCCTGGAACTACATATGAAAAAGGTTGAGAACCACTGACAGAAACACAGGTTTATCAGAAAACTACTTTTTAATTTCGACGCCAGGCCGAAATGGTATTTTTGAATCCATAGTTAAATTGTCCTGGATACGGTTTCATAATTGGGCCAGCCTTGACTATGGTAAATGTAGCATCAGACTGTGAGTGGGTGGAGGGGGGAGTTATCTTATAGCATTATGCCTCATCTAAAAAATAAGACACATGACCATGCTATAATACTGACATTATATAAATGTGACTGCAGTGTAACATTTGCTTCTACTAGGATGAACATCTTCCACAACCCTTGCTAGGCCCATGTGACGAGAGTCTGAAAGCTCCCCAATGTATTAAAAGATAGTGCATTTACCACATTTTGGGGACACTTAAAAATGAATTAACAAATCTGTGCATAATGGTGCTGCAGTGTGATGTAAACAGCATTGTGTTGTTACAGAAGCAATAGAAATGAAAGTCTTCTTGAGTTACCTCTCTTTCCGAAGGATGCCATTTTCTTCTTCTTCCTCCTGTCATCCGTGGAGTCTGAAGAATTTTGTTGCTGCTGCCGCTTCTTCTTCTTCTCCTTCCTCTTCCGACCATAATCGGACTCCGAGGAGTCCGAAGAGGAGGACTCTCCAATGTCTCCATCACGCCTCCTTTTGCGTGACCCTTAAAAGTTAGCAAATGTAAAATTAAAAGTCCCATTCAGGACGGGAACCCCTTTTGGTGTTTTAAGCATTGTTATATTTTACCTATTGGAAAATAGCAGGTCTACAAGCCCATAGCTTGTAGATCTGCCTTTTTTGAGAAATTGTGAAAATTTGGCACAAATCTTTGAATATATATTCTTTTAGAGTGAATGATTTTAACTCAAATCTTTGCTTCTGAGGGGGTCCCTGAAACAACATATTTTCAGATGGGTTCCTCTCCATCTCTCTCCTGTAGCCCTGGGTGCAAGTATTGCAGCAACCATAACTCAAGACGGATGGAACTATTGGATATAAGTTTTTTTTAAATACTCAAGTTACAGTGATACGTCCACCCTGCAAACAGGACTACAAGAGAGATGGACATTCCTCCGCTGTGTTGGGGCTTCAAAGAATATCGAGCCATTTAAAAGTAATTTAAACACAAATTGTACCTTAAATGAATAAAGACTCCTTTACATGTAGGTTTTGGGAGGAACCGTCTAGTTACCTTTTGTACTTGGGGGTCCGGCCTCTGTGTAGCGAGCCTTTTCCCGGATGAAATCACGTTGCTCTCTCAGGAGTTTGTTCTCCTCTTTTAGAATCCGTATTTCCTCCTTCAGAAGCCGGTTCTCGCCTTTCTGAGTTTGCAGGTCAGTTTTTATTTTGGCCATGGTGGACGATGGCCGCTGCTGAATTTCTTGAACTAAAAAAGATACAGAAAGATATATTTATTACCTAAAATGTTATTTTACCATGTTTATTCAAAACTCAAACACCTGCATGTAGGAAAAAATAAAACAGGGATGTGGGTAGGGAAACAAACCTATACCTTTACAGAGCATCATGAAGCTACCACCACCACAGACATCAGAAACATTATGAAAATCACATAATTGTCTGAGTGTTCACCTGCTGCCATGCAAGACCACTGTATCAAAAACAAAGATTTGATAAAAAGATTACCTTCATTGTCAGACTCCTCCAGTACAGGAGACTCCAGTGCAGCGTTCTCCTCTGGTGGAGTCACTGCAGTCACCTTCTTTCCGCGTGTCTTGGTCGTTTTGCGAAGGCTTGACATGACTATGGGGGGAAATAAATCAAATTTACATTTTTATACGCATTTGTTGTACAGTTGAAACATAAGTCTTGAGCTGATTTTAGGCATTTCCATCGATTAACCCGTTTAAAATAGGAACACATCTGTGTCGTTTCAGCCACTTAAAACCATTTTAAATGTTAGATAAAAAAGCAGAAAGCAGATCTACAAGCTCATAGTGCAGCACCGAGTGCCACGCTATGAGCATGTAGATCTGCCCTTTTTGAAAAATCTGGAAAATTTGGCACACATGTTTGAATATTCTTTCACAGTGAACTCATATCTTTGCTTCTGGGGGTCCCTGAAACAACATATTTTCAGATGGGGGTCGGCGGCCAATTACGTATCTTTTTGGGGTCCTTGACATTAAATAGTTTGAGAATCACTTATCACAGACATAGAAACATGAGTAGCAAAGATTTTATATCCATGATAATCTGGGGAAACGTCATAGTTCCTACACAAAACAGCACATACATTTCACGTCAAAAAGGTACATCAAATAATTCCTAAATAGAACAATAAAAACAACTAATAAATGAGAAAAAGGGAGACAGAAAGGGAGCCTTACTGTTCTTGAGCTTAGTCCAGTTACCCTGGGTAAACATAGTAACTTTCTTTCTCTCTCATGCACGCTCACAGTGGAAATGTTTGGTTAAGAACCCAAGGTATAGCAAATTAGCAATCATACCTGATTATATAGCCACCCCAACAGGCTACATCACCAACACCTGCTAGCAAATAAGTACCGCACCCCCTCCCCCCAAAGGCTTAAGTGAAATGGAACACTGGGCTTTTTTTCCTTTTACATTAACCACTTTAAGCCTAGGGATAGCCAAAAAATAGGCGATCATTCTGATATCAACAAGCTCACAACGCAAGCTTGTTGTAGATCAGCAGAGCTACGACATGCTCAACTTCTACAGTTAACTGTCCGGAAAAACACATCAACATGAATGCGACACAGAGCTACACTATTTTAACCCCAGAAACGGGGTCATTGCCCTGGAAAACGGTGATCAACGGTGAAAAATGTTTGTAGAGCTCGTTTCCAGTCAGCAGACCCATGCAAGCATTACCGTTGCTCAGTCGTGACGACCAGCTTCATTTAGTTTGCATATACCGGACCGGTCGCTGAACAGTGAATACTGTACATACATTTACGGCTCAGTGCTCAGATCTGGTCTACTTTAGGCCCCGCCTACTATATCCGGCAATTTGCACGCACACAATACTTTCGCGTAGTGGCTGTTTCTGTATCCGCTCTAGACCGGATCTACATACTGCAAAGCAAATTGATCCCCATCCGTCCACAAATAATACAGTGGCATACGTTACCAACATTAGCCAATCGGGATGGCGTTATGCTTCGCTATGCTAACCACCGTCAGATAACATTACAGTTGAGGCTCACATGTACTTACCAAGGTGAAGTTTTTATTGGAATCGTCCAAGTCCGTGGGGTGGTCTGGTCAGTGGTCTGGTCACGGCAAGTTGACAACTCCAATTTCCCTCTTTCTCTTGCGTGATTACGTAGGTGACGTACCATACGTCATACGTCATTAGTTACGCTCTGGATTCAAATCGCCGGCGAAGCGCACGCACACACACCATAGACTGACACACACCCACTCCTAATCAACTTCAGTCATTGTTATACCGGACGGTATGTACTACTACTATGTAGCCTAGACTTTGGAATTTAAAAATGACTGTAAGTGCCTGTGACACTTGGTTTTAACTTCAATGTTTTCTTTAGTTTGAAGGTAATTTGTTATTTACTTTGCTCATTCTAGTTTACCATATTTTGAAACTTCCTGTCTTTGGCCTTTGTACTGTGACACTTCCTGTTTCCAACATATATAGCTGAAGCCTGTTAGCTTCACACACCTCAGAACCACACTCAGCCAGTGACACAGGGACCAGGGAGAGAGAGAAGAAGTGTTTGTAGCAGCAGAGCACATGGTATGATATGTTTGCAACTTCATGTTTGCCCAGTTAATTTGTTATTATTAAAATGCTACACTGTTTATTTGGTCATGTTGAACTATCAAGAAGTGTAGCTTCATTGGACTTGATTACTGAACCATTTATATTATCTACAGTGCCCGTCAGTGTCTGTCTGATCAATTGGTGTATAAAGTGCCAGCTATGTGGTGACTCTTTGATGTCTGAAGCTCAAGGTGGCCTTTCCAGCCCATAGCACCCTCGATAGGAGTGTTTGTTTGTTTGTTTCATTTGAGTGCATTATGGTTTAATTGTATGTTGTCTCTGTATTCAGTTTTGGCTTGTATATTTGGTTATTGTGCATTTTGTCTTGCATTAATTGAGTTTTGTATCACTGCATTTAACTTATAATCGACCATAACTTTAACCATTTTTATTGATTGTCTACTGAAGTGATTCATCTAATGCACTGATTTATTGTTGAGTGAAACTATGAAATTTATGATTCTAAGTATTTATTTATTCCATTTTATAGTTTTCACGGTGTTCCATTTTTCGTCTTCATTCGAGGGGCAGCTACAATGACTTTGGTAAGGAGACTGCTTGAGAGGACAGCGCAAGGAGGAAAAAGGTTGATAAGATGGCTCCAGGAGGAGAGGCTACTGGAAAATAAAAATAAATGCCCTGCTTGTTACAGCAGAATGAAATTTAAAAAAACTAACACGACCAAGGATGGCTATCGGTGGTAAGTGATAAGCCTATATAATGGCAATCTGATCTACTCATTAAAATATATGTCACTACTTCAAATTATTATTATTTACAGACATGGTATGTTATGTTACAGGAGCTGCAGAAAGTCAACCCACAGGGGCAGGGCTGTCACAAGGTCCATCAGAGACGGCTCCATATTTTCTGGGTCTCATATTCCATTGGCATCATGGATGCAAATTATGCACAGGTTGGTTGCTCTCTCTCTCTCTCTCGTTCACTTCAATTTAAATGGCATGATCTATGTAGCACTATCTTGACAAATTAAGCATTCATCTCTAATGCTCTCTCAAAAGCTGTGTAAATGTGTTTTGTTACACATACTATATGGCATTTTTGTGCATCTTATCTTTAAGGGTAACTTGAAAGGTTTTAACGTTTTGAAATTTTATGTGGTCCAACTATGTTGATAGTAGTTATCCTCTTTTTTGTCAGTTTGTCACAAGGTTTGAGGAGAAGACATGTGGACATGATCGAGGATGGAGTATGTGGGAGCAGTCAATCATTGACCAGGGTGACGACACTCTTACGCAACATTTGTTGTAAAGCAGTCAGAAGACTGGAGAGAAGGAGGGAAATGAGGATTGGAGGAAGGAGAGCTTTCGTTGCAATAGACGAGAGCAAGTTCAGACACAAAAGAAAGGTAAGACTTTATTTTGTTCATAACATGTGTTGTCGTACACGTACAGTGCAGTACTATGTTATTGCTAAAACGGGGACAATAGGTTTTAAAGAAGTGAACAGAATAGTAGACTCAAACATCTACAACCTATATATATATATATATATATATATATACGGTGTTAATCCCCTTGGTGATGTTACTGCCTGATAATACAGGTATCGCACAGGTCCACGGAAATTTGTGGAGGTAGTTAAAGCAAAGTTTCCCTAACACTGGGTCGGGACCCATTTGTGGGTCGCGGACACATTTTTAAGATTTTAGATAAAAAAAAACATTCCCAAGAACAGTTAAAATGTTTGTCTGAAGTGAGCGGTACTGTACTGTACAAGCAGGGGCGCAATAAGCTAGGGGACGGAGGGGACGAATCCCCTGCCAGCGTCACATTGGTCCCCCCCAAATGAGTTTGGGGGTCCCCCTCTGGCTGGGGGGTCCCCCCCCTTTATCCCCCCTGGCTCCAAAGTTATCTTAGGAGTAATACTTGTGAAATCCTGCGTTCATAAACGCGATATATTTTGAAGGGTATATTTGATCCACCCCTGTCTAAATCCCAAAATGGTTTGGCCCATCTACCTTTTGGAAGTTGTTACACCGCCATCAGTGACCCAATGTGCTTTGCACTCTGTGGTGATTGCGTAATGATTCTAATAATATAGGAACAGGAATCAATAGATCACCACTTTTGGTGTCACGCACAACTTTTGGTAACGTCTAACGTACTGACTAGATCGATAGGAGATGAATGAATATACTTTATCCTCTACTCTAGTACAGTGCATGGTTCCCAAACCTTTTCGTGTCAAGGACCCCCAAATGGACACGTATTAGCCCGCGGACCCCCCTCCCCCCATTTGAAGAGAAGAGAAGGACCCGAAGATTTATACAGCTAGTAGCAGTGATTCTCAACCCGTTTAATTTCAAGGACCCCGCTGCGTCCACATGACATGCCACAAGGCGACAAGGGTCCATTTGGTTCCAAACTATAGCTGTACTCTGTACCCCCTGGAACTCACGGCTCAAGGACCTCTGGGGGTCCCCGGACGGCCGGACCCCACTTTGAGATTTATATTATTATATTAGCCGCTAATGAAAGCACAACTGTCAACACCAGGTAAGGTGCAACTACATATTTAAAACATGCGAACCCAGTCTGCTCTCCTGAAAACTGCCCAGGTGTTGTACATTTTATATAGAATAGGCTGATCGACTTACAGATGGTCAGTGAGTTTTGACCTGTTTTAGGCGCTGCTGATAATGTGGTTAAACTTTTACGTTTTGAGACACATATAAGGAGGAGGAATCACAGCCACTGCCAGGTAATTCATAATAATAATAATAATAACTGTGCCAAAGCAGTTTTGTATGTGCATTGAGTCACTGGAACAACCTCTCTGTAGTCCGACCCTAACCATAACCCCACGTTTTGGTGGTTAGACCCCCCCATCCCCCCCTCCCCTAGGGTGGTGGGGGGGACGGGGGGGACGGATTTTTCGGCGGCGCCGCTTTGCGGCGCCGCTCTATATCCCCCCCTAGCGTTCGGTCAGTGTTGCGCCTCTGTGTACAAGCCCTCCTCCCTGGCATGGTGGTGAACAAACGCTATATATTTTTGTGCTCGGACACAGGGACACACACACGGCTGTCTATAGGAGTGGTTGCACCACTCAAACTCAAATAAGCAATCTACAAGCTCACAACGTGGCCCGGAGCAACAAGTTGTGAGCCTGTAGATCTGCTATTTACACTAGTTTGGGTCCCAAGCAAACGTCTAATCTCTCTTTTGGGTCTCGACCTGAAAAGTGGGGACAGTGAATTTGAATTAAAGGCCCATGATATTCCTAAATTAAATTTGATGTTGAGGTAGGTCTGGGTCCCCTGATCCCAATGCCAAAAGTCTTGCTTTGGGGGCGAAACCTATATGTATTGGTCATAGTCGGACAGTATTTCCGTGATCATGAGGTGGATCAACGAGCACCAACATAACGACAACATTCTCAATTGATGTATTTTAGATGGACTGCCGTTAAGCGTGCCATTTTGTTTAATTTCAGTACGGACGTGGACGACGCGGTAACACCTGGAGACGACGCTCCTGGGTCTTTGGGATGATGGAGGTGAAGGAGTCTCGTAGACGCCCTGTGTTGCAGCTGGTGGAAAATCGATCCAGGAGGAAATTGGAGCCAATAATCAGAAAGTATGTAAGACCTGGAAGTGAGATAATTAGTGATTGTTGGGGTGCCTATGACAGATTGGCCGAAGAGGGATACATTCACTACCAGGTCAATCATCGGCGTCATTTTGTCCACCCTGGGACTGGTGCTCACACGCAGCACATTGAGCGGGCATGGCCAGGGACAAATTAGCCATAGGGCCAGTTGGGCCGCGGCCCAGGGGCCCTTGGCTCCCAGGGGCCCTTCGCGGGAAACTGGACCGCGTCGCGCAGTACTGGGTTTGAGGCACTGACAAGGGCCCCTGGAGCCCGGCCTCTAACACCCCCCAGAATGGAGGTCCCCTACTGGGGACCCCTTAAAGTGGGCCCTTTAAGGACCAATTTCAAATGTGTGTGGGCCCCTCCTCTGCTCTGTATTCTCCCTCGGTCTGAGCCTCAAACGCAGCGCAGGCTCCTGGGGGCTGGGGCCCTACAGGCTGGGCGTCAAAGTGGGCCCTTTGAGGACCACTGCTCCACCGTACTGTGAAGCAGTGGTCCTCAAGGGGCCCACTTTGAGAGGTCCCATTGAGGAGGGGCCACAGGGGAGCCTGAAACGCAGCGCAGGATCCTGGGGGCTGGGGCCCTACAGGCTGGGCGTCAAAGTGGGCCCTTTGCAGACCACTGCTCCACCATACTGTGAAGCTGTGGTCCAAAGTGGGGCCCACTTTGGAGGTCCCATTGAAGAGGGGCCACAGGCCGCCGGGGGCCTTGAAGGCTGTAAGTTAATAGGAGTCACTCCCACCCCGTCCCTGACCACCAGGAGTTATAGGTATATCCTGAAGCTATAAAGACTAGAAATATAATGGATTATTATGTTGATTACTTGTTTCAGGCAGATTTGCAAATATTAATATGTTGTTGCCTCAAAATGCTCAAATATATTATGAATAATTAAATATTGTGATTTTTTTTGTGCAGCACCAAAAACTTTATAGGCTATCATCACTTATTACTTTAAATAAATGTTGTCATAATTGTTGAGAAAATTACATATTTTGTATTTGTATTTTGTTACCCTTATTGGCCTTGGACCTTAGTGAAATGAATAAAATTATCAACAGAGAAATTTCGTCAAAATTCTGCTAAATATGACATAAATTAAACGCCATTGACATTGAAGGGAAAATGTATGTCATATGTAAATGAGCAAATCAGCTAATCAATCACAGGCAACAGGCATTCTGATTGGCCAGTATGAGATGATATCTGATGTATGATGACAAGAGCGCCCCTCACTTAACATGGGTGTGATTTTTCTTTAATGAAGTGATATGAGGTAGGCGTGGAAATAATATGTCAAAATATTATATCACTATCTTTTCAGCAATTATCACAAAATAGTGATATTCATCATATCATTGTTATGTTTGTTTTCATATAATATATATAATCAATTTGTTTTATGCTAATACTTTGTAGATAGATCGATAGTAGCTCTGTTCCATTCCATACCTCTAATACGTGCAACACATTAGAGCTATGGACCAGAGCTAGATAGATAATATGTTGCTCATGGATGGATAGACAGGCTATCCGTTTTTATCCTGCTATCATGTTAGTGTGACATTCAGACAGTGCAGAGGCTGCTCGATGGTGAATTAGTATTGTAACATTCTCCTTGGCTTTGACTGACTGACTGATATTAATACGGTAATCCAGCCAGTTTGGTCATTCGCATTATCATTTACGCTGGGCACACGCTTTTGTAAGCAAACGCTAAACAAGGGTTGTTTTTGATAAACATCAATCCGTCGATTCCGTCCACTCCATGTGTGTGCGCGCGCGTGCGTGCACGGCTGCACGCTGTTTCACCCGCGTTTGGTTAAAAGTAAGTAAGTAACTTTGAACATTACAAACAAACTTTGCAAGCAATTCCTTCTGAATCTGTGCTATCATGCTAATGCTATGCTGCATGCCTTATCGCGCACCGGCGTACGGTCGCGCACTGTATTTTGTGTTCTCATCTGTGCGCTGTGCAAATTGCTAATAAAAACCTGATAAATGTTGCGCAGGGGGGCCCTCAAAAATGATCGGCCCAGGGGCCCTTGAGAGGCTAATCCGTCCCTGGGCATGGCGGAGCTATAAAGAGGACATCTACCGGTACAGGGGGAACCTGACAGAGAAGGCGTTGAAAATGAACTTACGGTTCATTGAGTGGAACCACTGGCTTGGGAAAAAGCACAGGGAGGGCATTCTTGGACGCTTGTTTAAAGATATCAGAGCATTGTACTATGTGTAACCAGTTCTGCAAAACACTTGATAATGAGAATTACCACGACTGAGATGTGCCAGGCTAAAGTGCACATTTTTTTGTTTGTTTATACTGTTTTGCACTGTTTTAAAAAAAAAAGTTTTATAATGTGACCGTTTTGCACTTTGTTTTTATAATGTTTTATATAGTTTTTGTTAAATTAATGCAACAATGAATGCAAATTCATTCATGTCTGTCACATATGTTCTGATGAAGGCTGCATAGCCAAAACGAGTAAGCGGTCCAATAAAGAAATGGAAATGTGAGTACTTTGTCCACCACTTGTTTAATTTGTTGTGCTACCTTTTTGGATTTTTTTTTAATGTATACTGATCATTATGTGTTGGTCACCACTCCTTGATATACATTCTCAGACCCTTGGATAAACACCAGTTTATTGGTTAATCTAATAAATACCTTGTAATATCATGTAAATAAGCCACGCTTCCGTTCACAGTACAGTTCCACCTTTCTTACAGGGTAACTTGAAAGGTTTTACCGGTTAACGTTTTGAAAATGTATGTGGTCCAACTGTGTAAATACCAGGTAACGTGTTCAAAATATCCTGGTGGGTAATGATGGATTATAACCTACAATTACAGTGAAAGTACATGGTAATATCATGGAAATAAGCCACGCTTCCGTTCACAGTACAGTTCCACCTTTCTTACAGGGTAACTCGACAGGTTTTACCTGTTAACGTATGTGGTCCAACTGTGTAAATACCAAGTTATTATCTGTTATTTCCGGGTAGCCTGTTCAAAATACACCATGATGGGTAATGAAGGAGGAACATGATCTACAATTACCAGGTAGGTACATGGTAATATCATGGAAATAGAACACACTTCCTTTCACAGTACAGTTCCTCCTTACTTACTGGGTACCTATCAGGTAATTACATTGTAGTTGTCAGGAAATTACTTAGTAACAACTGGCGATCTCGTGTAACTACCTATGTGTCTACATGGGTAGTACCCATGTAAACGCAGTTACCATATAAATACCTGGTAGTTGTCAGGAAAATACTTGGTAAGTACACAGTAAATACATATAAATACCCCGTAACTATCTAGTAGTTGTTGAAAATAATGGGTAACTTACCTGGTAGCAGAGTAAATACTGGGTAGTTACCTGGTAATTACATAGTAAAAACCTATAAATAAGGTTAATTACCTAGTAGTTACTGGGTAACTTGCATGGTAGCAGAGTAAATATTTATAAATACTGGGTAGTTACCTGGTAAGTACACATTAAATACTTATAAATACCCAGTAACTATATGGCAGTTGTCGAAAGTACTTCGTAATTACCTATAGGGTCTAATGGGTAACTTGCCTGGTCGCAGAGTAAATACTTCAAATACTGAGTAGTTACATAGTAAAAACCTATAGATGCAGAGTAATTACCTGGTAGTTGTCATGAAAATACTTGGTAATTACCTGGTACCTAATGGGTAACTATACCTGGTAGCAGAGTAAATACTTATAAATACTGGGTAGTTACCTGGTAATTAAACAGTAAATACTTATGAATTACTAGGTAGTTGTCAGGAAAATACTTGGTAATTACCTGGCAACTAGTGGCTCATTTACCATGGAAAGTTCCTTGTAATTACCAGGTAATTATACAGTAAATTGTTATACATACAGGGTAATTACCTAGTAGTTGTCAGGGAAAATACTTGGTAATTACCTGGCAACTAGTGGGTCGTTTACCATGGAAAGTTCCATGTAATTACCAGGTAATTATACAGTAAATTGTTATACATACAGGGTAATTACCTAGTAGTTGTCAGGGAAAATACTTGGTAATTACCTGGCAACTAGTGGGTCATTTACCATGGAAAGTTCCATGTAATTACCAGGTAATTATACAGTAAATTGTTATACATACAGGGTAATTACCTAGTAGTTGTCAGGGAAAATACTTGGTAATTACCTGGTACCTAATGGGTAACTTACCTGGTAGCAGAGTAAATACTTATAAATACTGGGTAGTTACCTGGTAATTACACAGTAAATACTTATGAATACAGGGTAATTACTAGGTAGTTGTCAGGAAAATACTTGGTAATTACCTGGCAACTAGTGGGTCATTTACCATGGAAAGTTCCATGTAATTACCAGGTAATTATACAGTAAATTGTTATACATACAGGGTAATTACCTAGTAGTTGTCAGGGAAAATACTTGGTAATTACCTGGCAACTAGTGGGTCATTTACCATGGAAAGTTCCATGTAATTACCAGGTAATTATACAGTAAATTGTTATACATACAGGGTAATTACCTAGTAGTTGTCAGGGAAAATACTTGGTAATTACCTGGTACCTAATGGGTAACTTACCTGGTAGCAGAGTAAATACTTATAAATACTGGGTAGTTACCTGGTAATTACACAGTAAATACTTGGTATTTACCTCTAATTTCCTCTAATTTCCGCGTAACTACATAGTAGTTACCGGGTACTTACTACTACTATTGCCATGTATTTACCTGGTAATTACCGTACCGTAAAATGAAGGGTTACCGAGGTCTGTTAGGCAAATGGTGAGTTGGGTCTCCTAACAAACTGATCTGTTGATGCATTGTACTCTTCTTTTCTTCAGCATGACATGCCGTGTTTGAGGAGGTGGTGGTGCACACTGTTGGTGGAGAATCTTCAGGTTGAAGGGTACGAGTGTTAAATAACCAAATGATTTAAAGCAATAATTATCTGTGGCAGCAATGTAATTTTTATTTTACTATAGCCATGGACGTAGATTTGCCCACTTCACAGTGGAGGGCCAACAGATGGGCAGACAGATTGCCAGCGGAAATGTACCGTTACTGTGCAGGATCCCCAGGAAGAGAAGGTCTGATGCTGTTGCCACGGTAAGAAATAAACATTTTACAGAGCAAAGAAAGTTGTGTTGATGTCTACGAAGCAATTGGGTAATATGTATCTCACTTCCTTGACCTAAAGGAGACCGTCCCGTTGAAGACCTGTAAGGTGGAGGAGCCAGTTGATTCGGATTCTGATTGGGATTCAGAGAGAGTCAATCTGCAGGGAATGGGCAGTGGATTTGGCATTTTGCAGGCAAGTAGCTATATTTTTCTGTGAAGCACATCTAAGCAATTCTCTTGCAGTTGCAGAATCTGATATTTAGACAATGACTACATACAATACAGTATGTTATCTACAGGACACAAATGTGATGATGGTTATAGAATGAAACATCCTTACTGTCCTTGTTACAAGGCTATTACAACATTTAATTTGTAATTACTCATTGTATGTTCACAGCTGCCAAGCAAAGTGCTAAGAAAGATCTTCATCCTTGTGGTGCTCAACGATGGCGACACTGCAGTCCGCACCCTTGCTCTTGCATGCAGACGGTTCTGGGAGGTGCTGAGAAGGAAGACCTTTTTGAAGGAAGTACACTTTGCCTGGCTTGACAGTAAGTGTCTCACATTCTGCCTTGTATAAGACAAACACACACACACATGCAACTAGAATTTAGAGTTTTTTGCGGCTGCAACAAACAAGCTATGGACTTTATTTGAATTGTGTCTTGACCTCTAGATTTATCGTGGATTGAAAAGGTTCTTTCTACAAGTTTGTCACTGTATATTTGCATACACTGTGAAATGAGCTATTTGCATTTAACCCATGTTCATGAGCCGTCTTCTCTTTTCTCATCAGGTGTGGTGGACTGGAAATGCCATTCAAAGGAGTACACGGAGGAGTTCAGGGTGCCACTACAAATCGGCACATGCAGACAGTGCCTCTCCACATATAAAGACCCAATAGGCTACATGAGGACTGGACATAGAGGGCAGCTAATGTCCTTTTATTCTGACAATGACATGCAAGGGTTCTGCGGCATTGACTGTTTTTATGCTGCTGGATGTACTTTCAATTAGCCCTAGTAGGCTTTGCGGCAGGCCTGTCTAGAGTTTAAATGGACAGGTATCTGTCAAAAGGGAGACATCGAAGAGGCAGGACAGGTGGAGAAGGATCAACATATGGAATGTCAGAACAGGACAGCTCCAGTTTTGAATCTCCATATATGCAAATCTAGGTGATGATCCAGTCTTTTTTTTTTTTTTTTTTTCAAGATAGAAAGACCTTTATTGATGCTTAATTGATTACGTTAAATCATGCTTGCTGTTACATTGTGAAGCATATAAGATGCAGAAGGAGACATAATTAGCAGCTCGATATACTGTAGTGTCAATTGCATAATTATGGACATTGGACAGCTGGACATTTTTAAGTTTTACATCTTAAACCCTATATTTGTGTCCCATATGGTCAGACCCCCTTATGTTCTCAAACTATGGATCCAAGTGGGGCCATGGGAAGAAGAAACACAGAACTATATCACAAAGCAAGTCTTCCATCAGATCCCGTGTACTGCTTTAAGACTTCACTCTCCAGCTTGCCTTTGTTCCACCCCTCTCCCACCCAGGTGTGAGTCAAACACTTAAGTCTGAACCCATATAGGTATACAGTCATGAAATTCAATTTCCTCGGCTGCCTCCCTGCCCGCGTCTCGAGGGCTGAGAGCTAGGCTGTTTTGTGTACAGCAGAAGAAATCACGGCCACACAGAGATACCATTCCATCCCCTTTACCTCCTTTGATGTCTGGAAAGCGCTCAAGGGCGAGTATATGAAGAATTTGTTGATTACAGGATCACATATTCAGTACACATGTTGCCACTGGATGCAGTGAGGTGTATGTGTGTCTGGCTTCGGCTGGTCGTCGAGTGTGACTGTTGCCAGTGGAAGCGATGACAGTGCCAAACCTCTGCCCTTGTCGCCAAGCCATAAGGTTTCTCATAGTGATTATCAATGGCAGATGTGAATCAAAACCTTTTTTTTCCTTCTCCTAATTAACTTTGCTAAATATATAGACATAATAAGTAGCATTTGGCAGATGGTTTCATCCAGACTGCCTCACAGCGCTATAGCATGAGTGTACGTTTTAGTATGGGTGGCCCCAGTGGAAACGTGTTAAATTAATGCCATGTTCTACACATAGCTATACACAGTCATACACCCAACATTTACATTCAAGTCTGTTCCCATACAGAAAGTAAGCCATATCATTATATGTGACCAGACTTGTAACCGCCCTCACTGTATCCATGTTATCAGAGAGAGCGCTGATATTAGTACGAATTCAAATCAGCCATGCAGCCATGATTGCCACGACGATTCCTTTTTCTTTTCCTTTCTTTACTTTTTTTTTTTTTTTTTTTTTTTATAACATGATCCAGTCTTCTGCATGTATGGCTATCCAGAGTTTGATGAGGGCAGTGTCGTGATCTTCCTATGGAGTCGGCCATATGGATCGTGTCATACATAGTATATATATTATAGCTATACGATTACTTTAATACATCGTCACTGTCGGGATTAAACCACCTAACTCATTTTTTAAAAGTATTAAAGAGTGCTTTGGACAAAATCTCAAACTGTCTGCTAAAGCAACCAACTCCACCAGCTCTCCCCTCATATGGAAGTAATTGAAAATACTGTATAAGTCACAATACCAACTTTAATGAGGCAGTATTGCATTGTTTTCAATTTTTCATTTTAATTTCCTGAAAAATGAACATTAGGTGGTTTCTCCCCAACAGAGATATAAAAGAATGTTTGGGTTCCACTCAATAATACAGCCAGGGCACAAATTGTATTACTGTTATAGGGCATACAAGTCCTTTCTTTTAGCATTGTAATCACAATGACAAAATGGCATTATATAGCCTACTGCAGGCTGAAAAATAAATAAAGCTGTTCATACCACACTTGAATTGTACTTGTATCTGTCTCTGAAATGCAACACCCTCAACCTAGTTGTATACTAAACTGTCATGTTTTTCATGGATGCCTTTTATTAATACAGCTCTGCAATCACTCAAGGCTGCAGACAGCATTTTATATTGGTTAAAAAAATATCTTAATCTCATATTAACAATATACTGCCTTTTATAGTTCGGTTCAGTAAACCAAGCTCACACCAAGTGAATAGAGACACTTCAATCCTATGGTTTCATCACACAACAGCGTAATTACAGATTGGTGTATGATATTGTAAAAGGAGCGGGTTATGTAGTGGACAGTACAATATTTCCCCTCATTGATAATTGATTGAAAAAACCTATCAATGTCCTATCAATGCTGGCATAAAGAAGGGGGTGGAAGTGACTAGGAGCCATGTAGCCTACAGCAGAGGTTGACAACCTTTTTGACATGTTTAAATTATCTTGATAGTCAGTGTGCCTATCATCACTAGTAAGTTTAATTATGATGCCGCATCAAAATCAAATATTTGTCCATGGGCTATACAAAACATTCTTCTTCATGTGTATTCTTATTTCTTTCACATCAAGATGTAATAATACAGACTCCCTCCACCGTCAAAGTTAGGAGTTTGAATGACTATAGAATTATGTGCAAGATGTAATTTGTATATAGATGTGAGGGGACTTCATTTAACTGAGCTATAACCTTTTTGAATACTTAATTTTAAAATAAAAAACACCCCTCTCACACATCACACTTATGCCAGTGTGCCAGTGATCACCTGTATAATTACAGTTATACGCACTCATAAGTGTGTATAACACAAATTGTATAATGACACTTTCTTTGTATCATACAGTATGTTATTACTATATTATTATTATATAATTTTATAATGCTTTATAGTCACTCTTAAAATGCATTACAATCCATTATACATCCATCACACATCACACATTTTCCGTCAGTTGGTGTGTTGAGCACCCAGATCTCATGACATCATCAGGGATGGAGATGTGGAGACCCTGATGTCATAGTAAATGCAAACTGCTGTCGACCTGCTGTCCAGGAGGGCCCTGATGTCATCCCTTAGATCTCCATATATGGATATATGTCAGATCATGTTCTGACATATTCCATGTTGATCCTTCCCCATCCATCCCTTCCTCTTTGATGTCTGTCTCCCTTTTGACTTATACCTGTCCATTCAAATGACTCTAGACGGGCCTGCCCCAAAGTTAGTAGTGCAGCCGCGCCCGGCAGCCGGTGAAAACTAGGGTTCTCAACAGGCCCAAAAACGAAGGCCCGGCCGGCTCTACCTGGGCCCTCATCAAACCCTGTACACTCAAGAGAATGTCCCCGCTACCGATCTCCATACTGTATCGAGCTCACCTGTTCTGACATTCCATATGTTGATCTGACCTCATCAAACCCTGTACACTCAATGCTGCCAGTACAGAATTAATTCCATGTTGATCTGACCCCCCCATGCCAAGCGTCAACAAGGCTGATGTGTGCATGACCTCGGCCTAAAGGGCTTCTCACTCTCAGGCGTCTTACTGGTTGATTATGATCATTTGTCTTTTAAGGAGTTTACTGGGTAGTTCAGTGATCATAGTTGGTAATAGTTACATATTGTGATTTCCCTATACATTACAGATCTGCATATAGACATATACTGCATTTGCTCAGGGGTTTGTAGATGACCCCTAGCAGCCTGGTAACATGATATGATCATTATCTTACATATTGTATTTGTGAGTACAGACAGACTGGTTGTTACTATGACAAATATTCCTACAGAAACACTACATTTCATGCCAACCTCTCCTCCACGGAGCCATGAAATACTGCCATGCATCTCTCTGTACTCTATAGCTATCTGAAGCTTAGACAGATGTTTTGACCTCACCTGACCATAATGTGTAGAGCAGTAAAGGTGAGTTATGCTTATACCGTGGGAAAATGTATTACAAGAAGCATATCACTTGCACCTTAGTGTTAGAAGCATGCAAGTTATGTTTATAGCGGATCATATGTTACTTAATTAAAGTTTATGTGTTACTTAAATTAAACTGCCCGGACTGGGTATGCGGGAGGATCACATCAATCTGGCGCGTGCAGGACTATAGGTTCTGTGGGTTGACCTCTGTCCGGGCCCCTCCTACGTCTCACCAGGTCCAGCACCTGCACGTTGCACCAGACTCCCAGCACCAGACATCTCGAGCCGCAATGGTCCTGCAGACTCCGCACCTGGCCTTGAATGGCCCTCAGAAAGGCCTCACCGTGGGTTTGTTGGGCCAAGTATAAATGATTTATGAAATGCATATAACACTATAATTGCAGTTATAAGCACTCATAACCACTCAATTATAACACATAAACCATTGTATAATGACACTTTCTATGTATCCTATGTTAAATTGTCATAGTTGTAAGACATTGCAATCATTTTATAATGCTTTATAATCACTCTTAAAATGCATAACATCAATCCGTTTTTATGCCACTTTTAGTGGAATTTCTAGCAGTACAATACTTTTGCTACATTCGAAACAAGTCTATATTCTCACATGTGTGTGTTTGAGGGGCCACTTGCACCTCAGTGTTATGCAGTAGGCAATATGTTTATTACGGCATCACTTTTATTTAAGTGTTACTTAAATTGAAAAACTCAATACCTGAAGTATAGGCCTACCCCCACTCGGTCCTTTAGGACATATTAATTGGTTAATTATGCTAATTACTCAACACTCAACTCTTGCAACAAAGTTTATTTTCATACACTAGGCCTAAGTGTTTTTTAATTAGATGTATGGGTCTGAGACATTTATACAGTAGTCTATTTTTGTAGACACATGGCCACATAAGTATAACCCCATAACAAATGTCTGGTCAGCTGGTCAGTTTTGTCTGCAGGTGGTGTCATGAATAAAGGCTACTGTATGTATACACTATAGACAAAAAGCCCCGCCTTTGGCTGTGTGTGTGTGTGTGTGTGTGTGTGTGTGTGTGTGTGTGTGCGTGTGTGTGTGCGTGTGCGCGAGTGCATGCATGCATGCATGCATGCATATATGCATGCATATATATATATATATATATATATATACACAAATTTATGTCAGACGTGAGATTTTCTGAAATATATTAATATTATCTAGATATAATTAATATAGGATTTAGTTTATTTTCTTTATAACTTATAAAGCTATTAGCATACTGCAAGATTTTACGTGAGGTTTTATTTTATATAATTAATTATGTGAGGTTTTAATTTATATAATTAATATGCCAATATAGTGGATTTTACTTTATTTTCTTTATGTAACTTAAACAAAGCTATTACTGCAAGATTTTCCGAGAGCTTTTATTGTGAAATTTCAAGGCTTGGGGGGTGTGGCTTCAACTGGTCCGGTTGAGAGGTACGCCCACCGACCTCCTCGAGAGGTCTGTCTGCACGCTGCAGAGATACAGTCTTGCCCCTCGTTGACTCCAATGCGTTCCCAGTCTCCGTTCGCCCCCTCCTCACCCCTCATCTCATTATGCGGGTTCCCGCCCCCCTCCACAGCTCTGAGAAACTGAACGGCGGCCATTGTTGCTGCCTGTCAGTGCGGACCGGAGAACAGAGGCGGAAAGTTCTTATAACGGCAGGGGGTTCAAGCAGCCACGCCCCCTCCCCCCCCCCCAGCGGTGGAAAAAAAACGAGTTTTGTTTTTTCGAACAAAAGCCACCTTATTAGCATTTGAATGCGGCATGCGCGGCGGCCCAACACCTATCTTAATGTAACCCCTCGTAAAGGTATGTGTCTACGTGCATGACAACATGACCACTGGGGAGGGGGAATTTCAGTGGACAGTCAGTGGGTGCATAATTTACTGCAGTGCATATAGATATATTTTGCCAAAATGCAGTGGGTTCAGTCGCGCCTTTGCCAAAATGCCAGGGGGTTCAATCGCGCCTCTGAACCCACGGAGTTTCCGCCACTGCCGGAGAAGCTGCGTTGAAAACGATAATACTTTGGGAATTAATTTACAGGCACTTTGATGAAATAATTACGGTATAGATGTGTCGGTGGGGTCCCGACAACATCCCGATTTTTATGTTTTATAAGTGTGAGAGGGGTGGGACCTTAGGACCTGGGAGCTCAGAGCAGGCAGCAGCAACAGCCTTTATATAGTGAGAGAAGCTCTCGTGAGAGCAGAGAGAGTCGCGTTTGTTCTCGTCCGTCCGTGGTTCAGTCCTGGGGTGGTAGCATTCACCGGTAGCCAGCACCGTGCGCCCAAACTTTACGAAAGAGGTATGTCACAAAGCGGGTTATGCTTTATCTGTTTGTTTCATGAGTCTGTTTATATATACTTATCACTGTCACTGCACTCCACAGTTTCTGGTGGTGCTGTGCAGCAGGACGGCTAGGAACCAGCAACTACTGTGTATGCACTTTAACAAGAGTTTATAGGTAGGAGTTAACTTATATGTTGTTTAATAGCAACCAGAGGTTCGTGTACATACTAGTTTATTGCATTTACCCAGCATGGTGGTTTATGACTAGACCCACATGGTGTCTTGTGATGTGTAAATAATATGCTTTTCTGTATTATATTGTAGACAGACCAGACAGACCCAGACCCTGGTCAGCCCATGCTCCTGCCGTGGGTGTACATGCCTCGGCCTATAGGTAGGAAGATGGGCTTGCCAGTAGATTATATGTATTGTTTGTAATGATGATGGTGCTCAGGGAGTAATTATATTTCTATTCTGTATATTGTAGGCTGACTGGTGACACACATCGTGGTCAGCAGGCAGCCGCTGCTCTTCTCCTGTATTTTATTTTACTGATAGTTGCTACTCAAGTGCCTCACCAGTTATCGTCATAGTCTGAGCTGTGTACCTATAACAATAATGACCGTGCTGTTCCCTTTTCCCTTTTTCTAAGTGTGTAGTGTGTTAACAACGAGTGTACTTGTATTAGTGTGTGCGCATATTAAGCCGCAGTGGTTTTAACCTTTGTAGTGGACTATTAGTTTTAGCAGTGTGCTGAGTGCTTATTATTATTATTATTATTAAACTTATTGTCCCCGGTCAATGAAAGTGTGGGTACACACATCGTGTTGTTGATAAACATTCTGCTTATTTAAATAAAGTGTTCAATGGTTGTACACACAAAAAGCCTCTGTTGTCTCGTTCACCTGAGCTTGGGTCCCCACAGTAACAGTAAATGTATGGTTGTTTCAGGGTCTCTCCCCTTAAAGAGAGTGGCGTAGTCACATTGATTTATTCCAATACATTATCAGTGTCCATTTGGCAGAGGTGGGGACTTGGACTCGAGACTCGAGACTCGACTTGGACTCGAGTCCCGATTTTGATGACTTTAGACTTGCTTGATCAAATCAAAAATAGACTTGGACTTGCTTGGGACTTGAATGCCAAAGACTTGAGACTTGACTTGACTTGAACACCAAGGACTTGAGACTTGACTTGACTTGAGCCCTCTTGACTTGAACATTTTCAAGTCACTTGGCTTACAGCAAGCCCAAATAATATTAAAATGTTTAAAAAGTGTAATGTTTCGGAGAAAAAAACGGCTTGTCAGCGTTGCCATGTATAGTGAGAGAAATAAGCAAACCGAACAAAAAAAAACAGGCCAAAAGCTTGTTATTTTTCTGGTCGGTTTGCTTATTTCTCTCACGATACATGGCAACGCTGACAACAAACTCACAGACCCATAAACGGCAACACAACAACAACAAAGAGACAGGAGGACAGCACATAAATCCCCGACATAGTATCAGTTTTAATTTCTGTTAATTTAAACTGCCCGTAACCTTAATAATGTAGTAGCGCCGTGTACTAACGTGACGTCGCCTGTGTTCCAACTTCCACGTGTTGCACGGCACGTAAATAAACACATACCGGCTTCACTCCTGCGGCCTGCCGTCGCTGCTGCTGGGTGGAAGAAAATGACGACTCCAGCAGTTATATCTTTTGGTTTTAAAAATTACGTTGTTGAGGACAAGACACGAAAAGCAGTGTGCAAGACATGCGGTGCCAAAATCACCGATGGAATTGCAACCACCTCCAACTTCAATCGGCACTTGCTGAAGGTGCACAAAGAAATGTAAGTGGATCCAGATATAATATAAGTAACCTAAGCTAATGTTCTTCAAGTGGGAGGGAAAACATTATTGTAACTAGAGAGAGAGAGTCAGAGAGAAGACCTACTTCACATTAACATTACTGTGTGTGTGCTAAGTGCAAACTAATAACCAGTGGTGGAAACAAAGTAACTTTCCACGTGATACCAATACTTTTGTATTTTTACAAAAATAAAACGTTTTGAGAACCACTGTCCTAGTGGTCTCCTAATGTACCATACATAGTGTCATACATATTCTGAGGAAAACCTGGAGACTGACATTTAGTAATTGCCATGGGACATGATCAAAATAAGAACATTATAATAGTGTGTAAAAACAAAATCTATAATACGCCACGGACCAGGCCAAGTCTTGCCACAGACACATTTGTCCCTGTATGGATATATTTATGACCCCTGCCCATAACTGAGGGGGGATGAAATTTATAATAAATGAATAAAAAGTGGTTTCAACTGCAATTCATGTAGGGCTACAAGGCATTTTATGACATCTGTTTTACATGCTATTTTACAGACATGCAGCATACAAGGTCAGTAAAGCCAGGCCCAGCACAAGCAGCCCATCACAGCCTCCAATCGCCCAGTTCATGGACACCGGTGTACATCAGTACAGCTCCACTCATCCCCAGCAGAAAGCCATCACCAATGCTATACTGTCTGATCTAGTAATTGACTGTAACTTGCCCTTTTCAATTGTGGAACACCCCCGTTTTCGGCACTTCATGAAAATACTTGACAGCAAATACAACCCAGTGTGTCGCAGAACACTTACATCCAAAACAGAGGCCATTGCTGCAGAGAGACGTTCAAGATTGAAAACTAACTTAAGTAACACAGAACATGTCTCTGTCACTGTGGACATTTGGTCCGACCGGAGGATGAGGGGGTTCCTTGGTGTGACTGTGCACTACATTGAAAAGGATGAAGAGAGCCTAGAGCTGAAGTCCAACCTCTTGGCCTGCGACCGATTCAAAGGCTCACACACAGCCGAGAGAATCTGTGATCAGTTTGAGGCTATATGTGATGAGTACGACATAAAAGATAAAGTAGACTACATTATTAGTGATAATGCTGCTAACATGCGGAAAGCATTCACGGTGTGCTTCCCCACTGAACACGAAGATGAAGTATATGAAGATGATCATATTGATGACCCAGAGCTCTGGAATGAACTCTCCCTGGAAGATCAACAGACAGTAGATGCTGCTATGGCAAAAAAACAGCGCTTGCAGTGTTTTGCGCACACTCTTCAGCTGGTGGTGGGAGACGGTTTAAAAGAAACTAAAGTGTCATCTCCTGCTCTCTCAAAGTTATCCAAACTGAGCTCAATGCTGCACACAAGCTCAACGTTCAGAGATGTGTTTAATGCTCAATTTGGAGAACAGAGAGGCATCCCTGCTGCTGTCAACACAAGATGGAACTCAACACTGAGGCAAGTGAAGGCGGTTCTCCATTATGAACATGCAAAGCTCTCTGATGTGGTAAACGATGCTGGGCACAAGGAGTTGTCGTTCACAACACGAGAGTGGAACCTGTTGAAAGAGTTAGTGGAAATCTTGAACCCATTTGGAGAAGCAACAGATTTGACACAGGGGGAGAAGGTAGTCACAATAAGTTCTGTCGTTCCTTCTGTCCTGTCCCTGAATCACCACCTTGAGAAGCTGAAGCCTAATGTCCGTTTCCAGAGCGGTCTGGTCAGAAGTCTCCAGGCATCCCTGAACAAAAGATTTCTTGGAATCTTCATCAATGTTAAAATGGCCAGAGCACAGGATGGAATTACTGCCCCCTTTGAAGATCCAATCTACCTTCAAGCAGCTGTCTTGGATCCAGCCTTTAGTCTGATGTGGGTGGAGCACCATGTGCTGGTCAGTCCTGAAGACAGGGCACTGGTTGAACAACAAGTGAAAGGTAATAATATTATTAATATTGTAACTAATTTCTTATAATTTGATGTAATTGACTGCAACAATACTATATTGTATAGTCATATAATAATAAGTCAGTTAAACACACTGCATCATCAACAATAATTGTAATTAAGGGCTTTTTTCTGTTTCTTTTTTCTGTGTTGGCAGAACTGATCCTACAAGATGCTGTACAGGTTGAGGAGCCTGTGAATCTTGTTGAAGAAGCCCGAGATGACGTTGGAGAAAGTGAAGGTCTGTTTGCTGCATACCACAAGAGACGGAAGAAAGCTGTTGGGACCTCTCCATCACTACAGCTAAGTCACTACCTTGACATATGTGAAGGACAGAAGGCACTCTCATTCTGGGCAACGCACATGAAAGGTCTTCCTTCACTGTACCGATTGGCCACCAGGGTATTGTCAGTGCCTGCCTCCAGTGCTCCGGTGGAGCGAGTTTTCAGCCATGGTGGAATCATAATGCGGCCCCATCGAGCACAAATGACTGACACACTTTTGGCCAATCTGGTCTTTTGCAAATGCAATAATGCATTATAGGGCCTTCTCTGCAGAGTGTCCACGGGATTCATGCTCAACAAGCAAATAGTTGGTCGCCACAGTAGAGCTGGAAACTGGAAACAATCCATTGTTTTGTTTTGTCGTACAACGGTGTCGTGCAAAAAAAAAGGGAACATTTTTCACACAGTGACTGTGTCATATACCTCATGCGTTAGATTAGCATGTTAGATCTGCTATTTTTGCTTGATTAAAATCTATAGTTTTGTCTCGATCCCAACACCTTTGGCTACATGTCACTCTCCATCTCTCTCTCTCCCTGTTTCCTGTCTATCATCACTTCAATATCAATACAAATTTTAAAGTATAACCAATTTATTGATTAGTTTCATTTGAACAGGTTGACTCTAATGACACACCTTAACTCATTCGGCACGGTAATCGCCTTTTGATGAGGTCTTCCGGTCCAAACGCCCTCTGTGCCGAGTTCGCCTTTTGGCTCCTTTTTGAATATCAATTGATTCTGGTTCACAACTGTGTCCTGTACTCGCTCATAACTCTCTATAAAAAATAAATTAATAAATTCTGCTGGCTTATGCTGTCTATGGGGATGCAGTTTTTAGAATCGTAATATCTCTTCTTCTTTTTGGCTCAAAACAAGCTAGATCTGCGGTTAGTTTCTCTAAACGATATTATGATCCTCGGGTACAAAATGTATGTTTTGGGTGAATTAAATAATCGAAGCACCATTATCACTTCCTGACTCGGCTTCCGAGTGAAAAGGCTTTCAAACTAAGTCTCGCCGTATTAATAGACTGGTCAGCGGTCCTGCAGTACACACACACACACTTTTGTATTGTATGTTTATTTGTATGTTTATTTCAAATAGTTCAGACCAAATACTGTAACAAAATATGATTGAGATTATTCCTGAATTACTAAATCCTATGTTCTATTCATGTTGTTCTATTCTTGTTTAATAAATGCAAATTGTGGAAAATGCTCATGATTTATGTAAATCTTTACATATCATTAATTAGTATTATGTCTTGGTGGGACTTGTTTGGGACTCGAAACAAAAGGTAAGGACTTGGTTGGGACTTGAAACAAAATGCTTAGGACTTGGTTGGGACTCGAAACAAAAAGTTCAGGACTTGGACTTGCTTGGGACTTGAACGCCAAAGACTTGAGACTTGACTTGACTTGAGAGCAAAGACTTGAGACTCGACTTGGACTTGCAACATAGGGACTTTGTCCCACCTCTGCCATTTGGTCACATTTGGCGTAAGTCGGCAGTGGACACAGAGGCTTTGTGTTGGTTAAATAGAGGCACTGAGATTGTAGAGCAACAGGTTAGGGTTGGAGGAGAAGAGCAGTGGTTGTCCAGGAGGAGAACAAGAGGACATCCACCGCCCTCTAGCGGCAATACCATCCTGGTGCACGGTGGACATTCCTTGTGGTGTTATTAACCTCTACCCAGGTTATTGACATTTTTTGGCTGTGAAAGAAAAAAAAGTTCAGTAAAATGGCTGAATCTGATGAACAAATCAAGGTTTTGACTGAACTTGTTAAGCAGCTACAAGCAGAAAATAATAGGCTTAAAGATGGGGGTACTGAGACAGTGAATGTAGAGGCCCCTGAGCCATCTAGCCATGTAGCTGCTAATGGTGTCAGCAATAATCAAGCACGGGAGCGGGTGTATGTCTATGCACCAACAGAGAGGAAATGAACACGCTTTTCAGGAGTTATAAGTCAGGATGGTTTGACTGTGGAGGATTGGGTGGAGGAGGCGCGAAAGTCATTGTCTGTGCGGCAAACAGCCCCAGCTGAACAGGCAGCGTTCCTCTGTGATCTTTTAGACGGGGAAGCTAAAAGGGAAGTTAAATTTGGCTCTTCAGCAGATAGAACCAACCCTGACACAATTTTCACTATACTGCTTGACAATTTTGGTTGTGATCAAACGTATGTGACGCTACAGAGACAGTTCTTTCAACGCAGGCAACAGGACAATGAGTCTATCCGTGAATTTTCACATGCTTTGTTACATTTGATGGAGCTGCTTAAATGTAAAGATCCACGTGGTGTTTCACACCCAGAGTTGGTCATTCGTGACACTTTCATTGAAAATGTACGTGATGCTAAATTACAGCGTGAATTGGCTCACCTGGTTCGGCAACACCCGAACCAGTCATTTACTGAGGTACGCAATGCAGCCATCAAATGGGAAAAGCGAGGGCCCCCTACTAGTACATACAGAGCAAGAGCCTATTATTGTGACTCCCATGCCTCAGGAGTTAGTCAAGGTGAGGTTGATACTAATGCCATTTCTGCTAGGCCCAGTGATGAGTTGGGGGAATTGAAGGAGTGTTTACGTAAACAGCAGGTCCAACTTGACGCCATTCTTAAACATCTAGGCCCCGCTTCCTCTGTCCCTAACTACGTTAATCCCCAGGACTTCCCCACTGGCAATAGGCCGAACCCATACAAGTTCCAGCCTGATGGTAAACCAATATGCATGCGGTGCAACAGAGCAGGTCATATCGCAAGGTTTTGTCGGGTTGACACTAGTGGGCTCCCAGGTGGGGTGGAATCAAGGGGGCCGGGCCAAAGGGTGGGGGTAAGGGTGAATGCCGTTGAGCAGCAGGAAAACTAGCGCCCTCTGTTGTTGGGAACCCGGCATCAGAAGGGGGTCTTATGGGTTCAGAACAGGCAAGTCTGGCATCCAGGCTAATTGGACGTTGCCCAGTGGTTAAGGTCATCATAGGAGGGGTGGGGGTGCCGTCTTTGCTTGATACAGGGTCAATGGTAACTACCGTAACACAGGCCTTCTTTGAAGAACACCTTAAGCCCCAAACTAATGAACAGCTGAAATCTTGTAACTGGCTTCACTTAACCGCAGCTAATGGATTGGACATCCCATACTTGGGATATGTAGAGATGGATGTTGAAGTCCTGGGCACGGTCCTCCCACAGATGGGTATCCTGGTGGTAAAAGACTCTCCTGACCCAGTTTCCATGCGTCGAAAAACTGCTGTGCCTGGCCTGCTAGGAATGAACATCATCAGTGGTTGCTATTCTGTATTATTCAGGGAACATGGTAACAACCTCTTTTCTTCTCCTCTAGTCCAACAAGCTGGGAAGGAATGGGTGCGGGCATTGTCAGAGTGCCAACAACTGGAACTCCTCCTACAGACTGGCTATGTGGGGGAAGCAGTGGCACTGCCCGGTCCGGCACTCCGCATACCTGCAGGCTCCCTAAAGTTCGTCCAGGCCACATGTAACCAAGGCCCTGGTCCGGCACTGGACAGTGTGATGTTGGAGCCCCTGCCCTATGGAAAAGGTCACCTCCCTGTAAACCTACTGATCTCCAGTGCCCTTCTCGCTGTTTCCAGGGGGACTGTCAACATCCCCATCGTGAATGTCGGAGAGGAAGACCAGTGGCTGAAACCTAAAACTGTGCTGGGGTCACTACATCTGGCCGAGCTACATTCCCCATCCCAGTCGGTGCACGTGGAGGAGCAGTTTGAGGACCCGGACAGGCAGGTCGTCTTCATTCGCTCCATGTCGGCAGGACCCCGCCCCCAGTCACGCCAACCCACCCCTCCCCCCTTCCCTGGTCTGAACGAGCTGAAGTGGCCTGACCTGCCCCCCGATGAGGCACAGGCAGCCAAGACATTGTTAACTAAGTATCGAGACGCATTCAGCCTCGTTGACGGGGAGTTGGGCTGTACCAACCTGATCCACCACGACATTCCAGTGACTGACGAGGCCCCAGTACGCCAGCGGTACCGCCGCCTCCCCCCCTCTCAGTTCTCACTGGTCAAGGCCCATATACAAGACCTGCTACAGCGAGGAATCGTGAGAGTGAGCTGCAGCCCATACTCCTCACCCATCGTGGTGGTCCAGAAGAAGTGTGGGGATATACGGCTGTGTGTCGACTACAGACAACTCAACGCCAAGACGAGAAAAGACGCCTACCCCCTGCCACGCATCGAGGAGTCGCTGGATGCCCTTACAGGTGCCAAATGGTTCTCGACCCTCGACTTGGCTAGTGGTTACAATCAAGTACCAATGGCAGAGAAAGACAAAGAGAAGACAGCCTTCTGTACCCCGTTTGGCCTCTTTGAATTCAACCGAATGCCCTTTGGACTTTGCAACGCACCAGGCACCTTCCAACGCCTGATGGAGCGCATCTTCGGGGACCAGAGTTTCCAGTCACTCCTGTTGTACTTGGACGACATTGTCATCTTTTCCACAACCTTCAGTCAACACCTGCAGCGGTTGGAGATGGTCCTGAGTCGACTCCAGCAGCACAATCTGAAACTGAAGATGTCCAAATGCCACTTCTTTCAGAAGGAGGTCAAATATCTGGGCCATGTCATCTCCTCTGTCGGTGTGGCCACTGATCCGGAGAAGACCAAGGCAGTAGCAGAGTGGAAGCACCCCTCAACTGTTACAGAGCTCCGTTCATTCCTGGGATTCTGCTCCTATTATAGACGCTACGTGGAAGGATTCGCCAAGCATGCAGCTCCACTTCACCGGCTGGTCGGAGAGTTGGAAAGAGGCCCCAAGAAACCACGGTCAAGGGTCAGTGCCAAGTTGGAAGGACATTGGAGTGCACACTGCGAACAGGCATTCCAGACACTAAAGAACAAGTTGGTCACTGCCCCTGTCCTGGGATATGCCGATTTCAAACAACCCTTCATTCTGGAAACTGATGCCAGCCACCAGGGCCTTGGTGCAGTACTCTCCCAAGAACAGGATGGCGTACGCAGGCCAATCGCTTTTGCCAGTCGGGGACTGAAGCCAACGGAGAGGAACATGTCAAACTACAGCTCCATGAAATTGGAATTTCTTGCCGTGAAGTGGGCAGTCACCGAGAAGTTCAGAGAATACCTCCTAGGAACGACCTTTACTATATACACAGATAACAACCCCCTGAGCTATCTCCAGACGGCGAAGTTGGCAGCCGTAGAACAACGTTGGGCATCCCAGTTGGCCAGTTTCAACTTTGACATTAAATACCGCCCCGGCAAAGCCAATGGCAATGCTGACGCCCTTTCCCGCCAACCAAACACTACAGTGCCCCAGTCCCTCCCGGCCATTGTGCGTGGCCATTGTGCGTGGTCCGGGAGAGGTGTTATTGGCCCAACATGCGCCTGGACATTGACCAGTGGTGTAAAGAGTGCGAACGCTGTGTCATTGCCAAAGCAGTACGGCCATCAGTCAGAACCTTTATGGGACACCTAATGGCCTCCAAACCATTAGAAGTGCTAGCCATTGACTTTACCACGTTGGAGAGAGCCAGTGATGGGAGAGAACACATCTTGGTCGTGACCGACGTCTTCTCTAAATTCACTCAAGCATATCCAACGCCAGATCAAAAGGCCCACACGGTAGTTAAAATTCTGACTGAGAAGTGGTTCTACATCTACGGGGTCCCTAAACGGATCCATTCGGATCAAGGCCGGAGCTTTGAAGGGGAACTACTCAAACGCCTTTGCCAGCTGTATGGCATAACAAAAAGTAGGACGACCTCTTACCACCCAGAGGGAAACGGACAATGCGAGAGGTTTAACCGCACTCTTCACGACCTGTTGCGCTCCCTCCCAGGTGAGAAGAAGCGGAAGTGGCCCCAAATGCTCCCCCAGTTGCTGTTTGCCTACAACACCACGGTCCACCAGTCAACTGCTCATTCACCATATGAATTGATGTTTGGCCAGAAGCCCCAGCTGCCCGTGGACTTACTGCTGGGACGAGCCGATGAAGAGCCAGCTCCTACTACCCCAGAGGATTGGGTGAAAGAACACCAAGAGCACCTGGCCACCGTGTATGTGGCGGCCCGAAACCATCTGGAGGCAGCTGCTACAGCCAGGGAGAGGCGTCAACCCCCCACCACCACAACCATTCTTCCAGTCGGGACCCTAGTCTATCGGAGGAACCATGGACCAGGACGACGGAAGATTCAAGACGTGTGGGAATCGACAGTGTACCAGGTGGTGCACTGCCTTGACGAGGTCGGTACAGTCTACAAGATCCAGTCCCGCAACAACCCAGAACAGCAGAAGAACGTACATCGCTCACAAATAAGGCCGATCATGGAAAGAGGAGCCCTGGTGTCGGAACCACTGGCAGTGCCCACCCCACCCAGCCAAATGGATGACATTCCCCCCCTAGGGAGTGAAACTGAGGAGGACGACGACAGCAACAGCAGTTTTCCGTCTGGTTTGGTGACCCTCCCAATTGTCATGGAGACAAGTCCGACCGCAGAATGGGAGCCAGACCCCCCGCCCCCAGACTCACCGCCCCCAGACACTGGTGTGGTGTCCATTCCAGATACCCCAGAACTCTTACAGAGCCGTCCACATCCCCCCGAAAGGTCTGAGACAACCCTGCAGCCTTTGGAGCCGGAGCCGGTGGTTGTAAGGCGCACACACAGAACCACTGCGGGTCAACACTCGAACCCATTCCACTTACCCTTGCCCTTGGCCCAACCCACTCCACCCCCATCAGTACACTCCCAGCAAGTGACATTCAGGCCAGGGGACTAATGTCCGTTATGTTACCGGGACGGCAACCTTTTAAAGTGGGGGTATATGTGAGAGGTGGGACCTTAGGACCTGGGAGCTCAGAGCAGGCAGCAGCAACAGCCTTTATATAGTGAGAGAAGCTCTCGTGAGAGCAGAGAGAGTCGCGTTTGTTCTCGTCCGTCCGTGGTTCAGTCCTGGGGTGGTAGCATTCACCGGTAGCCAGCACCGTGCGCCCAAACTTTACGAAAGAGGTATGTCACAAAGCGGGTTATGCTTTATCTGTTTGTTTCATGAGTCTGTTTATATATACTTATCACTGTCACTGCACTCCACAGTTTCTGGTGGTGCTGTGCAGCAGGACGGCTAGGAACCAGCAACTACTGTGTATGCACTTTAACAAGAGTTTATAGGTAGGAGTTAACTTATATGTTGTTTAATAGCAACCAGAGGTTCGTGTACATACTAGTTTATTGCATTTACCCAGCATGGTGGTTTATGACTAGACCCACATGGTGTCTTGTGATGTGTAAATAATATGCTTTTCTGTATTATATTGTAGACAGACCAGACAGACCCAGACCCTGGTCAGCCCATGCTCCTGCCGTGGGTGTACATGCCTCGGCCTATAGGTAGGAAGATGGGCTTGCCAGTACATTATATGTATTGTTTGTAATGATGATGGTGCTCAGGGAGTAATTATATTTCTATTCTGTATATTGTAGGCTGACTGGTGACACACATCGTGGTCAGCAGGCAGCCGCTGCTCTTCTCCTGTATTTTATTTTACTGATAGTTGCTACTCAAGTGCCTCACCAGTTATCGTCATAGTCTGAGCTGTGTACCAATAATGACCGTGCTGTTCCCTTTTCCCTTTTTCTAAGTGTGTAGTGTGTTAACAACGAGTGTACTTGTATTAGTGTGTGCGCATATTAAGCCGCAGTGGTTTTAACCTTTGTAGTGGACTATTAGTTTTAGCAGTGTGCTGAGTGCTTATTATTATTATTATTATTATTATTATTATTAAACTTATTGTCCCCGGTCAATGAAAGTGTGGGTACACACATCGTGTTGTTGATAAACATTCTGCTTATTTAAATAAAGTGTTCAATGGTTGTACACACAAAAAGCCTCTGTTGTCTCGTTCACCTGAGCTTGGGTCCCCACAGTAACAGTAAATGTATGGTTGTTTCAGGGTCTCTCCCCTTAAAGAGAGTGGCGTAGTCACATTGATTTATTCCAATACATTATCAGTGTCCATTTGGTCACATAAGTTTGGACGAAATTATGGACGGGCGGACGGAAAAAAAACTACAGCATCACAGCAGCAGGTTTGAGAATTAGTTGACAGGCACTTTGATAAAAGAATCACGGTGTCAATGTGTAGGTCGTGCCCCGACAACATCCCGATGTTTATTTTATTTTATTTGATTACATTATGGCCTGGATTTGTATATCTGCATATATTTGTATAACAGCACAGCAGAGTGAGCAGACCGAAGCATACAGCCTGCCTGGTAAAGTGCCTTTTTAATGCCAACAGAAGCCAGTAACTATTAATCACATTAACATTGCGCGTTTAAATCGTCAGATGTTTATCTTGCTAACTGAATTAGCGCCTTGGCAACGCACCAGATCCTGGTAGATATGAAAATTTGCGGCATAAATGTGATAAATGCTCCGTTTGTACTCACCCATTAAATAATTCCAAAGACGTGGAGTGAAATATGGTCCTCTAGTTTTATATCCATGTGAAAGTTCTGGCACAAAACGTGTATTTAGTCAATTATCTCCACTTTTTCAAGAGATGCACACAGACATCTCTCTCTCCGGGCGAGGGGGGCCAACAATCGATGAACTGATTTTACAAATACGTCCTGTTTACCGCAGACGTCATCACCAATTGACCAGGGAAACACAAAAGTTTGCAGTCACACAATTGGCAGGTGGTGAGATTAATATTACCCAGCAGCACCTATCAATTGTGTGACCGCAAACTTTTGTGTTTGTTGTACAAACGGAGCATTTAGGCAGCGTATGTACAAATAAAGGAGGGTGTAATTGTATTATTGAGGACATATTGTTTTAACATGGCAAAAACACTGGTAACGGTACTCCTGGTGTTCTGCCCCGGGAACAGGGTTCGAGTCCCTGCAGTGTGTGCTTAATGTTTCACATTTTGTCCTGTATATCTTTACATATATTGTTAGTTAGCATTCCGGTTCCCCACATACAAACAAGTTTGAGACAAGGGCTTGAGAAAGTTCCCCCAACCACAAGGAGGTGTTTTATTAACCTTAAAGTGAAACACTTTATATTTATTAAATTGAATTATGCAGATGTTTATCAGTAAATGAAAAGTCTGGGCAAAGCTCAGTGTTTTAAAAAGAAAGAATGAATGATGCTCTGAAATAACTTTTCAAGAAACCCTACAACACAGGGTTGTGAGCTTGTAGATTGGTTTCTTGTCTTATAATATGATTCAAATTGGATGCTGTTATGATATCTACAATGGTTTGATTTTGAAAGACAGAAGTATCCTTAATGAAACGGCTCTATTAATGAGAACAGGTCGCTGTGAGTGACATTAGTTAAGGCAGTCATTTGTGTTAGAAGCAGCTAAGACAGTGCATCCATTTCTTCTCTGTGTGCATTGTGATGTTTTCTCCTCACCTTATACAGAAATGTATAACAAGTTAGATTTCATATGGAAGTAATAATGTATTTATGTGTTTGTTTGTTTGTTTATGCAAGGAGACAGATTGCAGGTCACAGTCACACATCATGTCGATGCCAGTCATCCGGGTGGTGAACAGTGATGCACCTTTGAGTCGCCAAGAGGCCATTTTACATCCTTCAAGGGACTGCCAGCAGTACAAGGAGCGGAAAAACCCAGCATCCTTTCCCAAACCTCCGCCAGAGCTGCTGCTGGAGTCCACAGCCATCCCCTATGCTGTGCAACGTCTCCAGGCTGAAGGCATCACAGCACCCACGCGCCTGCAATGCCTGGGGAAGATGGTGCTTCAAGTTGGACAGTACATGCACGCCTCCTTCCACTGGCTTGATGAGAACGACGTGGGATCAACGACGTCGAGTCTGTGGGGGCTATGGGGCTATAGCCCCCATGAAGAATTAAATAGCCCCTTTTAGCCCCCATGAGGATTTCCGTGGACATTTTATATTAACATTACAGATTTTCTGGGAATTATTGACACTCTGTGACTCTGTCACAGAGTGCATACTAGCGTATTTACACATGCTCTGGAATTCCGCCGGCTGTTCAGAGGTGTTAAAAGTACTCAAATGCTAATCGGGTTTCTTTTGTTTTCACCTAGCCAGGTATTATATGCCTACAGTACAGTGCCCATAGGCGGCGGGTGTGTAAGGCAGCAACACTGACACATTCAGCGGAGTGACTGCTGTCTCTGTGCCGTCTGTGAAGAGCCATGAGCCGCGACACCGGGAGGGGCAGCAACACCGCCGGGTAATCTACACAGACTATAGTGAGACTACACACTGACTCGAGAAAAGACCATATCGTCCAATGGGTAGCCCCCATGAGGATCATCAGAACTATTCGGTTCTGCGTGGGATACATTCAGTTGTGAGTGTACATTTTATTTCAAATACAAATAAGTAAGTGCTTAGTGTCTTTCAAATTAGATTGGTTCTAGATACAATTATATGTATGGTAATCATCTTCTCTATAGAAATGTCTATGCAAAGGTAACAATAACACAGACACTACACCATACAAGCAACAGTCTGTTCAATCCAAATATGTTCCATAGATCATAATCAGTTAATCACTGATCACTTACTCATTAGAACCCCCAAATGACTCGATATTTTTATTATATTTAGCTTAGGGGATGAGCTGTTAGCTCAGTTTTTGTGAACTTTATTATCATCATAACTACAGTTGTTTGATTTGTTGAAAATAGCCGATCTGCAAGCTTGTAGATTGGCCTTTTCTGACCAAGGAAGCTGTGGCAAAACAGTGGATGCTGTCAATACATGTTTGTCATCCATCTGGGTGTCTGAGTTGTGTAAAGTGCTCAGTGTAACATGAATTATATTATTTATGCTGAAATGGTAAGATTGACTGTTGCAGCTCTTGTCTGTATCTGAGATGAATATTTATTTACTAGTGCTCTGGGTTCTCACATTTGGCTTTGAGTCTGTGGACTTTAGAGCTGTATCTGTCTTCATCAGTGTCTGTAGTACATCAGTGTCAGTGACTATATCTGTCTTCATCCCAAAAGAGATGATCTGCACTGTATGACATCATTCTCATATCCCCTAAAGCACTGGTTCCCAAACACTGCGTCTGTTATGGTTGTTTCCTAAATTAGCTTTTATTATTTAAAAACATTTTCCAAAAAATGAATTAAACCAAAATGCAGTGATTTGTTTGCAGTAACCTTTATGAATACATAAAAGAAAAAGCTAAGAAATAAGCTCATTAGGACTGGAGGCCAACTAGTACTAGTGGTTCTCAGATGTTTTATTTGTGAGGACCCTCAACTCTGAAGTAGTGAAATCAGCTGATCTACAAGCTCACAACGCCAATGTGAGCTTGTAGATCTGCTGTTTTCACTATGCGTGTGTGTGTGTGTGTGTGTGTGTGTGTGTGTATGTATGTATATATATATATATATATATATATATATATATATATATATATATTAAATAAAATACCTCAACTTAACTCCAGCCTGAAAAGGTTGAGAACCACTGCACTAGGCTGTACGATAAAATAAAATAAACCTACACACAGTAGCTATGAATGACTATGGGTTAACACTTCAGGTCAGGTAAACAGTGCTCTTATTTTTATTTCACAGATCCGAGCGCAGAGTGCTATGGCCACATTCAGGTGTTTTATATTTTGTGTTGTATTCATATATGGTTGCGTCCCCTCTCAAAAGAGCACTCGCCCGGTTGGGCAACTGGCTGAAAGCACACTCCACCTGCCCCAAAGTGTTAGGGCACCCCTTAAGGCTCATACATAGTCTGGATTTTCGGTGGTTAGTTTCCCACCGAACTCAACCCTTTTCATGTCTAGGACCCCCAGAATTACCTCTATTTGGCCTTGAACCCCAATCTGAAAATATGTTGTTCCAGGCACCCCCCAGTTTGGTGAATGACGGATGAGTGATGATTTGACAGGCAAAAAAAGGAAATAAATAACAATCAATAATGGGGATAAGTCAGGCGTAATACACAGTAGGAAACATAGGCAATACAACGAGTAGGATATATAGGAAAGCAGACTTACATTAATGCATCATTCAGTATACAGGCACATAGGAGTTGTGGTGCTGCAAGCACCTCTCAGTGAGACAAATGTTTGTATGCTGCCTAGTTAGGCCTATATATCCCTCAGGTGTGCAGATTATCAGCCCCGCCCACACCACCAACAGGCAACCTGCTACTGCTCCGCCCGCTTGTAGCGCGGCACTATATGACCTTGTGGATCTGCTATTTTTCAATAGTGCAGCACTATGAGCTTGTGGATCTGCTATTTTTCAATAGTGCAGCACTATGAGCTTGTGGATCTGCTATTTTTCAATAGTGCGGCACTATGAGCTTGTGGATCTGCTATTTTTCAATAGTGCAGCACTATGAGCTTGTGGATCTGCTATTTTTCAATAGTGCAGCACTATGAGCTTGTGGATCTGCTATTTTTCAATAGTGCAGCACTATGAGCTTGTGGATCTGCTATTTTTCAATAGTGCAGCACTATGAGCTTGTGGATCTGCTATTTTTCAATAGTGCGGCACTATGGGCTTGTGGATCTGCTATTTTTCAATAGTGCGGCACTATGAGCTTGTGGATCTGCTATTTTTAAAAGGGGTCCAGAATGGGTTAAATGAGCATTTGTATACGTAGCAACACAAATTGACATTAATATAACATTACCCTTAAGTATTAAGCCCACAAGTTAAGTATTGAATTAAAGCTGCAATGAATACACATAGGCCATTCAGAAAAAGTTACATCCAACCAACTATGTTCAGAGAAACAGCAGACAGTTTTTAAATGTGATGTATATGATAGAAAACATTAAAAGCATCTTAACACTGGTGAAATAGTGAATTTCATATTTAATGTAAACATACAGCAGGACTAAGGTGAGGCAGGTCAGCAGGTTACAGCGCTGTAGGGCTTCGAACCCTATATCCAGGCAGAAGCTTGGATAGTACAATACCAGCGCTTTCTTTTGCTTTGCAACACCATGTCTTTACTTGCATGTGAATTCAGAAATATAAGATAGCCGATCTACAATATATCCTAATAATTAACCCTATAACCTTAACCCAATTTGCTATTGTACATGGTCATTACAGGTCAATCGGTAAACAATGAAGGAAAGCTGTGTTGGTGCTTGATCAAGGCAGGCTAGTCTTATCATATTTTATACCTTTTCACCCACAGCGCCTGGAGCATCCACTTGGACTCAAGCCGGTGTCTCATCAGCCAAGGTCGAGTCGCCTGGAGGACGGTGTCCTGTTGCGAGACGCAGAAACATCCAATGATTCAAGATTACAACATTGACAGTACAGGTTTGTGCATCAGCAGATGTTTTATTTTATCATGCAAGTAAGGACATGTTAGCATGGCCAAAACAATCACCGGTAGAAGGTACTTTCAGGTGTCTGAAATGGGGTTCAAGTCCCTGCGGTGATAGAAGGCTTAATGTTTTACAGCATGTCCTGCTTGTGTGTTTATTACATGAAATGTTATCATAAGTCATAATAGTACCCGAATGCACAAACTATTTGTAATTGCAACATATAACACTTGGTTCAGAGTTCTTTCACAGAACGCTTTGCACAATCCCAGGCACGAACCCTGGACCTCTCGTGGATGTCAGATTTAATGAGATGTAAATTTGAACACAGGTATGCAACTCTGACGACCTTGGACACTCCCATATGCTAATCTGGCCAACGGAGACCGAGCGGAGAACCTCCGCCAATCGCCTCGCGCGGGAAAAGCACTACTGTACGGCTCAACGTCGCTCGCAGGGCAGACTGGTTGGGTGGTGGTTTTATATCAGTTTATGATCAGGGCAACAGGTTTGTGTTCCATTGGTATTCGTTGTAGAGTAGAGTAATACATAGACAAGTTAAATTGCTCATATAGATCATCAGACAGTGTCAGCCCCAGAGACCCCTCCTGTGACAGCTTGCTTGACATGACTCATGTCATGTTAATTGTTAACTATAGCTTCCTTACAACAAATAAAATAACATAATGTGGAGGACCACAATCTCTGCATTCACACTGTTAAGCTGCTAAATTAGGCAGTGCATGTCAATTTCCTACTCATTGGAGATGAGAACCTGGCATATAATATCTGTAGGAAAGTGAAGGCAAAAGTAAGTATTAATTAATTAATTAATTCAAAACATTTGCGCATGCTTTCCCCCGACATCTCGCACAGGGCCTCGCATTTCTCCCAGACGCCCCTGCATTTAGGAAATCAAAAAGTCCTTAAACTTCATGGGTGCAGTGATCAGCCAGGTTGTCAAGCTACAAACTGAGTTGGCTAACCTCATGAAGGAGGTTAAAACCCTACAAACCCAGGCAAAAGAAAAAGATGAAAAAATAAACCACCTTGAAAAGAGACTTGATGATATTGAACAATACTTAAGAAGAGAAGACATCATTCTGACGGGGATGACAATTAAACCAAGATCATATGCGAGGGCGGCCGCTCCAGGCACAAACAATGGAGAAGACGCTCCAGTCGATGACCTGCAAACTCTCGAGATGCAAGTCACCAGCTTCTTGGAGAGCCATGATATTCACCTGGACCCAAAGAACATCTCAGTGTGCCATACTCTTCCACGCAAGGATAAGAAAACCCCGACAGCAATAATCATGCGTTTCGCCAATCGTAAACACAAAACGGAACTAATCATGCAAAGAATGAAGCTACTCGATACAAACGTGTATATGAATGAACACCTCACGCAGAGGAACGCCAGGATTGCAAAAGAAGCTCGCACCATGAAGAAGCAAAAGAAAATTCAAGCAACCTGGACGAGGAACTGCAATGTGTTTATCAAGTTGAATGGATCCACGGATGCCACGCCTGAGGATGGAAAAGTTATCAAGGTAAACGAACTCAGTGACCTAGACGAGTATAACTAAAGCAACATTGATGGCTTAGCTAAATCCTAGCGAAGTAAAACGAACTTAAATCGCATGATGGATATCCTACTATTTTTTTACCTCCTTGCAACTTTTTGCATGGATTATTTTTGTAACGTGTTGTCAGCTGCTGTATTGATCCTACACGTATGCTGCTCACTGCTCCTTAAAACTCTCTTCTGCATGGGACAAATATTTACCTCTCGAGGGATAATGCATGATTTTGTGTCGTGGACGTTAAACAATGCATGGATACACATGCCGGCTTCTGGTTGGATTCCACTGACTTTTAGTTTTTTCTACTCGTGCTGCTATAGACGCCTTACGGGAAATCGGCGCTGTATTTTGTTTTTCTACTTTAATTTTGTACTTTGCGTTTATTTTCTAGTCTTACCCTTCCCTTTGCTGGACTTTATTATCTATTTTATAAATAAGGTACCACCCCATCATGCTGGAACTTGAACAAGACATTGATCCAGACAATAACTTCTTTGACCATTTAAATAATACATGTTGCTACTACACCGATGAACAGTACAATGACTTGAATGTTAAGCTAGATCATGGAATATCCATTATTCACTTCAATAGTAGAAGTTTGTATGCTAACTACACAAGTATCAGAGACTACTTAAATAAATTAAAAAAGCCATTTAATATCTGAAACTGAAACCTGGCTCTGCCCAGAGAAGGGAATTGATTTTGAAATGAATGGATATGAGCTCAACTATATGAACAGAAGGGGGGAAATAGGAGGGGGTGTGGCCCTATACATTGAAAATAGTCTAAATTACAAGGTTGTTGAGAGCATGACAACAACTATTGACGACCTGATGGAATGTATTACAGTAGAGATTAAGGACCGTACCTATGTTCCCTCAGCCCTATGTTCCCTCGGGTCCGCGTCAATATGCCGACGGTCCGATCGACAACCTACCTCAAACCCTCACCCTAACCCTAACCTCCCCCGGGGCAGACACCTAAACCTAACCACCCACCCTCTCCCGACCCCCAGCGCACCTCGGACCAATGCTCCTTCTGAGGGAACATAGGGCTGAGGGAACATAGGGCTGAGGGAACATAGGTATGACCCCGAGATTAATATGGAAAAGCAAAAAAACATAATCTGCAGTTGTGTGTACAGAGCACCGGATTCAAGCGTTGAGAAATTCAAGGACAGCATGGAAGTGTTATTCGCCAACACCAATCATAAGGTTACATTAATTTGCGGAGATCACAATATAAATCTATTAAATCCCAATAAAATTAGAATGACAGAGGAATTCATTACCACAATGTACAGCCTGAGTCTATATCCATTGATCACCAAACCAAGTAGGATAACAGTGCAAAGTGCAACATTAATAGATAATATATTTACAAATTATATGGAGAACAGTTTAGTGAGTGGGCTGCTTATGAATGACATCAGTGACCATCTGCCAGTCTTTGTGATCTATGACTGTGACTATGTGAAAGGAAAAGAAGACCAAACGATGAAATACAAGAGAATAAGAACCGAACAAAACATGAATGCATTTAGAAATGATTTACTAGCACAGAATTGGAATAATCTTTATGAAGAAGGCGACACTGACAAAGCCTACGAAACATTTCTTGAAATATTCAAGTCATTATATAACACCAACTGTCCGATAAAGAAAATCAATGGCAGGCCAAACCAAAACCACACTAACAGACCATGGATCACAAAAGGACTGCATAATGCTTGTAAAAAAAAAGAACACTCTCTATAAACAATTACTAAAACAAAGAACTGTAGAGGCAGAGCATAAATATAAGAAATACAAAAATAAATTAACTAATATTATGAGGACATGCAAGAAAGAATATATAGTAAACTATTAGAGAATAACAAGAACAATATTTCAGGTATATGGAAAATATTAAATGGTATCATCAGAAATGGTTCAAACAATAGAAACTACCCTGAATACTTTATTGACAATGAGAGATCCTTAAACAACATGAATGACGTGGCTAGTGGCTTTAACAACTTCTTTGTAAATATAGGGCCAAACCTAGCTGAGAAAATAAAGGCCACAGGTGATTGTGGGAATGCCGAGGCGAACATTACTAGAAACATCAACTCAATGTACCTGAAAGCCGTAGAAGGAAAATAAATCATTGATAGTGTAAGTGTAAGAATAAGTCATCTACCGATTGGAATGGAATTGACATGATATTAATCAAGAAGGTAATTGACTGTATTATAGTCCCACTAACCTACATCTGTAATTTATCTTTGACAACTGGCTCATTTCCACAAAAAATGAAAGTTGCCAAAGTTATTCCGATATTTAAAGCCGGGGATAAACATCACTTCACAAATTATAGGACAATTTCCTTGCTTTGCCAATTCTCCAAAATATTAGAAAAATTGTTTATTTTAAGGTTAGATAATTACATTGAAAAAAATAAAATCCTGACAGACAGCCAGTACGGTTTCAGAGCGAACAGGTCAACAGCAATGGCCTTAATGGAGCTAACAGATGAGATCACCAGCAGTATTGATAGCCAGAAATACGTCTTAGGGGTATTTATAGATTTGAAAAAAACATTTGATTGCATTAATCATGAAATATTATTTAAAAAAATGGAAAGGTATGGTATAAGGGGCGTGGCGCTAAACTGGCTAAAAAGCTACATGGAACACAGGCAACCGTTTGTACAGATGGGTGACTATAAATCACCATGGGCTGACATTACTTGTGGAGTCCCACAGGGGTCAGTGTAAGGGCCGATTCATACTCCTGTTTCGGCGCTGTAGTGCCGAAATGATTTCGGCTCGTCAGAAATTTTCAGTAGCACCGAAGAGCCGACTTTAGGACGGTACCCGCCCCCCCCGAACCTCAAATGACGTCAAATTGTAGGCTCTACAGAGCCGAACCGACTTTTATTCGGCTCTAAAATAGGAGTATGAATCGGCCCTTAGGACCATTATTGTTTATTTTATACATCAATGATATATGTAGTGTGTCAAAAGTGTTGAAATTTGTTTTATTTGCTGACGACACAAATGCCTTCTGTTCAGGGGAAAATCTGCAGCAGCTTTTGCAGGTCACCTCAGCAGAATTGACTAAATTAAAACACTGGTTTGATATAAATAAATTATCACTAAACTTGAGCAAAACTAAGCTTATGTTATTCGGAAACCGTACAATAGATACACAAGTACAGTTGTCTATAGAAAATGTTAACATTGAAAGAGTATATGAAAATAAATGTCTGGGTGTTTTGTTGAACCACCAGATCTGCTGGAAACCCCATATAAACTATGTGAGAACAAAGCTTGCACGGAGCATTGCAGTTCTAGGGAAAACTAAACACATTCTGGATCATAAATCACTACATTTACTATATTGCTCGCTTGTCCTACCATATCTCAATTACTGTGTAGAAATTTGGGGAAACACCTATAAAAGTAATCTAAAACCGCTATGCATCCTGCAAAAAAAAGCAATCAGAATAGTTAACAAGGCAGGACTTCTGGATCACACCAATATACTATTTTTACAATCACACATCATGAAGCTAATGGACCTTGTTGAATATAAGACTGCACTAATTATGTTTAGAGCAAGAAAAAATATCTTACCAGGTAACCTACAAAAAATGTTCAGTGATAGAGAGGGGGGATATAATTTAAGACGAGAACTTAACTTCAAAGTACACTACGTTAAATTAAAATCGAAGAGTATGTGCATCTCAGTTTGTGGAGTCCAATTGTGGAACGGATTAAGTACGGAGGTGCAACTCAGCCCTAACATTAATCACTTTAAGAGGTCATACAAAATGATTATATTTAGGCGGTATCTAGACGAGGAGGGGCGGCGTTGAATATAATGAGTTACGTAGTGTTAGTTACCCAACACCGTCCGGTGCTGGGCCTCTGGCATTATATTCAGATTACTTTCTGCTTGAATTAATTAATCTTAATTGATTCACAAGCATTAAGTTACGTGGCGTCGGCTACCCAACACTGGCCTCCTCTAACCCCCCCCCCCCTTCCCACCCCTCTTCCCTCCACCTTTCCCCAAACAGCACAATTCCAACCACATCAAGCTCCTTCCCTCCCGCCACCACAATCCCTCCATTCAGCCACACCACAGTGCCTGCCCCCCACACCCTCACGTCCATCCTTTCCCTCTTGACCTCCTCCCTCTCGCCCTCCTCCGCCGCGCAGGCCGCACCACCCCCCAACCGAATGCGGAGACCTCTCCATACAACTCCGCAACACCACCCCATCACGCTCCGCCATCCTCACCGTCGCCGAGTTCGGCCTGGCTTTCTCCCTCTACAGAGATGTCATCTGCTCAACCTACCCAGCCCGGCGCCAGGAACTGGACGACTATTTCACCACCATCCTGGACCTAGCAGTGAGGTTTGGCGGCTCCCTGTTCCTGGAGTATCACCGCCAGTTTTCCGCCACCGCCGCAGCAAGGCTAAACCAACTCAACACAGCAACATACTGGGGCCAACTGGACTTGGAGCTCTACTGCCGGATATTTGCAGGAAGACTAGCCATCGCCTGCAACCTCTGCGGCAACCCCACCACCCCGCCAGCCAGTGCGTCCACGCCGCCCCCCGCACCTCTGCCGCCAGCCAGCACCCAGCCACCAACCAGTACGCCCACGCCGCCGCCAAACCCACCACCAAACCCACCACCAAACCCACCACCAGACCAGCTTCCAGTATTCCCCCCCTCTTCGCCATCACTGCCGCCCCGCCCCCACAACGACCCCCCCAATACCCAGCTTCCAAGCAATCTACCGACGTTCGTGGCCGCCCAGTCCTTTACTGCGGCAACGAATCTGCAACAATTTCAATAGCCTAGGGTGCGCCGCATCCATCTGCAAGATGCTCCATGTTTGCACCCACTGCGGGGGCGCCCATGCCCGCACCACCTGCCCCCAACACCCCACCAATCCGTCAAAACCCAGCTGACTATCCCGGCACCTCTCCACACCCATTAACATCCCCGCCCTAGCCGCCGCTCTTTCACGCCACCCAGACCCCGCAACCGCCTGCTTCCTCCTCGGAGGCCTGAACTGCGGCTTCTCCCCCGGCCTCATCACCCTCCCCACCAACAGCCACACCTGCCAAAACCTCCAGTCCGCCATCACCGACCCCGACTCCGTCACCACCCTGCTCACAAAAGAAGTCAGCAACGGATTCATGATCGGCCCATTTTCCACCCCACCATTCCCCACCTACCGCATCAGTCCCCTCGGCATCGCCACCCGCAAATATTCTGGAAAAAAGAGGATCATCCTCGACCTCTCCTCCCCCCACGGCACCTCCACCCCCAGCATCAACAGCCTCATCCCCAGCCCCCCATTACTCCATGCAGTACGCCACCATCGACGGCGCCATAAAACTTATCCGCCTCGCCGGCCAAGGCGCCCAGCTGGCCAAAGCCGACGTCACCGCAGCTTTTAAAGTACTCCCCATCCACCCCGACAGCTGGAATCTTTTTGGGGTCTTCTGGAAGGACGCATATTATTTCGCCGTCCGCCTCACCTTCGGCTGCAGGAGCAGCCCAAATCTGTTCGACACACTCGCTGAAGCCCTATGCTGGATCCTACTCAACAACCACAAGCTCCCCTACGTCACCCACCTGCTAGACGACTTCCTCATCGTCACTCCCCCTCACGCACCCCCAGCTTCCGGCCTCACCACCCTCACCTCTGTTTTCAACAACCTCGGCGTCCCCCTCGCCCTAGAGAAGACCGAGGGTCCTTCCACCTCCCTCGAGTTCCTAGGCATCACTCTGGACACCGTCGCACTCCAAGCTTCCCTGCCCCCCGACAAGCTCAACCGCATCATCCTCCTCCTCTCCAACTACATGGACCTCCCCCAGTGCAGCAAGCAACAGCTCCTCTCCCTACTCGGCCACCTCAACTACGCCATGCGCATCATCCCCCAAGGCCGCTCCTTCATCTCCAACCTCCTCCACCTCTCCACCTCAGTCCCTTCCCTTCACCACCAAGTCACGCTCGACTCCCCCTGCCAAATGGAGCTGCGCCTCTGGCACCTCCTCCTGTCAAATTGGAACGGCATCACTTTCTTCTACAACGATTTCATCTCCTCCCCCGAAGACCTCCAACTGTACACAGACGCGGCCCCCTCAGCAGGCTTCGGCGGTTACTACGCAGGAAGGTGGTTCTCCTCCCCCTGGCCCAGCGAAATCCACCTCCTCGCCCCCGACCATACCCAATCCTCTACCCTCTATGAACTATACCCCATCGTCGTCGCCGCAGCCCTGTGGGGCACCGAGTGGACCAGCAAAAGCGTCCTCATCCACACCGACAACCAGGCCGTCGTACAAATCATCAACAAAGGCCGCTGCTCCTCTCTCCCCGTCATGTCCCTCCTGCGCCGCCTAACCTGGCTCTCAGTCACCCACCAGTTCCTCCTCCGCGCTGCCCACGTCCCCGGCCACCACAACGCCATCGCTGACTCCCTCTCTCGTCTTCTCTTACAGAAATTCAAGACCTTGGCACCACACTCCGATCCCCTTCCGGTCCCGGTCCCTCCATTTTCCGACATCACCTTCCCATAGAGCATCCTCTCCACCACCTCATCCTCCAGTCCCAGCAATCTATTCTGCTGAGCATAGCAGACTCCACCCTCTCATCCTACCGGACAGCCTGGAACAACTTCCAATCTTTCCACCTCCGCCACAACCTACCCTTCCCTTCCCTCGATCTCCTCTCTCTCTCCGCCTACATCAGCCACAGCGCCTCTGCCTTCTTCACCCGTTCCTCCACAATCCGAGTCTACCTCTGCGGGATCAGTTTCTTTACCAAACTACTAACCGGTTCACCCCATCCCTTCACTCAGCACCCCCAAATCCTTCTCCAACTCAAAGGCCTACAGCGCGGTGAACCACAGCTCCCCCCTCGGCGCCTCCCCCTCACCATAGAGATCCTGGCCTCCTGCATCCATACCATCCGATCCGGCTACGCCAACCAAACCCTCAACTCCACCCTCGAGTCCATGTTCCTACTCGCCTTCTACGGCTTCCTCCGCTGCTCGGAGTTCACGGCCGCCAACCGAAACTTCGACCCCGCAATCCACCCCTGCCTCTCCGACATAACCTCCCACGACCACGACACACTTGTCTTCACCCTCAAACGAAGCAAGACCTCCCAGCATCGCCCAATTCCCATCTACCTCTTCCGCCTCAACTCTCCCACCAGTCCCTTCGAATCCCTGGCCAACCACGTCCGCCTCAGACAATCTCAGCACGCTCTCCCCCCGGACCCCCTCTTCACCGATGAACACGGAACCGTCGCCACCCGCAGCTGGTTCCTCCTCCACCTCCGCCATATCCTCACCATCTCAGGCTACCCCGCGGAAAACTTTTCCGGCCACTCCTTCCGCATTGGCGCTGCCTCCACAGCCGCCAGCCGAGGTTTCCAGGACCACACCGTCCGCCTGTTAGGTAGATGGTCATCCCAGGCCTACCTGACCTACATCCGCTCCTCCCTCCACGACATCAAGCAGGCCCACAACTCCCTAGCCTAGTGGTCGCCCCCGTAGTCCTTTTGGGGATCACGCCTCCAAGCGTACCGCGGGCTGACTGCCACGCGGCCACGCCCCACGTGTACCGCGGGATGACCGCCACACGACCCCCTCCCCAAAGACTTCAGGGTCGGCGACCCCCCCGGAACCCACGCCTCGCTCTCCTCCTCATCATCACTCTTCTCCTCATCACTCCATTCTCTCATTCAATAAAACCTTTAAACCTTTCCACAATGGTGTGTTTATTCCAACTAGTGAAATGGAGTTGGAACAACTGATGTTCAGGAGGCGGAGAAACACACCATGACCATACCTTCACGCCATCCTCCGCCCTCCATGACAATCTACCTGAGCCTACTTATACCCGCCTCAGACAACCCAGCATCCTCTATGCTTTTCGTATCCCTCCACCATCCCCATCACCACCTCAAGACCAGCAGCATCTCCACTGCTCCATCTCCTCCATCTCTCCTCACAGTTCCCACGGGGGATCACGCCTCCAAGCGTACCGCGGGCTGACCGCCACGCGGCCACGCCCCACGTGTACCGCGGGATGACCGCCACACGACCCCCTCCCCAAAGACTTCAGGGTCGGCGACCCCCCCGGAACCCACGCCTCGCTCTCCTCCTCATCATCACTCTTCTCCTCATCACTCCATTCTCTCATTCAATAAAACCTTTAAACCTTTCCACAATGGTGTGTTTATTCCAACTAGTGAAATATCCATCCATCTTTGATTGACTCGGGAAACATATTCACGGGCATTCTCAGAGTCACCCATCGGAGTCATTGCCACCGCGTCAGGATGGACCTCAGTTGGATACAAGTCTCTTAGTGCGTGCCATAATGCTCCTTTGTGACCCAGAAACATATCTGCGTCTCCGACTGTCGTGGTTGCAAAATGTCCGAGTCCGGCCCGATGCAGGATCTCATCCATGCCGTACATTCCCACCAAGGTTGCCCACAGTCTTTTAAGATCTCCCATAGCCAGTGGATTTCCTACCACAAGAACCTCGAATTTTGATATTCAGGGGAATGCACCGTCCTGCAGAGGGGGCAACTGACGTACAATCTCAGACATGTCGAGGGTCGTCCATGGCTTGTATTCCAGATGTCGGCCCTTGACCAACAGAGGAACCTGCCTGCAGGGACGGTCGAAGATAGGTGAGCCAGCGGATCCAAGGTGGCCCTGTGTGAGATCTGCAGCGGCCCTTATCCTTAATGTTTCCAGGAGTGCTCTGTCTGGTTGCGGAGTCATGGCTGGGCCGAGGCTTTAAATCCGCCGACGGTTCCCCCATTAAGCATCATGCCCAAATCCTTAAGTTATTATCAGCAATGATGAAACCGAGAAAAATTGCTATTGTCAAGTGTGCAGCACATAAATCGGACACTTCACGCATCACCAGGGGTAATGTGGCGGCTGACACAGCGGCCAAAGCTATTGCAGGTGCTAACAGAAGTGGTAAGATTCTCTTGGTAACGCATGAAGTGGAACTAGTAGAGAATATTACTTTGAAGGACTTAATCTTAATGCAGGATGAGTCCAGTGCTGTTGACAGGGCTTTATGGCACGACAGGGGTGCTTTAAAGGACAGTACCGGATTGTGGAGGAACCATGAGGGGCTGGTAATCGCTCCACCTGATCTACTGGGGTTGTTAATCCATGAAGCCCACGGGCTGGCACACGTGTCACGTGGGGAGGTAAAGAGAAAGATTACACAAGAATACCAGTTCTGGGCCCCGTACATGCTGCAACAGATTGATTTTGTCATAAGCCGCTGCACCATTTGCTTGAAAAACAATGTGAGAAAAGGGATAATTACCCTACCTGGGCACATTCCTACTCCCCAGGGGCCAATGCAGGAATTAGTGATTGATTATGTAGACATGATCAGACCAGTGGGGGGGAAACGCTATTTACTTGTAATTGTGGATAGATTTTCTAGGTGGGTCGAGGCAACCCCCACAAGGCGCAAGGACGCTCAATCAGTAGCCCAATTCCTGTGCAGGGAAGTTTTCCCCAGATTTGGCCTACCTCTTCGTATTTCTAGTGATAACGGGAGGGAATTTGTTGATAAGACAGTTCGACTAATTCTCCAGAAGTTATGTATCAAGCAACGTTTAGGAGCCGTGTACCACCCGGCCAGTCAAGGGATTTGTGAACATATGAATGGTGTTCTTAAGAATCGTATCGTTAAAATCAGCGAGCATACAGGTCTGAACTGGGTGGAGTCGCTCCCGTTGGCCTTGATGGCTTGCCGGTCCAGCGAGATCAGACATCTCCACATGACGCCACATGAGCTGGCTTTTGGCCGGCGTATGCTCACGCCGGGACTACATACTGGTGGAAAGGGCCCTAGCCTTTCACTACTGAGTGATGAAATGAAGGCGTATGTGAAGTATATGTCTAAATTGCACAAGAGTATATCCCACTATGTCTCCTCTAAGCAGGAGAAAGAGGAACAGGAGGCGGTACACCTCTCAGCAGCAAACACCATTGTTCCCGGTGATAAGGTGTACATCAAGGTCTTCAGGCGGCGCTGGCACGACCATAGAAGAGAGGGTCCCTTCGAGGTTGTACGGTGTACTGGGACGGCTGTTCAGGTCAGAGGTTCCCCAACGTGGTACCATCTGAACCATTGTGTCAAAGCGCCAGCTGGCGCCGACGAGGATCTCACCGTTGGTGAGGACAACGCTCTTGCTACACCGACTCAGCAGGATGACGACGATAGCGGCAGTGATGCTGGTTCTCTGCCTGCTGCAGCAGGTACAGGGAACACACCTGCAGACGTTGAGTCAGAAGGCAGGTTTGGCTTCATTGATTTCCAGTCCGTCCCCGACTCCGCTAAGCAACCTATCGCCGCTAACTCACAGGGCGACGGGGCTGCCGAGTCAGACGGAGGTGAGTCCTCCGAGGGGGGAGAAGGTCAGTCTCTCCGCAGCCACGGTCGCCCAGTCCGTACCAAGCGTCGACCTAAGAGATTTGATGACCCCGGCTAGTGACCCGGTTGTCCATGTTCAGTCTGCTCCCGTCTCTAGGCCCGCCCTTGTGTCCACTTCTATTGCTACGGCACACTTCAGTGTGACCTCGGCTCCCAATGTCACCCTTAGAACTAAGAACCCAGAAGAAATATGTTACACAAGATCCCATATCTGAGAGAGAGCCTCTCTTAAATTTGTTATTATTTGCTAAAAGATTAGTGGAGGTTCCATACCTTTCTGCTCTACTCAAGACACCTGTCGATACTCTTCCTCCTATTACTGCATCTAGTCTCAAGAACCCTGGTGTTACTCTTACCCCTACCCCTGTTCCATTATTTCCTAGTTCTACTACTATTTTCCCTACTATCATAGAAACTCCTATTATCACAGCTACTTCCACAGTCACATCTGATTTCATTAGCACTGTTAGTGTTTTGTCAGAAGAGACACTGGAACCTCCATTCAATGAGACTTCCATGTCTGATTTTGACATAGCTAAGAATAGGACTGCAAGAAAGGTCATACCTATTAATGTACACATTGCAAAAGCTACAGGATCATTTCACATGGGAAGTTTGTTCAATGTCAAATCTGGTGATTTATTGGAACCTTTATATCGCATGGCTCAGGCAAATTCATGGTACCAGTGGAGTGTCTTCTCCTCTGTGGCGTTGGGTAAATCGGACTGTTACTTCTGTGCTCAAGCTCAGCGGTCCCATCTTACCATATTGAATACGCGTTTCAGTTGGAAAAATTGTGCAGAGGAGAAGAAAAATGCCATGATTGATTCCAATAATATAAAGCCAGAGGACTTTGACTCAAACTCAGCGCCCTTTTGTAAAGCAGAGTGTCTCCAATACTTAGGTTCCGCAGAATACTATAATGAATCTTTATTAGAACACAGTGCAATTCAAGATTCATTATATCAACAACATACAGTAGGGTTGACACTTGGGGAGAGATGCAGTAAGTTGGACGTCAGAGTGAAGACGGATCGTTCCACGATTCCCAGTGGGATTCTGAAATTGGTAGGGACCTTTGAATGTTATGTTAGGAACAGACGAGGAGAGCAGACTGGACCCTTTGTGGACCTGGGGAGCATTGATGAGGTACGGTGCGACACGATATGGGACTTGTCATATCTTCATATGCAAACCCAGGTCTATGCGTTCCTCTGCCGACCACAGCCAGGGAAATTACCCAGGTTGGAACTTGGAGTTCTGCTCAAAGGGGAGTATACAGATCCTGCCCCCCAAGCATGTCCGCTGTTCTATGCCACCCAAGCCGTGGCCGATCAGTTCTGGCTATGCGGTGGGAATCAACTGTATAGCACGCTGCCCCTCAACTGGACGGGGCGGTGTGCTCGTGTGCAGGTGGTGCAACCTGTAGTGGTTATCCCGGCCGAGGATCTGAGGGCCCGGGTTGCCGAGGGACCTAAAAGAGTTCGTAGGGGCAGTGAGACGGACGACGGCGTCTACTTCGACTCAACTGGAACCCCTCATGGGGTGCCAAAAGACTTCAAAGCCATCGATGAGACTGCAATCGCATTTGGAAGTATGTTCACTCCTCTCATAGGGATAATTGTAGATGCTGAATGGATAAACTACATGTACTACAATCAGCAGAGGTTCCTGAACTTTACCATTGCGGCCCTGGGAGCTATAGGACGGCAGCTTTCGGCTACGAGTGAAATGACTTGGCAAAACAGGCAAGTTTTAAATGTGTTGGTGGCATCCCAGGGTGGGGTTTGTGCCATGTTTGGCGATTTCTGCTGTACGTACATCCCTAACTCCACTGCTGCAAATGGTACCTTCACCCTGGCTATGGGACACCTGCACAACTTGAGGGCGGGTCATTGCAGGGGTCACCTGGGGCCTGACGGAGTGGCTGGAGAGTCACTTTGGGTCCTGGGGTGGGTACTGGGCAACTATTGGAATGTACATCCTGGCATTCCTGTTTATTGCTGCACTGATCCTGTGCTGCTGCCTTCCCATCATTCGCAGTTTGATAATCAAGGGAGTGACGGGAGGCATGGTTCACTCTATGAATATGCAGGCCATCCAGTTGTCTGTCCAGGTCAACTCAGGCGACCTGGAGGCTGGGGGTCAACGCAGGGATGTCCTGGCATACACGGATTTGGAGTTGTGTGCCTACACGGATGATATTGACAGCTAGGAGTATTGTCGTAAGCCCCAAGGATGGCCGGTCTGGGTTACTTGGCTCTCTCCGAGCTATGGTAGCGTGGACCCTGCCCTCTGTCCCTTCACCTGATGTTACAAGGACCTGTGATAACCCAATTCCGGTTCCGTGTGTTTTTCTGCATAAAAGACAGACATTCGTTCTTGTGTGTATTTTTTTTGTTTGACTGTTATTGCATGCTTTTATTTGGGTGTTTTCAGATTGTCACTAGGTTGATCTCCATTTATCCGTATTGTCGGGCGGGTGGTAAGTGGTGGTTAGTCCTATGGGGTTCTTGGATGTTTAGGTACGGAGGGGGGTCCTACTTGGGTGTTTATGTAATTGATTTGTGTGTTTTTACTTTCAACAGGTTTGGTGTTTTTTGTTTTTATCAGAGCGCGTGTTGATAGCGCTCTGAGGGGGGATGTGATGGATAATTTTACAGCTGGTTGCAGCTGGTGTCTTAAGATAGAGGCCACCTAGTCATAAATCTCCCTAAGTTGAAGGTGTCGCGAGAACTGGCCCCTGGGATGGCTCTCACGGGCGTGCCCAGGAGACAGTTCTATCTTGACATCTGGTTGAGCCTTAGGTTAAAGCCTTAAATAACTTCATTCTGGTAAGGTTCACATAGTCATAAATAGGAGTAAACGGTTACAAGGATTTACAACTATAGCTGAAATAACAGGGTCTCTGATTGGGACACCATCCTGCCCTTCTGAGGGTGGGGACAGCCTTATCTTCCACCACAAACAGCTGTTCGGAAAAGTCCATCCCCCTTTTTGTATTACCTTAGATGTGTTTTGTGTTCAATCAATTATACTGTTAACAATACCTTCTGTCTTATTCATTATTTAGTTTCATATTCACTTTGTTTAAGATTGAACTATAAGGATATTTGAATATAGAACATTATAGAGTTATCCTCATTTGTGGTAACATGTAATAAGTGTTTCATTCCTATATAGTTTTACGACATGCAGGTTATTTTTGTGAATAGACTAGGCCTCCTGTGATTGGTCAATAAGTAAGGACACTTTTTAAGTCATACCTTCTCGGATGAGAAAGGCAGGTCATTGTCATGCATATAAACTGTAAAGATTCTTCTGTATCCTTGTGCTCACACTGTGTACGTCGATTTGAAGGGACTAAGCTGTGTGACTCCTAGGGGCCTTTGTTCCCCTGTCTTGTAAACTGAGAGTAAACTTTGATCGAATAAACTTGATACCTACAAACCATTGAGAGACTCCTCCGACTGAGATCCTTTTGAGAGAACGCATGGCACCGAGTCTCATCCAGAAATATACTTCACACACACATTATCCACTTGAACCCTCTCCACAGCAGAGGTTCCCAAACTTTGTCGTGACAAGGACCCCCAAATTGACACTAATTAGCCCGCGGACCCCCATTTGAAAAGATATGCCAGGGACCCCCATAAGAGAAGACTTTTACAGCTCTAGCAAAACCAGTTTAATTTGAATGACCCCCAGTTTGACATGCATATTAGTCTACGGACCCCCATTTAATGGCATTTCTATCCCCAATTTATACCTTAAAATATATGTTAATTTAACTCTGAGAGTGTACAAATGGAACCAAATGGACCCGTTAGGGTCCATCATTTAGCTGGGGACCACTGGAACTCCCTCAAGGACCCCTGGGGGTCCCCGGTCCCCACTTTGAGAACCACTGCTCCACTGCAGTGGTTGGTTGCTCATAGTCCATTTTGCCATTATACTGCATCTCATGCTGTTTACAAGTTTGTCCACCAGGGGATGCTCATGTAACACACTTCTAGGTTTGCTCATGATCAGTTTTAGCTGTCATGTTAGCAACAGTCTCTCACAGACTGTTGACTGGCAAAGAGGGCGCGTTTCCGTGTTGCTTTGAATGAAAATGTGTTTGACGAGGCTCTTTCATGGCCAAATCCCTCTTGAAAAGGGTTAGTGTGTGTATTAATCCACGTTGGCACTCTTGAAGGTTTTCTTTGTTTTTAATAAAGCTTTAACCTATGTTAAAATGTCAGTTTAGTTACCGTAGCAGCTTGTCTTCTGCTGCTGCTGTTGGATGCGTTTGTGTTCATGGTAACCGATGGGAGCTTCCTCTACTACACACAACACATTGTGGAGAGAACATTCATCATTTTCAGGACTTTTGTCTTTATTTCAAAAGGCACAAAGAAACAAACATTACATTATCTCATCAATTCAACTGTTTAAAACTGTATGAATAGTTAAGTGACAACCATCGACTTTACAGTAATGAAGGTGCATTCAGTTCCAATGCGCTTTGAATGGGTTTCATGCCTCCATAATGGACTATATGTAGGCTACAGTATACCAACTTCAATGAGGTGTTCATCCAACAATAGAGATAAGTAACACAAAGAAAAGGATACAATACAAAGTAAAGTTGCTTAACTGTGATTTTAAAAATAAATCTTTAAATCTTTAAAAAATCTAAGTACAAAAACATGGTAATATATCACATACATAAAAATTGTTATCATGAATCATACGTAAGCAAACAACCTAACAGTGGAGTATCTATATAATGACGCTATGCGCATACACTATAGAGTGCTACTGTATGTTGTCTACATAAAATGCTATCTAAGTTACATAAGTTGAGCCTATGCAAAGGAACAATAACCTCCTATTTACACTATGGCTTACTGCTCATAACAAACACTATTCTGTAAAAAAATATATATAAACAAAACACATATCATAAAATGGAGGGATTACACATTATCTTGAATGACAATGCAAGATTATTCATATTAATACCCTAATCGCGTAAAATATGTAAAAGTAACAATTGTATAGCAACCACTGACTATAGCCCTTCATCAAGTTGACTATTTTAATTATCCTACACGACTATTTACGTGTTGCTGTTGCCTGCTTGGGATATTAATTCTCGGGGCATGGTTCCATAGAGGAACCACAGAGAGCATCCTGACTGGATAGGCGGCAGTTGAGCCTGACGTTTGGGACGGCTAATATTTGTAGTATTATACAGCGCCAGCATGGATGACTTACCGTGACACTAAATACATTGATTTAACCATGCCCCCATAACAAGCTAAATAAAAACGCAACAAGGCTTCCGTTTCAAAATCACATCTTCTGTCTGTCCTCGCTTAGCTTTGGTCTGTGTGGACTGGGAGGAATTATTTCTATTTACAACCACAAACACCAGGTAAAGTACAGTACTTGTTCTTCTGTCTGTCTGTTCCTGTCAATCATTTCTTTTCTTTATTTTCTTGCCCCCTTTTATCCCCAATTTCTATTTACAACCACAAACATCAGGTCAAGTACAGTACTTGTTCTTCTGTCTGTCTGTTCCTGTCAATCCTTTTTTCTTTTCTTTTTTCCCCCTTTTTTTGCCCCCCCACACACATTTCTGTACATTGTCACCTCACCTGGAGATCATACCGGGATGTAGAGCCTTCATCTTACTACTACTTAGGATTATGTGCAGTGACTATATACAGTATATATCACCCTCCCCGCCCGGCTTCTCTACCCCGAACATGGGCCAAATGTGTTTGTGTACATGCTCGACAAAGCCAGATGAGGTGGATTCGAACCACCCTAGACTCCGCAATGGTGGGCACAGCTACTTTACTGTGCCACCCGAGCGTCTCAAGTGTCTATGGGGCCTGGACTCCTGTCTCAGCACTGGGTCCAGCTTCAACAACTCCTTGTTGATCTATCTCTTCATACTGGTGGTATTCTGTCTCCTCACTGGGTCCAGCAGCTTCAACAACTACTTGTTGATCTATCTCTTCATAGTCTGAGTCGTCTGCCTCTTCAATGGGGCCAGATTCAACAACTACTTGTTCATCTATCACTTCATACTCGATGCCAGCTTCAGAATGAGAACCAACAACATTATAATACTCGATATCAATGTTCTCATTTCCGACATTATAATGAACCGTCGCAGTGTCCCACACTCCTGCATTATGTCTTCTGCTGGCCTGGAGAAACACAGAAACACCCAACGTTAAGTCACTGAATCACATGTGGCTGAAAACCCTCCTATCTCTCTCCTAACTCTGGTTTAACTGTCATTTATACACATTCCAGTCTTGTGTTGTGTAAAGATGTATTACCTGCCAGAGACAATAGAGGGCATGGATGGGTACCAGCAGCACCAACAGCAGCAGCAGCACCACCACAGTGACTGTAACTCTGCTGCTGTCGTCCTCAGGTGTCAGAGGGACTGTAGGAGGGACTGTAGGAGGGACTGTAGGAGGGACTGTGAAAAATAAAACATCATCAAATCATGTAAGAACATTTGATAAACCTTCATGTTTGATTGAATCATGCCTGACGGAGATTCATATTGTGAGTTTAACCCATTTAGACCTGAGGCCGATTTTAAATAAGTTTTCTGAAAAACCTGTGTTTCTATGTCAGTGGTGCTCAGCCTTTTTCATGTCAAGGACCCCCCTCCCCCCGCCACCAGAAGCAAAGATTTGAGTTAAAAACATTCACTCTGAAAGAATATATATTCAAAGAATTGAGCCACATTTTCGAGATTCATCAAAAATAGCAGACCTGCAAGCTCGTAGCGTGGCACTCGGTGACGCGCTACAAGCTTGTAGGTCTGCTATTTTTCAACAGCTAAAGTATAACATTAACGCTTAAAACACCAAAAGGGGTTCCCGCCCAGAATGGTTTAAAGGTAATTTCATTCAGGTTACCTGTGACGGTGAGAGAGAGAATGTCGCTCTCAGAGGAGACATTGTGAGAAAACACGTTGGTGTGATTTATAACAACGTCGACGTGATAAGCACAGCTGTAATTCCCTTGGTGGCCGGGGCCTGCTTCGAAGAACAGGAAGTTGGCAGAGTGATTGACAGCTGGCTGGGTGTGGTTGTGTGTGCTGTTGGCTCCAGTGAAGGTGAGGTGGAAGGAGCCGTCTGGGTACTGTGGCAGGATGGAGCAGCTGATGCTGAAGTTGGAACCTTCCAACACCTGCTGCCCCTGCTGCTGGCCCTCAGAAACCCCGTTTAGAGACACCTGATGCCCCTGCAGCTGGCCCTCAGAAACCCCGTTTAGAGTGGGGAAGACGCTGATGTTTGGCTTAAACAGAAGATCTGTAACAAGACACGAGTGATTGAATTATAGTACAGCAGATATTTACATAAACAGTATAGAGTAGCCAATGAGATGGAACCAAGATTAGAGATCCAACATATTGTATGGCTTTTGCTGAAATTAGACGATGCAAAAAATGTTATTTTAAATTCATTCAGAAAAAGAAACATCCTGTTTCTATGCTGTAGATAGGTATAGGTTAAGTGAGTAGGCAAGTAGACTGACGTCACTGTTTGTGTTACCTGAACAGATCACCTCCAATGTGACAGTGGAATTCTCAGACAGTGTCATTCCACACTCCCTCAGTGAAGCCTCGGTTCCAACACAGTCAGCTGTGATCCACCATACAGGTTGAACCGTTGAAGCAGGACTCCTTTGTGTTGAAACGTCAGAGCCACAGTCCATCTGCCTACACACGACAGAGGATGACTTCAGGTTCCAGTCGGACTGACCATCCACGGCTCTCCAGTCTCCCTGGTGTTGCATCTCCAGTACACCACTACAGTTACTGCTTCCTCCCACCAGCCTGACGTCATCAGGCTCTGTACAGAGACAAGACCGTTACAAACCATTTAGAGCAGACATGCCTTGTGAGCCGAAAGTGTTCAGTTCTCCCACTCCATGTTAATGGATGGTGGTGTTCTGTTGGGACGCATACTTTGTTTAGACATAGCATTGTTTGAGGTTGGTGAGGGATTTTTATTGAAGGGACAGCCTCTTGAGATGCAGCATCTCATTTTCAAGAGGGACCCATAAAACCAAATACAGAAAAGCATACTTTCCTAACACTGTCTAACACTAACACATGGTGAGCTGTCACTCCCAAGACGGCAAACGGGTGAACTTCTTGTAACGGAAATGACCAAACGTCAAACTCAAAACTCAAAGTTTGAGCACGGAATATCACACCCGTTATGCCATGCTCAGCCAATCACAGCGCATAATGGGAATAACGGCACAGCTTCCAGGAAATCACAATGGCCAACCACATCGCCAAAGTCGGCGCCATACATGGTTAATTTTGCTGCAATTCCGTCCTCAAATTTTGGCGGCATAGATGGTAATTTTCCCTCCTCATATTTTGAGGACATTACTAAAATGATTAGATTATACCTGAGCAGGCGAGTCCAACAGTCTTGTCAGGTGAGCAGGTGGTGTTTCTAGTTGAGTCTGAGGTTCTACAGTCCAGGAGAGCAGACTCGTTGCCTTCACACTGGAACTCTTTGGTCCACATCGAAGCGTTCAGGCCTCCATAGAGCGCCCCCTGGAGGACTGAAGGAGCCCCGCAGCCAAGATCCCTACAGACCACCTCTGCATCCTGCAGGTCAAAGTCATCTTCACACACTGAGACCCACGACTGGTTAGACTGCACCTCCACTCTGCCTGAACACACACTTGTCCCGTTCACCAACCTCACAGAATCTGGAGAGAGAGAGAGAGAGAGAGAGAGAGAGAGAAAGAGAGGGGGGGAGGAGGGAGAGAAGGGGGGTGTCAATGTACATGTATCTTATTAAACACGCATGTGCATGCACGCACACACACAGAGTTGTGGAGGTGAAGTGGAGGTCACTGTTTATGTGTTTTACCCGAACAGAACACCTCCAGTCTCTCAGTGGATTTACGAGACTCCTTTGTTCCACACTCCCTCAGTGAAGATTGAGATCCAACACATGGAATCTTCCACACAGGTTTAACGGTTGCATCAGACCTCCTTTGTGTTGAAGCAGCAGAGCCGCAGTTCAGCTGTCCACACACTACAGATGATGACTTCAGGTTCCAGTCATAAATAGAACCCGCTGGTCTCCACTCTTCCTGGTGTTTCACCTTCAGGATACCAGAACAGTTACTGGTTCCTCCCTCCAACATGACGTCACCAGGCTCTGTACAGTGGCAAAAAAGAAAATAAACTACTATTACTTTCATTGTTAAATAGGAATGCGAATTACAAGTATAGTTGGTATTTTACTGTTTTATCTCAGGCTAACAATGTCATTTTCATGTTTTAAACTATAAATATGTGCTCCTCTGAGCACAGGACAATATAGTAGAGGTCAATCTTAGCCAATCAGGATGACATGTGAAATATTGGACAAGTCTCCCTTGATGACATTACTATAGAGGTAATCAGGGCCGCTGCTGGCCATTTGGGTGTCCTAAGCATAACATATTTGTGGTGCCTTGTGCTTTGTGGTGCGGTGCTGGATTACTTCTTCAATTCGACCAATTCCACAATTCAATTGGACTACGGTGGCAGCAGGAAGTACAAAGTAATAGCCTAAATAGCTCCAGTTTTTCCACCTTGGTGATTCACAACCATATGCTTATATTAGATGTGATTTCTCATCCCATCAGAATCAAAGTAATCACAGACATGACAGTGTCTGCAGCTAGAGTATACATTCCACTCACTGCACAGGGAAGTGAATGATGGCAGGCTGCAGGTGACCACAAACCAGTCACATTATGTGAAATGTTCTTTTCTAGTTATGATTATTATTACCTGAGCAGGCGAGTCCAACAGTCTTGTCTGGTGAGCAGGTGGTGTTTCTAGTCGAGTCTGAGGTTCTACAGTCCAAGAGATCAGATTCGTTGCCTTCACACTGGAACTCTTTGGTCCACATCGAAGCGTTCACCTCTCCATAGAGCGCCCCCTGGAGGACTGAAGGAGCCCCGCAGCCAAGATCCCTACAGACCACCTCTGCATCCTGCTGGTCAAAGTCATCTTCACACACTGAGACCCACGACTGGTTAGATTTCACCTCCACTCTGCCTGAACACACACTGGTCCCATTCACCAACCTCACAGACTCTGGAGTGAGAGAGAGAGAGAGAGAGAGAGAGAAAGAGAGATCATTTTAATCATATCTGAAATGCAATTTTTTTAAGAGTGGGGATCTTAGTTGAGATCATTCAAGAATCCATTTTCCAACATCACCACGCACAAATAAGGAGTTGTCTAAATGTAATAACTAACTTTTGTGTATTCATAATTCCTAACATGTCTCTGTAATGGACGGTCAGGACTCGGTAACCTATTCATATGTGAGCATTTTGTTGGTGGTACTTTATTTTGTACTTTAGGTTAATACAACTAAAGAACGTGTAGATCTCAGTGGCAAGGGAGGTGTGTGTTCTGTGTGACTGACAGACAGACAGACAGACAGACAGACAGACAGACAGACAGACAGACAGACACCTGAACAGGTGTTACCTGAACAGATCACCTCCAGTCTGTGGGCTGAAGTATAAGACGCATTTGTTCCACAGTCCTTCAGTGAAGACTCAGAGCCAACACAGGGAGATGTTATCCACCATACAGGTTGATTTGTAGAACCAACCAGTCTTAGTGATGAAACAGCAGAACCACAGGCTAGCAGTCTACACACTACAGATGATGACTGCAGGGTCCAGTCAGAATCATCCACTGGTCTCCACCCATCATGGAGTTTCATCTCAAGTTTTCCAGCACAGTTACTGGTTCCTTCCACCAACCTGACATCTGTACAGAGACGAAAGTAAGCAGTAAAAACAAAAACAAAATTAGAAAATGCATTACTTTCATTTTAAGTAATCGACACAAAAGATGCTACACATACTCATAGTCGGATCATATAGGATACCGGATAAGTTTGTGAAAACTGTGGCCGAGTCTTACACACAGTCTGTCCTGCAGGGGACACAGAAAGCACCACCGGTATGTTCCAAAAATATCTGTCAACCTAAATCAGAGTAAGTAAAGGGTCAGTGGCCGGTAGAGTAGCCGGTTCAATGCCGGGTTCCCCCAGAGTTAGTGTAGGTTCTAAGTAGGTTAGACTAAAGGTGGTTGCACACCGGCCGCGTTTTTCGGAAAATCGATAGAAACGCAGCTAAAAATCAGAAAAACACGCTCGGTGTGTGGGGACCTTAACTCTGCCATCGGTGTGTGAATGTGTGTGTGAATGGGTGAATGTAATGCACAATCTATGTAAAGCACTCTGGATAAAAGCACCATTTACCATTTAAAGCAAATCACACGCATGTTGAAAAGAATGCTAATTAAAGTGATTGAAATGATACGCTGCTGTCATAGGAGGAGGAGGCAGAGGTGATGGGTCAGGTGGGTGTGTCCACATTTTAACACATACTGTACACCAGCGTTACTCAACCCGCGGGCCGCATGCGGCCCCTGCTTCATGTCTCTGGGGCCCATCGTGGTCATGCCAATGAAATGATAGTTTTTGTACTTTCAGTGTGGGGAAAGCATTTGCAATCGTGATGAGATTCAGCTGATATAGGAAAGTGACCTGGTATCTGTTCTATTCTATTTGATGTTGTTCGTTTCATTAATGTATTTAAGTATTCTTTTTGTTTGAGTATATATTGGCTTTACTGCATCATTGCACTGGTTACAATTTGTTCTAGATCCTAGTGTTGATTTAAAATGAGATATTCCTCTAAATCTGGGTAGTAAAAAAGAAAAGAATCAGGCCACAGCCCTGGCGCTCCTGGTCCCTCTGCACGTCCCCGATTACCTGAGCAGGTGAGTCCAACAGTCTTGTCAGGTGAGCAGGTGGTGTTTCTAGTTGAGTCTGAGGTTCTAGTTCTACAGTCCAGGAGAACAGACTCGTTGCCTTCACACTGGAACTCTTTGGTCCACATCGAAGCGTTCACTTCTCCATAGAGCGCCCCCTGGAGGACTGAAGGAGGCCCACAGTCAAGCTCCCTACAGACCACCTCTGCATCCTGCTGGTCAAAGTCATCTTCACACACTGAGACCCACGACTGGTTAGATTTCACCTCCACTCTGCCTGAACACACACTGGTCCCATTCACCAACCTCACAGACTCTGGAGAGAGAGAGAGAGAGAGAGAGAGAGAGAGAGAGACAAAGTGTGTTCAACATTTTCATTCATTAAAGGTAGGCTACAACAGATGAAAACATGAGGACACAGTCACACACACACACACACACACACACACACACACAATTTATAATGTAGGCATTTAGCAGACGCTCTTAAACCATTCAGGACGGGAACCCTTTTGGTGTTTTAAGCATTGTTTTATACTTTAGTTATTGAAAAGTGCAGCACTAGCTTGTAGATGCAAATCTTTGGATTTAAATGATTTCAGAGCAAATGTTTTTATTTCATATGTTCGCTTCTGGGGGGGTCCCTGGAACAACATAGTTTCAGATATGCCAGCCACATACATATAATTCTGGGGGCCCTTGACATGAAATAGTTTGAGAACCACTGACATAGAAACGTAGGTTTTTCATTTGTAAAATAGTCCTCAGGTCTAATTGGGTTAAATTAATCCAGAGTGATTTACAGTAAGCAAGAACAACACGGTAATACAGCAAATACATAACACACACACACACGCACGGACGCACGGACGCACACAGATAGACGGATGGACAGACGTATGGGGACAGACAGACAGACAAGCCAGATCAATTTAATAGCAGACTGTACAGATTACTGTTATTGTTGAAGTATTGTTTGTGTTACCTGAACAGATCAGTGAGATCACCTCCAGACTGTAAGACCTCATTGCTCCACACTCCCTCAGTGAAGACTCAGTACCATCACAGGAAGATATAATCGGCCATACATTAGTAGGCCTACGACCAGCAGAGCCAGAACTCCTTTGTGTCGACAGAGCAGATCCACAGTCTATCTGCCGACACACTACAGATGCTGCCTTAAGGTTCCAGACAATCGACTGATCAACCCCTCGTCTCCATTCTCTCTGGTGTTTGATCTCCAGTCCACCAGTACATTTACTGCTTCCTCCCACCAACCTAACATCATCAGGCCCTGTACAGAGACAAGTGAGAATACCGTAAGTACAGTTAAACAAAGTACTATTACTTTTCCTTACAAAAAGATCCTAACAAAGAGTGTAGATTGTTATGTCAGGCTATCGAAACCACATCCTTTTGTTTGTTTTCTGTTTTAACTGATTATAGCCCCTCCCTGTGTCTGTGTCCATAGTCGTGTCATAGTGTCTGAGCAAATAGACAATGTGTCAAATTTTACGTCATGCTGATGTGCCCCTCACTTCACATGGGTGTGATTTTTCAAATAAGATTTTGGTTTGTAAAGCTGTCCTATTTTTGTCCAGCTATGTCCAGCTTTCAGTGTTTACACAAACATTGGATACAAAAGTGTGTAAACCAAAACATTGAGGACAAAAGTGTGTAAACACAAACATTGAGGACAAGTGAGGACGCAAATTGTAATTGGCCGGAATGAGATGATGTATGATGATAAGAGTGCCCCTCACTTACACACGGGTGTGATTTTTATTATTACCTGAGCAGGTGAGTCCAACAGTCTTGTCAGGTGAACAGGTGGTGTTTCTAGTTGAGTCTGAGGTTCTACAGTCCAGGAGAACAGACTCGTTGCCTTGACACAGGAACTCTGTGGTCCACATTGAAGCGTTCACTTCTCCATAGAGCGCCCCCTGGAGGACTGAAGGAGGCCCACAGTCAAGCTCCCTACAGACCACCTCTGCATCCTGCTGGTCAAAGTCATCTTCACACACTGAGACCCACGACTGGTTAGACTGCACCTCCACTCTGCCTGAACACACACTGGTCCCATTCACCAACCTCACAGACTCTGGAGAGAGAGAGAGAGAGAGAGAGAGAGAGAGAGAGAGAGAGAGAGAGAGAGAGAGAGAGAGAGAGAGAGAGAGAGAGAGAGAGATCATTTTAATCAAGAATTAATGAGAATCATTTGAATAGAATGAAGGCGTGAACGAAGTATGCCATTGTTACAGGAGGCTATTGATCTGTTATCAGCTAGGCAAAGCAGTAACCATGCAGTGGGAAATCAGCTTTTGATGGGCACAGTCTAAGATTAAATAAATATCACTTTTGTGAGGCAGGTTGTCGCAGACCCCTGCAGTGAATGGGCTCCAATTTTGACAACCCGTGCCCTGCACGGTCCATAGACCGTCCATGCAGTCACCAGCGATTATATCAGAATACAAACCAGACCCGCCCCACCCGTCAAATTAGGGACCCGTTGTAAGCCCTCTTACCCGTGATTACATAAATAGCCTACAGCCAGTCACTCAATTTAAAACTGTGTTAAAATGCTTTTGACACAAGACAGCAGCCGTCAACAATAGCGGTACATTCAGTGGTCAAGTTCGTTCATAAATCTACACGTCAAGTGAAGAACGGAGGAGTGAGCTTTCCATATAGCCACGCGCCAGAACGTGCATACATGCAGTACGAACGTGTCGTGGTTTGCATTGTCAGATGATTTTTATTTGAAGGTTAAACAGGATGATAAATGTGTTTTTGTGAGTTAAGTCAACTGACCGGCGTGCTGTGTTAAGTTACGTGCTAGTGCTATGAGGATGATATCCCAAAGCGCCCTCCTGCTCATGAAACATATGTTGGACTCGGGCCGTAAATTAAAGCCCTTTATAATTTGCAGCATGTGTGTGTGTGTGTGTGTGTGTGTGTGTGTGTGTGTGTGTGTGTGTGTGTGTGTGTGTGTTGTGGTGTTCACTGTGTGCCAGTGTCTGGCCAGCAGCTACGATCCGAATCTCTGGTGTTTACACAGAAACGCTAATAAACAACTTAAATGTTAAAAACAGGCGTTGTGGTTGTGTGTATATGCTAATGGTCAATGCCCGTGTGCAGAGCAATTGCTCAAGAGGGCGGCGGTGGCTCAGGGGTAGAGTGCCTGGATGGGAACCGCAAGGTTGCCAGTTCAAACCCGGGCTCCCCCAGAGTTACTGTCGAAGTGTCCTTGAGCAAGACACTGAACCCCTAATTGCTCCTGATGTGCTAGTTGGTGCCTTGCATGGTTTCCGCTGCCATCGGTGTATGAATGGGTGAATGTAATGCACAATCTATGTAAAGCGCCTTGGATAAAGGCGCTATATAAATGCACCATTTACCATTTACTCAAGCCACTGAGGAGAACCATCCAGAACAGACAGGAGTGACTGACTCACTGACCGGTTTCCTTATTATAGTATGATAGGGATAGGATAGTGAAGGTAGCAGATCTACAAGCTCACAATATGTCACATCGCAACATGTTGTGAACTTGTAGATCTGCTATTTTCACTGTATTTGAAAGTGCATTTAAGTGGTTAAACTTTTCCCTTCCTAGAGATGTCTTTGAAATGTAGTGGAGTAAAAGTATACAAAAATAGAAGTACTTAAGTAATAGTACTCAATACAAGTAAACATACTTTGCTACTGTCCACCACTGTGCATAACAGACACGGACATGAGTTTCAACAAAGACACAGACAGACAGACAGACAGACAGACAGACAGACAGACCAATTAAATGAACTGTACAGATTACAGTCATTGCTGAAGTGATTGTTAGTGTTACCTGAACAGAATACCTCCAGGACCATTTGGGAAGTATCAGACGTCTTTGTTCCACACTCTCTCAGTGAAGATTCAGATCCATCACAGGACACTGTCATCTTCCATACCGGTTGTGTTGAAGCATAACTCCATTGTGTTGAAACAGCAGAGCCACACTCCATCTGCCTACACACTACAGAGGATGACTGCAGGTTCCAGTCAGACCGACCATCCACAGGTTTCCAGTCTCCCTGGTGTTGCGTCTCAAGTCTACCAGTACACTTACTGCTTCCTCCCACCAGCCTGACAGGCTCTGTACAGAGACAAGGGAGTGTCTTTTTGAATATCTTCAATATATTTAAGTTGATACTTTTTGAGTGGTGCAACCACTCCTACAACCAGCAATGACATTAATGAGCACGAGAATGAGTACCAGTAGGGGCGCTGTTGTGCCAGAAACAGAGAGAGAGTGCTGCAGTTGCCTGCTAATGAGAGAGAGAGGGGGAGGGGGGATTGCACCACTCAGTTCACATGGGTGTGATTTTTTTTCTCATGTATCTCGTTTGTGTTATATTATAGTAAAATATGTATCTTGTTTTGTCAAGCCCAATATGTCATGACATGAAATAAATTGATTTAACCATAATAACAGTCACAAAAAGGCCAATATAACTGCATGAGGAACGCTTAAAACTATTTATTTATGAACGTGGAAACCTCTCCCTCTCTCTCATCTGTGCATAAACCCTTGTTTCTCTTCTGTCTGTGCGTAGGCTGTGGGCCTGTGGGCTGTGTGTTATTTGCAGAGCCCTCCATACCTATAGCGTAATGAACAGTGATGACAGTTGCAACCATGTTCTTTTTAACAGCAAATTATGAAGTGGTCATTGTGGCAATTTATGAACTTAACTAAGGTTTATTTCATGCATGGTCCTTTTTCCATTATAGATTACGAGAAGGGATGAGGGGAGAATATTAAAGCTGAATATATATACTGTGTGTATATATATATATATATATATATATATATATATATATATATATATATAAATTTACCTGAGCAGGTGAGTCCAACAGTCTTGTCAGGTGAGCAGGTGGTGTTTCTAGTCGAGTCTGAGGTTCTACAGTCCAGGAGAACAGACTCACTGCCTTTACACTGGAACTCTTTGGTCCACATTGAAGCGTTAACTTCTCCATAGAGCGCCCCCTGGAGGACTGAAGGAGCCCCGCAGTCAAGCTCCCTACAGAGCACCTTTGCGTCCTGCTGGTCAAAGTCATCTTCACACACTGAGACCCACGACTGGTTAGACTGCACCTCCACTCTGCCTGAACACACACTGGTCCCATTCACCAACCTCACAGACTCTGGAGAGAGAGAGAGAGAGAGAGAGAGAGAGAGAGATTTAATTAAAAGAAGCTCTTGGTCTATCTATAATCTATGATGATTTATTTATTTGTAATCTTTGTTTACCTGTTGTTGTTGTTACTGTGTTGTGTGTTTGTTCAGCCTGGAGAGCTGAAGGGAAACAAATAACACAATCAATTAGCTTCACAACAGAGAACGTGGATTGTCTCTATTACTACATTGTCTCCACCAGGTCGGGCGTTACATTTCGACCCGTAACTCTTGAATCAAAGGTCGTACAATCAAAACTGACATTCCCTGGATTCCTTGGATCATGACAACTACCCACACAGTCAATGCCCACCTCAAAATGAGTATCAGAATCAGATGGGAACTCGCGCAGAAAGTTTCAAACACCCAGTTCTCTTTTCTCATTCTCAATATTTTCCCCCAGCAATGGGATCCACGCAAGACGTTAACGTCACCAAAGGCCAGCTAGCTGGCCCTGGCACTTGAAAGAAGACGCCCAGCAGGGAAAACTTGAAATCGGATTGGCTAAGGAACCTGTCAATCTCTATATTGCTCCCATTCATTTCAACAGCAAGGGGATTCAGTGGAGTTTATGAAGGCCTTACCCGGAGACAATAAAAGGAAATAATCCCATTGGTTAAAAAAAACAAGCGCTGTTGTACCTGCACAGAATGGAAGAAGAGCATTGTATTGGTGGATATCTGCTTTGTGCCTGTCCCTGGAATATAGCTATTTTAACTAAGTTTCAAATGGAATAGTGGACGGACGACACCTTTTGTTTCACCACCGTGAACAATCCTCAAATATCCACTTCATATTTGAGGCCACCATCAACAGTATAGGCCACCATCAAACAGTATAGGCTACAGTGAGTACAAAAAATCTCTGCTGTGTGTCGTTAAAGGACATTTATTATCACCTGGCGTTCAGACAGAAGTATCCTACATACATTATTATCTTACCAGATGAACCGTGATGGCATGAGGCCAGCTGCTGTGCAAGGTCACCACTGTTGTTGGACCAATCATCACTAAACTCGGTCGAAGCATGTCGGTTTAATAAAGTTTTCCGCCTTTTTAACTATTAAGTGTTCCCGGATCTCCGCTTTTTTCTACAAATGCACTGACTATAATGAATTGTTTAGTCCAAACATTACAACTCACAGGACATGTTTCATAACACTGTGTGTAAAGTTATTTTGTAATTGCCCAACAGGGGAAGCCATCAGTTCTAAATGTGTGTGTGCACTGTGCATGGACTTGACCGAAATGTGGCCTTAAACCCATTCAGGACGGGAACCCCTTTTGGCATTTCAAGCATTATGTTGTACTTTAGCTATTGAAAAATAGCATATCTACAAGCTCATAGCGCGGCACCGAATGCTGGGCTATACAAGCTTGTAGATCTGCTAATTTTGAAAAATCGTGAAAATGTGGCGCAAATCTTTGAATATATATTTGTTCAGAACGTTTTTAACTCAAATCTTTGCTTCTGGGGGGTCCCTGGAAAGACATATTTTCAGATGGGGGTACATGGCGAAATACAGATAATTCTGGGGGTCCTTGACCTGAAAAATGTTGAGCACAACTGACATAGAAACACAGGTTTTACAGAAAACTTTTAGGATTTAGAAGCCATTTGTTTTTAATTGTTTACATTAGTAGGCTATTTTATTAATTTGGTTTTTTTACATTGTTTGTATGGTCTGTTGGATGTTGGTTGTTTTAAAATGGACCTCTATTTCATTTTTACCAATAGATTGTACTAAAAAAGGACTCATAGCACGACACTGAGTGCTGCGCTATGAGCTTGTAGATCTGCTATTTTTGAAAAATCGTGAAAATGTGGTGCAAATCTTTGACCATATATTCTTTCAAAGTGAACATTTTTAATTCAAATATTTGGAACAACATATTTTCAGATGGGGTCCACGGCCAAATGCATATTATTCTGGGGTCCTTGACATGAAAAGGTTTGAGCACCACTGACATACAGAAACAGGATTTTAAGAAACTGTCATGAATTAGAAGACATTAGTTATATAATGCAGGCGTCAGAAACAGTTAAAGGACATTGGAGTACAAAGTAATAAGTGTAATCAGTGTAAACACAGATAAGTAAGATGTGTTTCAGTCTCTGAGTCTCTACTCACAGCAGTCTGCAGGTTCGTCTGAGCCGTCCCCACAGTCATCTGCCGTGTCACACTTCCACCACAACGGAATGCACTTGTAGTTCTTACAAGCAAACTGACGGGAGAGACGACACACATCTTTAGAATGACTATCGACAGCAGACACGAGACCTATAAAGACATAAACGCGTATAACACAAGTGAACTGGAGGTGAATCACCTGGCTGGCAGTGCAGCTGGACATGCACTGCTTGTTGTCTGCTGCCAAGTAGAAGTAGGTTGGACAGGAACACTTGTAGCCTCCTCCAGGTGAGAGCAGACACAGGTTACTGCATCCTCCATTGTTGGTCTGACACGGATGAGCAGACACTGCAGGAAAACATGTACACATGTAATGAATATGAGAGCCCTGAATACTACTACTGTACTACTATGATACAATACTACTACTACTACTACTATTATGTTACAATACTGTTTAGGGGTGCACAGTTATGAAATTATAATGACCGATATCCGATCTCCCATTATTTGCAGGGTCATATCTGCCGATACCAAATCTGACCAATTCCGATATTATACAGAGGGCCACAATGGAAAGAAGCCTATAGGTCCTCTAGGGGCTTGGCCCCAGTGTTGTTTTTGGCAGCAAATTTCTATTTTAGTCTAGTCATAGTCTTTGGACTGAAACTTTATTTAGTTTTAGTCACATTTTAGTCACCTGGAATGTCTTAGTGTTAGTCTAGTTTTAGTCGACTAAATGTCATAAGATTTTAGTCGACTAAATCTATAGTTGATTTAGTCGACTAAAATGTATTTTGTCGGGTCTTGATGCCGTCTTAATGAGTGAGTTTTTACACTTGCTGAAAATAGCCGATCTACAAGCTCACAACGCGTCGCAACGCGACGCGCTGTGAGCTTGAAGATCTGCTATTTTCAGCATGCAACCAAGTGTAATATGACTTATACTGGATCTCTTGTCCACTAGTCCCTTCCTAACATTTTAGTCTAGTTTTTATTTTTTGTCAGTATATTTAGTCTTAGTTTTAGTCATCGTAGCTTAGTTTTCATTTAGTTTCCATTTGTTTTTGTCAGTGAAAATAGGTAGTCGAAAAACATTTTTCGTCTTAGTTTTAGTCGACGAAAACAACACTGCTTGGCCCAAAGCCAATCAATACATAGCCTATACTCTTTTTCCAAGTGTGAATGAATTCAATGTAGAAATTTTAATTTATTTTGCTGGTGTAAACCGATGAAATAATCTGGATTATTTTGAGACCGATCCGATACCAATATGTCTTTTTTATGGCCGATGTGGCCAATTCCGATTATACTATACTAATACTATTACTACTACTATGTCACAATATGACTATTATTATTGTTGCTGTTGTTGTTGTTGTTGTTGTTATTATTATTATAGGGTGTATTTATACTGTATACGTAATGCTTTTCAAAACAGATCAGATAATAATACAATGATAGACAGTTAATAGAAGTCATAAAACATTATGCAGAGTCATAATGAGAGTGTTGTGTACAGTAGGTGGTACAGACCCTCAGGTTGTTGATATGGGTGGTAGATCTTGATGTCCCATAGACTGTTCAGGTTTCTGATGAGTGTGGTGGGGTTGGTTCCCTGAGTCTTGTGAGCTCTGAAGATGTAGCCGTCGTAGGAGGTCCAGTAGATGTACTCCTCAAACAGGGTAATACTATAGATACTGCTGCCCCGACGCAGAACTACAGACACACAAAACCAAAAGTGTCAGAATATTATGAAATAGCAATAAGACTATTTATAATAAGATATACAATGTTTTAGTAAAGTGTACTCTGAAGTAAATCATGTTCTTACTGCTTTTATTACTTTTTCTTCCACTATACTCATGGACAACATTTACAAATAACACAGAGTGTAAAATGGACCTGGAATCGTGTAATTACAGTGTCTTATCAAAATGTTGCCCACAATAAAGATGTATCAGTATGTGAGTATGATGTGTGTGTGTGTGTGTGTGTGTGTGTGTGTGTGTGTGTGTGTGTGTGTGTGTGTGTGTGTGTGCGTGCGTGCATGTGAGCGTATGTGCGTGCTTGCGTGTGTGGCTGCGTGCTTACATACGGGGCTGCATGCATGCATGCATGCGTGAGTGCGTGAGTGTGTGGCTGCGTGTATGTGTGTGTGTGCATGTGTGTGTGTATGTGTGCGTGTGTGTGTACGCGTGTGTACGTGTGTGTGTGTGTGTGTGTGTGTGTGTGTGTGTGTGTGTGTGTGTGCGCATGCATGCATGAATTATGCCTTACATACTTAACTGCACACCGGTGTCACTCACCAAGAATAGCAGATCTACAAGCTCACAACGCGTCGCATTGTGAGCCTGTAGATCAGCTATATATTTGGCTCTCTATGATTTGTGTTGACCAAAATATTTGTAAAAATGGCATCCATGAATCCCCATACTAAAATCTGTCTGTCTGTGTGTGTGTGTGTGTGTGTGTGTGTGTGTGTGTGTGTGTGTGTGTGTATGTGCGTGCGTGTGTGTGTGTGTGCGTGCGTGCGTGCGTGCGTGCGTGCGTGCGTGCGTGCGTGCGTGCATGCGTGCGTGCGTGCGTGTAACCTGTGTGTCTGTTGGTTCCATCTAGGTTGGCAAACTCAATGCTCTTCCCCGTTCCGGTGCTCCAGTATATGTGATCATTGATGTAGTCTAACGTCAGGCCATAGGGCATCTTGGTGATCCCATCCTTCACTATGATGCTCCTGTTGGTGCCGTCCATCCCTATCCTCCCTATGTGGGGGTTGCTTCTGCCCTGGTCTACCCAGTACAAGTAGCTGTCAGAGGAGACACTGTGTCAGGTCACTATTCACAACAAATCACACATACAGTACTGTCTGTACAGCAGTGGTTCTCAAACATTTTTGTCTCAGTGCACCTCGATCGGCAAAATAACGTTTTCGTCAACCGCACCCCTGAATTGCATTGTTACTGTATAGAACCTTTATGTCATTTCACGGTACGTAAACTAGTCATTTCCATGCAAATAACTTCATACTTGACGTTTACTTTAAACACTTGAACTTCAGCATCCCTATTCTGGGTGGAACATACAGTACACCAAAAATAGCTGATCTACAAGCTCACACATGTCTCTGTGAGACGCGTTGTGTGAGCTTGTAGATCGGATATATATATACTCATACTCATGTGATACATCCTAGTCTTATACAAAAAAAGAACTAATGTGATTGTTATTTAACTAGATCTGCAAGACTGTTAATTATGTTGTGTAGTAAACTAAAATAGGACTCAGATGACTGAAATAGGACTAAAACAAAATGCTGTGTTGTTCAAAAGACTAAGACTAAATCTTTAAAAATGTACATGCATTAAGAGTAAGACTAAGACTAAAATAATAAAAGACCACAAAATTTTGATATTTAGTCGACTAAGACTAAACAATTTCAGAAGACTAAAATAGGACAAAAACTAAATGGTGGTATTCAAAAGACTAAGACTAAATCAGAATTTGCTGTCAAAATTAACAGTGCTGCAAGAGGTACAACAAATAAATATGATGCAATGTCATCCGTTTAGCTTTTAGATGTAAATTCAGTCTTCTTGTATCTGTGGTGTTTCACAAGACGGTTGATAAAGTCAGTGTAAGGTTCATGATCACCACACCACAGTACACTTACCCGTAGCGTACATCCACAGCCATGGAGTATGGCTTCTCCAGGCCGGTGTTGACCAGGACTGTTCGGTACGCCCCGTTTAGTTTGGACACCTCTATGGTCTCCTGCATACTGTCACTCCAGTAGAGGTTTCCTCCCACCCAATCAACAGCCAGACCCCATGGTGCACTGAGTGACGTGTGGAGGACCTGTTAATGAGACATACATTCACTCTGGATATACTCCACTGCGCAAAAAGCTTGGAATACGGATGTGTATATTACAGGAAACTCCATTTAATCTTTCCAACAAACTCCCATAAACTCCCGTATTGTACCATCACACCTGTATATTACCTGTATATTACCGTATATTACCGCATGTATATGCCCGCTAAACTTGAGGTCTACTTATTTCATAATTTGGCTTTTTGAAAATAGCAGGTCTATACATGCTATAAAGCTCACAATGCATTGTGACATGATGCGTTGTGAGCTTGTAGATCTGCTATTTTCTAACTATGTTGAATATTTTCAATAATGAATGTTATTATTTATAACATCATAACAATCTAAATCTAGAAAGTAACTAGTAAGCAGTGGTGGACAAAGTACTCGAGCCCAGTATACTTGAGTCAAAGTATAGATACTCAACTACGTATACTATAGATACGTAGTTGAGTATACGTATAGCAAGTATACATTTCTCTATAAATGTGTACTTGAGCTAAAGTACTGGCGTACTTGTAGCCTATACTGTATAATGTGTACATAAATAATTTGTATCAATGCATTGCTGTATTTAAACCCCCCCCCCTCGTCTTGATGCGACGCGGTCTGAGCTTATAGATCGTTAATTCAGAATGTACCTTTTACCTTCCTAGAAATGTAGTGGAGTAAAAATACTTAGTTACCACCACACTGTCTAGCAACAGTGATATTACAAAGCATTTTGAATACAAGTATAACCATTTTCTGACATTATTTCACTTCCCATCTGTGTATTTGTCACACTGACCTGGACGTCACTGCCATTGATGTGCATACGACTGATCGTCTTGGTGGGGAGATCTTCTGTCCAATAGACCATCTGCTGCTCGTAGTCAAAGTCCAGAGCCCTCGCTTCATTCAAGTCCTGTCACAGCACAGCAGTTAGTTAGTTAGCAGTTAGTCTCTGACAGGTCGAATACATTCCGACATGTCAAAAGCAGTTTGTGAATTGTATCAAATCAAATCATCCTTTATTTATAGCACATTTAACACAACCGAAATTGACCAATGTGCTTCACAGTAAAGAAAAAACATTTAGATTAAATAACATTTAAAGCAATTTACATCAAGTAGAACCAGTTACATGGCAAATGAGGCAAACATGATACATGGACAATATAGGAATATATGAGCACATTAAAATCAGATTACATTAAAATCCAGGTACGTTTTAAAAGTAAAAAAGTAGGATCTTAAAATCAATTATTAGTTTTATCGGGAGCCAAAGGCGTGATATCAGGACTGGTGTGATGTGGTCAAACTTTTTAGGTCCGGTGAGAAGGTGGACAGCAGCATTTTGGACTAATTGGAGTCTTCGGAGTGAGGATTGGTTGATGCCATAGTATTAGGAGATGGAGGAGTGAATGACCATTTCAAATTGTTTGAGTGTGAGGCAGGGTTTAACCTTGGTGAGGAGGCGTAGGTGATAAAAGCTTGTTTTGACAACAGAGCTTATCTGCTTGTCAAATAAAAAAATATTATAATAACAGCAAGATTCTTTTGCGCCTGTGTTGATATTGGAAGTGAGGGGGCCGAGGTTGTTGACAGGAGGGGTGGAGCCACTGGAGCGTTGTCCAAAGATGATGATTTCCCTTTTATTGTCATTGAGATATAAGAGGTTTTCATCCATCCAGGTTTTAATATCGTCTATGCAGTTCATTAGGGGCTCAAATGTGTTATTGTTGGTGGATGTAAGCGTGTATAGGATGTGTTGTTACAGTATGTTCAATGGTTTTCACCTGTTTGAGCACAGTGTGGTTGGAGCCGTTCAAGTTCATCTTATTCAGTCCGTTGTCGGTGGTGAAGATGAGGAAGGGCTTCACATCTAGAGAAAATTTGACATCACATTTATTTAGCGTAAAATGCAATGCTTAATTTGTTTGTTTGGGAGAGACAGAACATATTCATGAACACAGCATCATTTATAAAACTACATACAGTAGAGATGAGAAAGCAATGTAAATATTAGAGTTACCAAGAATGATAATTTACAACCGTAGATTGTATTTCTTTCTGTACTAATATTGTGTGTTATTTGTCTAATAATTAGACCAATAACACACAATATTAGTACAGAAAGAAACAGATACCTGTTCCTGCCATGTGACATCAGACAAACAAACAATAGGCCAATACAACAATAGAAAATGCAAATAAAACCAAACTCTGTATCTATGTATGTTAAAATAGACAACAAAAAGAGACAACAAAAAGATTCATAAATTAATTAAAATAACCAACTCAGAGAGACGTCAGACTCAGGCCTCCTAAGGTACTGCGTATAGCAGCAAACCCGTTTCCCCAAAAGGTTTTGAGTTCATGCAGTATCTTCAGTAGTATAGCAGCTGGTTCTCAAGTGCACAGCATTACGTGCTACCTAACTGCTTTCAGGAAGCACTACTTAAGTTAGTTCTCAAGAGCACAGCATTACGAGTCTTCTTATCTGGCTTCGGGAAAACACCTCCTGGATGAACAATTTCCTGAAAGCTTTCTTAGCTTCAGTCTACTGTCGTACGCAGCAGTTTGTAAGAGGGATCTGGGATGATCTGGGACGCTACCCTTCGTAGCGAAGGGTGTTACCCACTGATACTGATGTCGACAGGTTATTGATCTGACAGAGACAGCAGTGCAACATGAAACCAATGCTTATAAAAAGTACTATCACGGATGATCCAATCATCTTATAAAAATGTTAATCACATGCCAAGTTAATTCAAGTTAGATGATGCTGAGCTAAACATGTTTGTTTCATTTAAAAGTTTCATCAGTATTTATATTTAAACAAGATGAAGAAAGTCCTCACTCCCCACACAGTGACAGCAGCTGTTGTGCTCGACAGACAGACAGACAGACAGACAGACAGACAGACAGACAGACAGACAGTAAACTATTTCACAGTGTTGGCCGCTCGGCGTGGTGCTATTTTGTGCTATTTTGTTTTCATAGTGCCGCGCTATGAGCTTGTATAATGTACGTATATCTGCTATTCTTGGAATAGACAACCAATGTGCTTTCAGTGCTTTGAGCTCCCACTGTTTCCTACCAGATGTGGACCTGCAGATGGTGGGGTCTTCAGGGCTGAGCTGGTAACCCTCCACACAGAGACAGTGGAAGCTGCCCTGTGTGTTGTTGCAGTGCTGGGTGCAGGGATAGCTGCTACACTCATCTACGTCCACACACGTCTTCCCATCGTCCTTCAGACGGAAGCCGCTGGGACAAGTGCACTGTAAGGAGACAGGAACAGAGCGTGATGCTGACCAGGTGTTTCATCAGTGTCTTGGTGGAATCTGTGTCAAATGGCGGTGTTGATTCCCTACCTTGAAGCCTATCTTGAGGTCTTTACAGCTGAGCTGGGAGGAGCAGCCACTCAGCTCGCTGTTCAGACACTCGTTAACAGAGCAACTGCTGAGCTCATCAGAGCTGTCGCCACAGTCGTCCTTGCCGTCACACAGCAATGTTTCCTGGACACAGTTCCCGTTGTGACAAACATAGCATTTGTTCTTTGTCACAGTGGAAACTTAGAGAAAGGAGGAGAGAGGGAAGAAAAATGGAAGCAGAGGAGGTTTAGATGAATGTGATTCTGATCGTGTAAAAGTTTACGACACAAAGTCTTCATTGCTGGAATGTATTTGGAGATGTTAGAGGTGCACTCATAGCTGTGTGTGTGTGTGTGTGTGTGTGTGTGTGCGTGCGTGCGTGCGTGCGTGCGTGCGTGCGTGCGTCTTACCTGGGTTATTACAGTGAGCCTCATCTGAGTTGTCGCGACAGTCATTGTATCCGTCACACTTAAAACTCTTGTGGATGCATCGTCTATTTTGACACATGAACTGGTAGCTGCCACACGGGTTTGCTGAGACACAGGAAGTAGTTGTTTAGGTCAATCCATTATTATAGAATAAGAGCAAAAAGCCAGTTCTATAGTTATGTCTATGGATGATGTTTGACGTTCTCTTATTAATGTATCTGTTTATTAATTTAATGTGTGACTGATATCTTCAATATCCTACCTTGTAATATAGAATAGTGTATTCTCTATTGTTTACATAAGACCTTGATGGAAACAATCCATCCAGTCCACTTTTTGTGTTTGACTGTACTCGTGCTGTTTGCATTTCTGTCTAATATTATTCAATCAATCAATCAATCAATCAATCAATCAATCAATCAATCAATCAATCAATAAATATTGATATATCTCTCCACAACGTATAATATGTATAGGGAATGACCCCATGCACCTCACATGAGAGTATTTCTTTAAGACACACCAGTAGTTCTGATAGGAGTTTGACAGCCATCTATTCTACTACACTGAGCAGCAAAGAGAGCGTGTGCGTGCATGCGTGCATGCGTGCATGCATGCGTGCATGCGTGCATGTGTGCGTGCGTGTGCATTTCTTACTTGGGTCTTTGCAGCGAGTATTCTTGGGAGCTTCATCTGAGTGGTCGTGACAGTCGAGCTCTCCGTCACACTCCCACGCTCTCTGGATGAGACAGCGGCCGTTGGCACAGCGGAACTGGTTGGAGCCACATGGTGGATACTCTGGAACAGAAAGTATAGAGCTTGACATTGTGAATATGTTTGAAACGTTTTAACAAGATCTCGCATTAGGCACAACATATTTTCCTATCCGTCTGAGACCAAATGAATTCATATCCATATTCATTCAGTATGAGAAGCGTCCACTCACCACACTCCTTGGGCTCATCTGAGCCGTCACCACAGTCGTCGTCATGGTCGCACACAAAGCTCTTGGGGACACATATTTTGTTTTGACACAGGAACTCTTCGCTGTCACACTTGAACACTGAGGCACAGGAAGTAGTTGTTGGGATATTATTACACAATAAGAGGAAAAAGCAACAGTGCTATTATTATTGTCAATACCACACCTGGGATATAATATCGTTAACCTCTTATTTCCATATTTCAACTTTTTTCCCTGCTTGTTCCTATATATCCGATCTACAAGCACACAACGCAATAAAGTAAGACAGTGAAAATAGCAGATCTACAAGCCCACAACGTGAGCTTGTGGATCTACTATTTTTCTATCTATTAGGGCTTGTAAGTTTTGGTCTCTGTAACGCATCGCAACATCGCATCGCATGTAGATCGGCTATTTTAGCTATTTAAAAATAAATCAAAATAAACATATATAAGTGAAAGTTTTATGAATATCTAACCAACCAATGCAAATGTATTAACAATATATTGTGAATGAATAATAACTACAGTGAATCCATTGGACAACAACAACAACAACAACAACAACAACAACAATAATAATAATGTGTTCTTTGTTTACCTGTTGTGTTGTGTGATTCAGTCTGGAGAGCTGAGGAGACAAATATCAGAATAAATTAGTTCCACTGTAACAGAGAACATGGATCGTCTCTACTAATACATTCTGCTTGGGTCTAGTTGTGGTTTATCTGTTGCACCAAATGCACTGGAGAAAAGTAGTTCATTTGGCAGCCATGCATTATGCAAGCGTAATGAAGTTGACCTACTTTTGAACCTATATTTCAGGTAAGATTTCACTATTTGAATATTATATTAAGCATTGCAATTGATTGTTGTATACTGTATACGGTAAGGTTTGCCCTTACAGATCAAAATGTCGTCATTTAAGTCTGTTGTTCTTTAGAACACTGTTTCCCAAATAGAGGGTCGGGACCCATTTGTGGGTCATGGACACATTGTTATGGGTCCCTTTATGTTTTTTTTCCTACATTTTGTTTTTAATTATTACTAGTTCAGGACATAAAAAAAAGAAAATCCCAAAAAGTTTCATGAATTAATTTTTAAAGTAATGTCAAGAAAAAAATAAAAGAAAGAATATCAAAGAAATTCCATAAATTAGAAAACAAGTGTTTAGGTAGTAGTGAAAATAGCCAATCTACAAGCTCACAATGCGGCGCGAAGCCACATGTTGTGAGCTTGTAGATCGGCTATTTTAACTAGGCTATAGTTTGGGTGTCAGGGGGGGGAGACATCATATTTTTATTTTTGGGTCACAGGCTAAAAAGGTTTGGGAAACACTGGTTTAGAAGAAAACCTCTTTATTGCATACGGACGGTAACTATTAATTAATTTCAGTAAGTGGATCCTGGCCATTTTAACCCATTTAGATTCTACAAAATATCTTCTAAATCATGACAGTTTTCTGAAAATCTATGTTTCTATGTCAGTGGTGCAACCTTTTTCATGTCAAGGACCCCCAGAATTATCTGTATTTGGCTGCGGAGCGGACACCCATCTGAAAATATGTTGTTCCAGGGAAAGCAAAGATTTGAGTTAAAGAACATTGGCTCTGAAATAATATATTCAGCGAGCTTGTAGATCTGCTATTTTTCACGATTCTACAAATGCCTTGTAAATCCTGACATTTTTCTGTCAGTCGTTCTCAAACATTTTCATGTCAAGGACGAAGGACCCCCAAAGAATATTGTTCTGAAAGAATATATAATATATTCAAAAATTTGCGCCACATTTTCACGATTAAAATAAAATAGCAGATCTACAAGCTCGTAAGTGGGGGGGGGGGGGGGATAAAGTTTGCGCGCTTCTGTTACTTTTCTGCCACAGCAGCCACAGTGCAGTGACTGCAGTTCAACATCAGCCATTCAGCCAGTCAATATGGACTTTAAGCAACGACTGTTTTCAGGACGAACACAGCATAGGAGAGGTGATGGAGCAATCGGTGTAAATGTATGACAGCTATAATTTCAATAAACATGGTTATGACATGGCTTGTAGTGTAGGTTCTCCCGTAGTAAAAAGGGCTGCGACGGAGAGCAGGTTTATGTATCGAGACGAGCACTGATCCATTTCCGGTTGCCGTATCCGTCGTTGCTTAAAGTCGCTAATAGTGGGACACCGCTGAGAGCCACACACAGATGCAGTTAAGTTCTTAATTAAGGGCACGTTCTGAATGCAATGCAAACTAATAGGCGAGTGAGAGAATAAAAGTGAACACTGCAGGATGTTTAAAGGGATATTTCACTTTCAAACATAGGTCTACCCCAGACAGTATTTAACCTGTTAATGATTCATTCAATATTTTGATATTTGATGTGCATTTTATCCTTATTACTTCAAAAGCAAAAAAAAAAAAACAACAATTAATTGTCCCTCTAATTCTAGTTCATGAGGGGCTGTGTTTTTTCAATTATACCTTTTTTATTTATTTATAGAAAGAAAATGCATGGCCCCTGACGTATTACAGTATTCAGTCACCTGAACCAAGGACGGATGTTTTAGATGAATCCATCAAGGTATTCAAATTTGAGTTTGAAATTACAATTAGTGTTTGTAATTGAGGGGGCGTGTCTGATAAAATCAAATTATGAATCGAGCATCTCACATGTTTGAAATGCCCCTTTAATGAGTCATGCCAATGACTGCTAATGATTTGTGGCCATATTATTGTAAAGCGTTACCAAATAATGTATCTATCGTCACTGTCGGGAATAGCAATTGACAATATATAAAGTCACAATATCAATTTTGATGAGGCAGTGTGCATTATTTAAAATAGTTTTTTTAATGAACATTTTGGAGTTGGTTTCTCCCCGACAGCAGAGATATCATAATAAATGTCCTATAGATCTAATATCTAGACGTCATGAACATGCTTCCTGCATACCCCAGGGACATGCAGAGAGTGTTAGAGGGGCAGGGGCTGAAATCCCGTAAGAGGGCACTTTTGGACAAAAATAGCGAAAATAGCAGATCTACAAGCTCACAACGTGTCGCACCGCGACACATTGAGAGCTTGTAGATCAGCTTTTTTTGGGGCGCAACCCAGCACTCTTTAGCTAGTGGATTTCAAAACAAATATGTTCAAGTTCAGGAGACTTCGTAAAAGAAAAGCAATTCTCCTGAATGCGCTGCCTTCCAGCATGTTGGAAAGGAAAGGAGTCCATTTGCATTTCTTTCACCACAGAAAGGGCAGTTATTTTACAGACGGGCAAAAGGGCAGGGGCTGAAGCCCCCTTTGATGTCTATGTGTGCACGTTCCATACCAGACCCACCTGTGGTGTCCACCTGGCTGCTGAGTCCTGCCTCTTCAGTGGCTAAGGCTGGGTTAGTGGTCACAGCATCCTCCTTGGCCCTTCCACCTTAGGATATTGTCAATAGTATTGTCACTTTTCACACATCTAACATGATCTCGCACTGGCATTTATCTCTTCTTGACTCTTATCTTTTCTGATGTGTTTCTCACATAATAATAATAATAATAATAATAATAAAACTTTATTTGTATAGCACCTTTCATGACATGAAATGCAGCTCAAAGTGCTTTACAGAGAAATGGAGGATAAAAGAAAAGCAAGGCAACAACATTAAAAACAAGCAGTAATGCAATACAGTGAGGACATGAATAACAAAAATAAAAAAAATAAAAGATCAATTAAAAGCAATGTTGTAGAAGTGGGTCTTGAGCTGAGCTTTAAAAATGTCTACAGAGGCTGCCTGACGAAGGTACAGTGGGAGCTTGTTCCATGCCGACGGCCCGTAGAAGCAAAAAGCTGCTTCCCCGTGTTTTTTAGTTGCCATTTTTTTTGGCAAAGCGAGCAGGCCGGCAGTGGAAGACCTTAGGGGGCGGTTTGGGACATATTTAGGCAGGCAGTCATGTAGGTAGGAAGGTGCGAGACCATTGAGAGCTTTATAGACAAGTAAAATAATTTTAAAATCAATCCTAAAAACAACCGGAAGCCAGTGCAGTGATGCCAAAACTGGAGTAATATGTTCTCTCATCTTAGTTCTAGTTAAAACTCTGGCTGCTGCATTTTGGACAAGTTGTAGTCTGTCAGTTGTTTTCTTAGGCAGTCCTGAAAAAAGTGCATTGCAGTAGTCAAGCCGAGAAAAAACAAAGGCGTGGATTAGCGTTTTTGCATCGTCCAAGGACAAATAGGCTCTGATTCGTGCAATATTTCTAAGGTGAAAAAAGGCAATCTTGGTAACATGATTAATGTGTGAATTGAAATTCAATTCAGAATCAATAATAACCCCCAGGTTCTTTACTTTACTGTTACTTTCTACAGTCAGGTTACCAAGTCCGCTTATTATTGATTCTTTCTGCTCACTAGAACCGATTATGAGAACTTCTGTCTTATCCTCGTTTAGCTTGAGAAAGTTCTCACTCATCCAACATTTGATGCTAGACAGACAGGTCAACAGCGGGTCTAAAGCACAGGGATCATCTGGAGCCACAGAAAGATAAAGTTGGGTATCATCAGCATAGAAATGAAAATTGACTCCGTGATTGGTAATGAGTTCGCCCAATGGCAGTATGTACAAGGAGAAAAGCAGAGGGCCAAGAATCGAGCCCTGTGGAATACCAGAGCTGATGTCGTGTTTGTCTGAGTCAAACTCGGCTAGATTGACAAAGTAACTTCTGTTTGATAGGTAGGAGGAAAACCAGGACAGGGCCGTACCAGACAGGCCTATCCAGTGCTCCAGACGCTGTATTAAAATTGAATGATCAATCGTGTCAAATGCAGCCGTTAGATCTAGGAGTAGGAGAACAGATACATGTTTCTTGTCAGCAGACACCCTAAGATCATTAATGACTTTTACAAGTGCTGTTTCTGTGCTGTGACCTTTCCTAAAGCCAGATTGGAATTTGTTGTGCACATTATTGTTCTGTAGAAACACATCCAATTGATGAAAGATGCATTTTTCTAAAACCTCTTTGAGAAAGGTGGTGGGAATTTTATCCAATGAACAGGAGGATGATGTCATCTGTGATATGGTTTTGCGGAGTTCATCTTCATCAATTGCGCAGAACGTTAATAGGCTCCCCCTGGAGAGATCTACTCTGGGACCATTAGCTGCTGTTTGAGGGTTTGCGCTAGCAGCAGCACCATTCATAATATCAGCTCTAATGTTAAAAATGTTGTTATCAAAAAAGCATGCAAACTCATTACACTTAGCTTTAGAGGCCGGGAATGACTGCTTGTAGGACTGGGGGGGGTTTAAAAGTCGTTCAATGGTAGAGAATAGGACTCTGGCATTTTTCTTGTTCTCATTAATAATGCCAGAGAAATATGCCTGCCTTGCTAGACGCAAGGCTTTGTTATAGGCGACTGTTGACTTTTTAAGAATCTCTAGGTGGATGGTGAGTTTGTTTTTTCTCCACGCTCGCTCAGCTCTACGACATTCTTGCTTCAGTGAGCGTGTATGCTCATTTATCCAGGGTGTTATTCTGGTGTTATGTTTCTTTTTTGTTTTCAAAGGAGCCACTATATCAAGAGCTGACTCTAGTTTAAGATTAAAAATTTGAACCATATCATTTACTGGGGGGGTATCGGGCAGGGGGGGCCCCAGATGACGAGAGAACTCGTCGGCTGCAGAAGAGCTAAAAAAACGCTTTTTTATGGTATATTCCGTGATGTTTTTCTCTAGATCAGAGACAGTCATATTAAAACACAGCAAATAGTGGTCTGATAGCTCAGGCCTTTCAATAGTCCTTTCCACAGTGATGTTCAGCCCTCTAGAAATCACCAGGTCCAGAGTGTGCCCATGTTTATGTGTAGGCCCAACAACATGTTGGATAAACTCAAAGGAGTGCAATAACTCTAAGAAGCCCATAGCCACAGCATCTGTAGCATCATCCAGGTGAAGATTAAGATCACCTGAGATAAGAGTTCTGTCATAGTTAGTGGAGCAGATAGATAAAAGTTCTGATATTTCTGTTAGAAATATTGCTTTACTGCATTTTGGCGGGCGATAAATGCTAATCATTGGCATAGAGGGTTGACCAAGTAGTATAGTGGCCTGGTATTCAAAGGATGTAAAGCTGCCAAGGGTCAGAGCCTTGAATTTTAACGTGTCTGAAAAAATTATTGCCAGTCCACCTCCTTTCTTAGCCTTACGAAAAGAGTGAATGAAACTGTAGTTTGCGGGACAGGCTGGCGCTAGGAGAACAGCTCCATCCGAGCCAAGCCATGTCTCTGTTAGAAAGATTATATCTAGCTTCTCTTTACAGATTATATCATTTACAGAGGAGGACTTATTTGTTAGTGACCTGATGTTAAACAAGGCAAGGTTAAGCTTGTTGTCACATTTTTGGGGGCTGTGATGCCTGTGAGGTACAGTGACCAAACAGCATTCTCTCTCCAGACCACTCCTTGTGTTGGACACTCTATTTGAAATGTGTTCTTTGTAGATTAAACTACGGTCAAAATGAACATAAGAGGACGTCGGCTGGTACTAGAATGCTTGAATTTTATATAGGCAAAAAAATGGTACAGAATAATGCAATAAATTAGTTTGGTTAGTCAATTTACGGCCATACTAGGCTGAGCCTTTATTTTTCTCAATGTAAAAAACAACAACAAAGCCCGCCTTGGTTCCCCGGATATCCGGTGCTAAACACAAATGCATCATGGGATATGCAGTTCAACTTATAATTCGTTTCTTAGTAAGCAATATCAATCAAATAAATCATACTGTGAATTAAATCGACTTATTTTGTTTATAATCAATTCTCCTTTTAACTGTAATAATAATAACAATATGCAATGAGCACATTTGACTGTTATGCAATATAAACATTACACAAATGAACTGTAACCTAAATTAAGTTACAACATCCTCCCACCCATGAACTATTTGTTCATCTAAATCTCAAGACAGTACAGTAACTGAATAGGTCTTCTCAGCAAAGTCCCTGTGGGAGTGCGGACCATGCACGACCTGACAAGTCCATCTCGGCCTGTAAACAGTTCTGTGATTCTCCCCAGTTTCCAGGTTTGTCTGGGGGTATTGTCCTCTCCAATGAGAACAACGTCACCCACTTTCAGTGGCGTGGGCGTTGGTGTGTCGCAGCGTTGTGCTGACTTCAAGTCCATGAGGTAATCCTTACGCCAAGCGTTCCAGAAGCGGGTTGTGAGCTTCTGCCTGTACTTCCATCTTCGAGTGATCTCTGCTTTGTTGACAGTTGGGTGCTGTGTGTCGGCAGGGAAAGGCTTGGGTGGCAGTGAAGTCAGTCGTTTTCCCACCAAGAAGTGGGCTGGGGTGAGTGGCTGTGGCTCATCCACTTTGTTGTGCACAAACGTCAGAGGCCTTGAGTTTATGATAGCCTCCACTTCTGTCAGTACTGTGCACATCTCTTCAAAGTTGAGTGAAGCTTTCCCAAGAACTTTCTTCAGGCATGTTTTTACTGATCGGACCATTCTCTCCCAGAATCCGCCCCACCAGGCTGCTCGTTCTGCGATGAACTTCCAGGTGATGCCTGCTGGGTTTTTTCTTTAATAGCTTTCCAAAGCTCTTTCAGGTCCTGGTCAGCTCTCTTGAATGTTCTGGCGTTGTCTGAGTAGATTATCTTGCATAATCCCCTCCTGCAGACGAATCTTTTCAGCGCTAACAGAAAGGTCTCTGTTGACTGATCTGAGACCAGTTCCAAGTGTACTGCTCTGGTTACAGCACAGGTGAAGAGAGCTATGTATGACTTCTTCACAGAATCATCTGCTTTCACATAAAGCGGCCCTGCAAAATCCACACCTGTGACTTCGAATGGTGGGGATTCCGTTATTCTGTCTTTGGGCAAGGGCGCGGTGATCTGCTGTCCGGCCTTTGCCTTGAATCGTTTGCAGACTGTGCAATTGGCCACAATGCTCTTGACCAGCTGCCTGGCACGCAGGATCCAGTATCTCTCTCTCTCACTTGTACGAGACTGTCTCTCACTCCTGAGTGCATCACTTTAGCATGACAGCTCTGTATCAGCAGCTCTGAAAATCTGTGCTTGTTGGGCATAATCCATGGGTGCTGCTGTCTGTATGTGAAGTCGGACTGCTGGAGCCTTCCTCCCACGCTGAGCAGCTCGTGTTCATCCAGGAAAGGTTTCAGTTCTTTAATCTTGCAATCATTGTTCAGGCTCTTTCCTGCCACTTTTCTGCCTCGAAGAGCTCGTCAGCCGTCAGTTCTCCCTTTGTCTTTGTCTTTGTTTGTGCATTTTCTATGAATCTCTTTATCCAAGCTGTCACTCTGAGGACTCTTTTCAGCTTGCTGTATCCTTCCAGCTGTAACACTGGTTCAGTGGGGTCTGTGTCGTTTACAGCGAGCTGTACAGTGATCTGTTGACTGGACTTGAGTTCTGCATTCACGTTGCCTTGAACATGTTCATCGTCAGTCTCCTCTGACTGATCGGGTGTAGTCAGAACGCTGGGTCCATTCCACCATAGCTGGCTCTGTATCAGTTTTTCGACACTTTGTCCTCTTGTTGGTAGGTCAGCTGGGTTGATTTTTCCTGCTATGTTCCTCCATGTTTCAGGGTTGGTCAGTGACTGGATCTCGGTCACTCTGTTTGCAACAAACTGTTTCCACTTCTGCGCTGAGCTGCAAATCCAATGCAACACAATCATGGAGTCTGTCCACATTCTTATCTGGTTGGGTTCCAGTTTTAGAGTAGTCACCAAGTTGTTGGCTAGTCTCGCTCCAATCACAGCTCCCATGAGCTCCAGGCGTGGCAGTGTCATTTTCTTGAGGGGGGCCACTCTGGATTTAGATGCGACTAGGCTCATTTTCGGTTCTCCGTCTAGGTGATTCACCTTGCAGGTAGGCAGCAGCACTGTAAGCTCTTTCACTTGCGTCACAGAACACATGTAATGTCAGGGCATGTTTGTTTTGCATGTCTGTTTGATACCACCTTGGTATGGCGAGCTGGTGTAGCTGGGGCAATTCTGAACACCACTGTTGCCATTCTCGAGTCAGGTCAGGTGGCAGTTCTTCATCCCAGGAGAGCCCTCTCTCCCACATTTCTTGAAACATGCACTTGATTCTGATGGTGAAAGGCGTTAGGAACCCGAGTGGGTCGTAGATGCATGCAGCTGACTGTAGAACGCTTCTCTTTGTGTTCTTCATTTCTTTTAGTATGCTTAATAGCGGTCTGAGGTCAAAGGTGAAGTCATCCACACTAAAGCCAGAACTTTGAGCACTGCTCCGTGTGTCTCTGGTGCTAGTGTGTGTTCTGTTGTGCCCTCCTCCCATTTATTCTCCAGCTCATGAGAGTTGCTCATCCACTTGCAGAGGTCCATCCCGGCGCTTCACAGCATCTTCCTTGCAGTTGTTGTCACATGGTAGATAGATAGATAGATACTTTATGGTAGGCCTCTTCAACACTGTTTGAACTTGAAAAAAAATCATCCACGTACAATGACTCTCTTAGTGTCTCCACGACCTGTGGTTGTTCTGCTTCGTATTGTTTCAGGTGATGTCTGACTGTAGCTGCGAGCAGGAATGGACTTGGGGAGGCTCCAAACACCACTCTGGTCATCCTCAGCACGCGTAGCTCTCCATCTTCTTCTCCACTTGGTGGACGTGAGAACCACAGGAATCTCACAGCATCTCTGTCCTTCTCCACAATGGAAATCTGCAAGAAGGCCTTTTTTATGTCAGCCATGAAGGCTATCTGATGTTGTCTGAATTTAATGAGGACACTGAGCAGATCTGGATTCAGGTTTGGTCCTGTGAGCAGACAGTCATTGAGGGATGGACGGCCATCTTCATGTGACGATGCGTCAAACACCACTCTCAGTTTTGTGGTCACTTTGTCTTCTCTGAGTACTGCGTGGTGCGGTAAGTAGTATTTTCACATTGTCTGTATTTGCGCCCTTAGGCACATCCTATGCAATGTTCTGCTGTAAATAGTCCTCCACCACTTCATTGTATCTGCTATAGAATGTGACATCCTTCTTTAGTCTTTTCTTCAGACCTTAAAATCGTTTCGCAGCAACTCTGTAGTTATCTTGTAGATCTGCTCTTTCTGGTTTCCATGGCAACTCCACGTGGTATCGTCGATCCTTGAAAGTTGTCGTTCTCTCGAAGATCTGCAGAGCCTCTTCTTCTGCTGGCTTCTGCGTTTTCTCACTTGTGATACCCAGAGACTCAATTTCCCAGAATGCACATAGTTGCTTGGAGACAAGTGTATCCTCTTCAATTGGAATGAACATGCAGGTTGCCTCGGCGACACTAGACATGGACACTGGTCCCTGCACAGACCATCCAAAAGTGCTCTCCAGTGCTACTAATGTCTCTGTCAGTCTCTCCACTCTCCCTGAGACTATTTGCCAGTAGTAGTCTGCTCCTATTAGAACGGAGAGCTCGGGGTCGTCGTTGCATGGAAAATCTGCTAGTTGTAGTCCCTTTTTCTTCATCTCGTGCTTAATCTGGTCACCAGGAACTTCCATCACAGCTGAGCACACCTGTGGGGTTTCTATGGCCTCAATTTCAATTATCTGCTGGTTGTCCCAGACATTCTGTAGAATTACTCTCACTGTGTTGCGCCGTGAGCTTGTAGGCACAGTGGAGCCAAACGTGTGAAGAGTGAGTGTCTCTTGTCTCATTACTGGTAAGTTCAGGCTCCTCACCAGGTTTTCATGGATGAAGCTTCTCTGACTCCCTCCATCGAGTAAGCAACGAGCTATTTTCCTTCCTGATGGGCCTCCCACCCATGCCTTAGCCGTTTGCAGCAGCACAGTGTTCTGTCCTGGTTTCATCTTTGCTGAGTCAGGAATGACTGCGGAAACAACAGCATCTTCTGTAATGGTAGTGGCTGCCCCTCACTCTTCTCAACACAGCAATATGGTGCCTCCTTCCACATTTTTCACATGACACATCCTTCACTTAGCATGTCTTCGCGATGTGTTTCTGTCCTAGACACACAAAGCATCTTCCTATTTTCTTGATTTTTTCTTTGCGTTCAGGAATGTCATAGTTAGGGCAATGTTCAGACTTGTACTCTGCACTGCCACAGAATACACAATTCCGAGTACTGCCTGTCCTCTCCTGGCTGGCGGTGTGCAGTGCAGCAGCAGATTGCATGCTGGGTCTGTTAGTCTTCGTGTCTTTGTACGAGCATGACTGCTTCCATGGTTTGCTTTCTGGTTTCTGTTCTTGAGTATATGACGATGTCATTTGCAGTGCTCTTTCCCTGCTCTGAACCTCTTTCTGTAGGAATTTGACTATTTCATCAACTTTCCATTCATCATCACTTCCCTTCTGACGGCTATATTCAAGAGCTATGTCATCTGGAATCATCTTCATTAAAATTGGGCATATAGTAAGGGAAACCTATGAAAATCTGGGAACTAAATCGTTACCAAGAAATTTCTTCACCAATGTGTTTCTAAAGGTGTCTTATAACATGTACTAAAAGTTTGAAATTCAACTCCTGTGGGAAACCTCATAAAAAACAGCTCAAAGTCGGGGTACCGATAACCGATTTTCGAAAATTCGAAAGTGCATAAATTTGACTTTTTTGACTTTTGAGGGGTCAAACTATGGGTTTTTCATGATTCTGAGTTGATTGCAAGCATTTATTTTTAACCAAGACCACTCCCTGGTGGAAAAATGGCCGCAACCACCTTTCCCGCTCATCGTTCACCTCCCCCCCAATGCACCCCTCCACCCCACACACACCTGGGTCCGCGTCAATATGCCGACGGTCCATTGGTCCGATCGACAACCTACCTCAAACCCTCACCCTAACCCTAACCTCCCCCGGGGCAGACACCTAAACCTAACCACCCACCCTCTCCCGACCCCCAGCTCACCTCGGACCAATGCTCCTTCGGAGCAATGGTCCGTCGGATCATAGGGTGCTTCCCCACACGGCTAACCTTGCAGGGTACATGTAAATTAAAACATAGCTAAATTAGTATATTTTTTATTTTTTTACATGGTAAATAGGCCTAGTTATTGTTTAGTAGTGGTTGCTGTAGTTGATGGTCATTCAAAGTGAGGAAGTTTGGAGCACCAGACATGCCTGAAGCCATTTGCATCATTTTTCTCTGTTGATCACGGGTGGACACAATATACTGCTTGTATAAAGTATTCTCTGTGTGGAGTTTGCATGTTCTCCCCGTGTCCCCTAGGGTAGGTACCCTCACAAAAACATGCAGTAATCCTGGTCTCTAAACTGCCTCCCCCTGGCCAGCCGGGGCGAAACTCCCCCCTGTCAGGTGTAAAGGAGCAATTTGGACACTCAGGCATGAAGGGAGCATGAGTTAAGTCCGTTGCTCTCCCCAGGTTGGCGGAGGGTGTGTAGAGCCCAGGATCACAGTAGATGATTGGCACAGGGGTGAAAAATGGGTTACAAAATCGTGGGATAAAAAATATATTAAAAAAAAACAAAGTATTCTCAACATATTTTGTTTGATTATTTTTCTGCTTTTCTTCTAGTTTGTTGATTTCAATACTGATGTGTGTAGGGGGCACGGTGGCACAGTTGGTACTGCTGTCGCCTCACAGCTAGAAGGTCCTGGGTTCGATTCCCACTCGGGACGCTGTGGGCGCTGACGCCGTGCTTCCTCCTCCGCGTCATCAGTGCCCATACCCGAAGGCGGGGTTGGCGAAAGGGCCTTTCTGTGTGGAGTTTGCATGTTCACAAAAAACATGCACTAAACTGCCTCCCCCTGGCCAGCCAGGGCGCCTGATGGAGGGGAAAGGAACTGGTTGGAATAACGTGTTTCTTCCATGCGCTATGTCCAACCAGGGAAACTCCCCCCTGTCAGGTGTAAAGGAGCAACTTGGACACTCAGGCATGAAGGAAGCATGAGTTCAAGTCTGTTGCTCTCCCCTTGTCCCCCATATATGGGGACTAGGTTGGCGGAGGGTGTGTAGAGCCCAGGATCACATTAGATGATTGACACAGGGGTGAAAAATGGGTTACAAAATCGTGGGATAACAAATATAGATTTAAGAATACTGATGTGTGTTGAGTGAGTAGTTGATTGCTCGTTTTGTTGTACCTGCTGGGCAGCAAGGTGGATGATCAAAGCCCAGGATCCCGACTTCCCACACTCCAACTGGAATGGCTGGATGAAGAGTATCCATGCAGATAATGTCAAGTAGAGCACACAGATTTATTTCCTCCCAGTCATCAAAGGTGACCCTAATGACCACGGGTGGACACAATATACTGCTTGTATAAAGTATTCTCTGTGTGGAGTTTGCATGTCGCCTGACCACAACACCATCTTCACCACTCTCAAAGAGTGCACGCGGCTCTCTGCAGACAGGGCCACTATAGTGACGTTCGATCTTCCGATCTGGCTGAAGGCTGTGGACATCATAAAGCAGACCGATCTACCCGTCATTCCGAGGTTGGGTGGAGTTCACCTGCTGAAGTCCACATCCATAGTTAACATTATGGAGGATTCTGGAATACTAGAGCTGATCCAGCTGATTTATCCAGGGAGTACGACAGCCAGCCACATCCTGGATGAAGGGTGTTTTGACAAGGCAATTCGTGCTCATCTCCTCATTGATGCAGCCATCTATCAGCACACCATGAAACATGCCTTCACTGAGGAGGAGCTTGTTGAAATGAGGACCTTCATGGAGAAGGTAGCTGATGGGAAGATGGGAGCCAGAGAAACAGATCCAGTAGTGGCACTGTTTGAACAGAGGTTTGAAGAAAACCTCAAAAGACTCACTGAAGGAGGAAGAACACCTACACTCTGGGTGCAGTACCACCACATGGTGGATGTGATCAAGATGTTCATCCAAACTGAGCGGCTTGCAGACCACAATGGGCACCTGTCCTGCATTGTTACCACGATGCTGGACATCTTTGTAGCTGCCGGCCATCATCAATGTGCCAAAGGCGTACGGCTGTACTGTCAACTTATGAAGGAACTCGAAACTTTGCCTGCTTACAAAGAGACCTTCGAAAGTTTCCCCTCCCATGGAAACTACGTCCGTTATTCCAGCCATGATTGGTCTGGCACCTAGTGTGACATCTGTATCGAGCAGACATTAATGAAGGCAGCCAAATCAGAAGGTGGACTGAGCAGAGGGAGGATGAGAAACAGTGATTCTGGCCACAAGTGCTGGGTGCTCACCCTCAGTCATTTCTACAATGTCACCCAGCGCATGGAGGAAGATGTAAAGAAACATGCTCCACTCCACAGAGACCTTTCCAAAACACAGATGTAGCGAGATGCTGAAGCAGTTGAACTTGCCCTCCAATGGTTCGAGGAGAACAACCCATTCGACCACGATCGAGACAAGGAGATGCTTGTATCTTTCTCTGCAGGATTCACCAGCACAGGGGTTGACTCAGTCAATGCTGAGAGAGCAGCTGAAGTACATTCTGGTACTGGTACATTTACCATGGACCAGGTACTATACTCTGGGTGCAATTCGATACAACATCTTCTCACATAAGGCAGCGGCTGGGCTGATTAAACCAGAGAATCTACCTCCAACAGAGGGTGCAGCTGCACAGCATTCTCTCCGTGCCTACCTACAGACCCGGGACTGGATCCTATACAGAGCATGTCTATGGACCCCAGTGACTATGGGTGGACATTAGGTGTTCATGGTTATGAACCAGTTCCAACACTAGACCCCATGGCTCCTGAGGAGCTACTAAAGTTCACAAGCTGCAATTGTAATGAAGATTGCAGCAACCGGATATGCAGCTGCAAGAAGAATGATGTCAAGTGCATCTCAGCATGTGGAGTTTGTAAAGGCATTACATGCAAGTCATGATGGTGTTGAAGAAGACACAGACATTGACTCCTGAAGCATTTGACATGGTGGATCAGTATTATTCTAATCGAAATAAATGCAACTGGGAAAGGAACTGGTTGGAATAACGTGTTCCTTCCACGCGTTACGTCCAACCAGGGAAACTCCCCCCTGTCAGGTGTAAAGGAGCAACTTGGACACTCAGGCATGAAGGAAGCATGAGTTCAAGTCCGTTGCTCTCCCCATGTCCCCCATATATGGGGACTAGGTTGGTGGAGGGTGTGTAGAGCCCAGGATCACATTAGATGATTGACACAGGGGTGAAAAATGGGTTACAAAATCGTGGGATAAAAAATATATTTAAAAAATAAAGAAATGCTACTTTTTATGTAAATGTTAAAGTGGGTGTGGCAGTTTTTCCACTAAGGAGTGGTCTTGGTGAAAAATAAATGCTAGCAATCAACTCAGAATCATGAAAAAACCCTAAGAAGTCCAAAAAGTCAAATGTATGCACTTTCGAATTTTCGAAAATCGGTTATCGGTACCCCGACTTTGAGCTGTTTTTTATGCAGTTTCCCACGGGAGTTGAATTTCAAACTTTTAGTACATGTTATAAGACACCTTTAGAAACACATTGGTGAAGACATTTCTTGGTAACGATTTAGTTCCCAGATTGGTCAAATACCTGATAAAATGCCCTTACTAATAGTAGGCTTCCGTAGGTGTCTGACACAACACCCAGTGACTCCAGGCTCCTAATTTGAATTTCACATTCATCATATAGCTGCCTTAGTGCATGCACATCAGAGGATTTCTTCACAGGATTTAGATTCAGCAGCCTTGACATGTGAGCACTGACAACCAGATCTTTCCTTCCAAATTTGCTTTGCAGTAATGTGATCGCGCTGTCATAATTAGCATCCGTGAGCATCAGTCCTGCATGCCTTTGCAGCTTGTCCAGTGAGATACGTTTTCAAGTAGGTAAACTTTTCACGTTTGCACAGTGCATCTTTCTTGTGAATAGCGGTCTCAAACTGGCTCCAAAACTCCTGCCATTTACTGACATATCCATTGTATTTGTCAATAATCAACTTCGGCAGCTTTACAGAATGCCTCTGTGCTAATGAGTTAGCCGAATTAGCGTCGCTCACCCTTTGTATGGCTGGCATTTGGAGCTATTGTTCAAAAGTCTTGTAGTAGCACCTTTAATTGCACCCCATTTTCTTCTCATTTTTTCCAGTTCTTTACGTTCCTCTTCTGCTCTCAAAGCAGCAGCAGCGGCTGCTGCGTCTTGTAAGTCTCCCTGACTCATCTCGTTCCCGGGTTTCGGCACCAAAAATGTAGATTAAACTACGGTCAAAATGAACAAAATGACGTCGGCTGGTACTAGAATGCTTGAATTTTATATAGGCAAAAAATGGTACAGAATAATGCAATGAATTAGTTTGGTTAGTCAATTTGGCACATACGGCCATACTAGGCTGAGCCTTTCTTTTTCTCAATGTAAAAAACAACAACAACAAAGCCCGCCTTGGTTCCCCGGATATCCGGTGCTAAACACAAATGCATCATGGGATATGCAGTTCAACTTATAATTAGTTTCTTAGTAAGCAATATCAATCAAATAAATCATACTGTGAATTAAATCGACTTATTTTGTTTATAATCAATTCTCCTTTTAACTGTAATAATAATAACAATGTGCAATGAGCACATTTGACTGTTATGCAATATAAATATTACACAAATGAACTGTAACCTAAATTAAGTTACAACATTCTTTGTTTCCCTCAAATGATTAAAAGTAGAGGTCATTCTGACAGGCAGGAAAACTTGACAGAAAAAGACTACCGGTATATATAGCACTGATGAAGGTCTTAGGACCGAAATATTTGCTACTTTTAATGTACTTTTATGTTATAATAAAATAAAAAAATGTTTTCTTAAGTCTCGGTCTGTTAGAGTTTTCTTTCATTTTTTATATATTAGTGAGCGAGTCTTTTTCTGTCAAGTTTTCCTCTATGTTTTTGAGACCACTGCTCCTGTAGTCAAGTTGGGGAAAAAAAGGACGAAGACAAAAGGCGTAACAGTGCTTTCTCAGTGCTTCAGCATTCTGACAGACGGACTCCTAATATGACATATTGTCGACTACAACCTATCTCAAACCCTCACCCTAACCCTAACCTCCCACAGGGCAGCACACCTAAACCTAACCTTAACCCATGTCTAACCAATAACTAGTCTAAACTAAGTATGAACCCCGACTGACTTTCAGTAATTGGGTCTTATGATCAAAATAAGAACATTATAATGTGTGTAAAAAGAAAAAAAAACTTTTGCCACTTCTGCTTTAATATAATGTTGTAGCACAATTTGCGGAACAAAAGCATTCCACTGCTCCTACAAGTACAAGTTACTGGCAAATAAAAACTTTATTATTGATTCACAACAAATTCACAACAAAATTCAAACTAATTCACAACAAAAAACAACAAATCCATGACATGTGGGCTTGTAGATCTGCTACGTTCGTCGCGTGACACAGTCTTACGACTAAGTATAAACATGACTTGTGCTGCTGCCTGCAGGCCACGTAAACTGGCCTCTCTGCTTGTTACATCACAATCAAAACATGGGACTCACCAAACCTGGTGAGATCCTTTAACATGAACGCATCTAGACTACGACCCTGACAGGAATAAACCTATTATATTTCCCAGTACATACAGGAATGTGTTCAAACTAGTACTTGATGACAGGACACTTCTAAAGGATTCACAATGTAAAAGCAAGTCAGAGGTATATGCATTATAGCCAAAAACCATTGAGTGATTTAAAAGTGATGAGTTTAGTAATCAATCAACGCATTAAAACAATCAACAAGCTAAAACAGAGTCCTACCTGAGGTCCAGAAAAAGGTGAACAGCACCAATATTTGGTTAATATCCATATCTGTTTCTAGCTGTCAAAACAGATACATGGACGTTCAATCATACTTTAGTCTTTAACCCATTCTGGGTGGGAACCCCTATTGGTATCTTATCCCCTCAGGCCGGGAACCCATATTTGGGTTCTGTACAGTATGTAGGCTACAGTATTCAAAAATGTTACATTTTTGATGCTGCTATATAAATATTTGAAGTTTTTCAGAAACCTTAGGTCAGGATTTAGAGGCGTTTTTAGAATCGGCCTTAGGCCTACATGGGTTAAATGGGCATTCAGTCAACAAGAAGCAGTGTGGTCTGGTCTCTTTGGGGTCGGCACTTCGTGTTTTATCATGTTCTCTTCATCAGTCATGTGGTTTCTCTGTGACGTCAAGCTGCTCTTACTGACATTCTGACAGGAAATGCTTATCAACGCCCCATTACTAACCCTGTCCCTAAACCTAATCCTAACCCATTACTAACCCTGTCCCTAAACCTAATCCTAATTAGCATCATTATAGGCATGCATGACATTTATTATATTATTGTCAAAAATAGCTCATGTACAAGCTCACATGTTACAATGTGATCAATCAGCAATTTTCAGCAACTTTTTTTGAGCACTGCTTATGTGTGGCTTTGTGTGCATGTCTGTACTATACTCTCTCCACTATACATACAATCGAAAAAAAGGCATGAAAGCCCAAAAAATATCTTTAAAAAAAGAATGTCTAAAGTGTATATATCTGTTTTTGAAATGAGGCCTCTGGTAGCCACACAGGACTTTAATAGTCTATTTTACGTCATGATGATGCACGATGATGAGAGCACCCCTCACTTCACACAGGTGTGATTTCTATACTTTTGTACAGCCATTTAAAAGTAACCAATCATCAAATACAACCACAGGCTGTGAAACAAGAACAAACAAATTAAATTTCAATTCAGCAATGCATTGTTATAGATGAAAAAAAGTTATACCAATTTTGAATTATTTGATTTTTACTTTTCACCTGACTGGGCCTCACACTGCTGCAGCTGGAACAGAGCTCACTTATTAATTGAGATATATTAATGAATGCCTTTAAGACAACTGGATGGTGAATATTAGGTCATTCAGGTTGAAGGCTGGCCTGGTGGTGGTAGTGTGCTTCTGTGACGGAGGCTCACAGCACGCCACAGAGAGACACTAAATCCTGATTGGACAGATCACATTTCTGAAAAAAGGTTAAACTATTCTCAACTTTTAAAAGAACTCTGCTCAGCCTGCAGGAAAAGTGCTCTGAGCAGTGTCTAACTGGTCAACTTTTGTTCATTTCTCAAAGGATTTTATGTTAATGAACGCCAGTCAGCCTGGCCTACTTGGAACGATGCAAGTTGGAAATGGATGCCCCATCCATTATGTCTGCGTCCCTTTTCTGCCCAAATGTGGAGTCTTTGTGGCGGTTCTGGTCAACTGTGGGTAAGACCGACTCAAGGACGGGTTTCGGTCGTTAGACCTTCATCAGGACGGAGTAAAGAGCAACATTTTTGTCACCAACCTTATGAGGTGTGCATTTTGGCCTTTATCTATATGATCTTCATTTTATTTTTAAGCCAATACACTCATTCTAGATCAGAAGATAACATCTTCACTTTCAGGAAAACCCAAATGCTACACAGCAGATCTATGAGAAATGACGTCTCTAACCACATCCTGCGGTTGACAAGTTTCCATTTAAATGCTTTTCTCCAAAACTACTTTTTTGTTATTTACTAATACTAACATTACTGTCAATCTCCAATGAATATAGCTTCAGGTTTGTCAAGACATTTGTTATTCAATCTTCAATGGCAATGATACAGTCCAGTAGTCTACCCTCTCTCTTCTGTAAAACACCTCTATCAGTGTCTATCCCTCTGTCCTCTTCCCTCAGTGTCAGACAGCCTGGCTGGTGTGTGTGTGTGTGTGTGTGTGTGTGTGTGTGTGTGTGTGTGTGTGTGTGCGTGCGTGCGTGTGTTGTCATGAACGGACTTAACCATGACAAATATGGGAGACGACACACAGGAGTAACAGCCAAAAAAACATATTTATTTTAAACTAGTCAAACCAAAGCATATGTAACGGTTAAAGTGGGGTGTGAGTCATCAGTTGTATCAGTAGTGTAGTGCATGTATGGATGTGTGAGAATGTAGTGTATGTGCACGGGCATTAACCAAGGACCAAAATAACCAAAACCAAACAAGGTTTCCTGGGAAGGAGTGAGAGGGAGCCCGGAGAATGGCCTTGACCTCCTAGCCAAACTGGAGTCACTAGGCACACCCCTGCAGGCTGGTCTCCTCCTCCTACACATGGACAGAGAACAACACTATCAGAACAGTGACATCACACAAAGAGGATGGGTCATCACAGTGTGTGTGTGTGTGTGTGTGTGTGTGTGTGTGTGTGTGTGTGTGTGTGTGTGTGTGTGTGTGTGCGTGTGCGTGTGCGCGTGCTGCGTGCGTGCGTGCAGCGTGCGTGCGTGCTCGTGAATATGTGTGAATTTTTTTATTAATCAGATTTTAAATCGACAAATAAAATATGTCAATCCACACCCATCATCTAGCGGCGGGGGATTTCAATCAAGCTGACTTAAAGACACTCTTTCCATCGTAATGTGAAATGTGCTGCCAGAGGGAGCAATATACTTGATCAGGTTTATACCAACATAGCCCATGAGCCCAGGTGTACCCCCATCTAGGTCTCTCTGATCATGTTTCGCTCCTCCTGCACCCTTGGTACACACCAAAAATCAGATCTAGTAGGCCCAAAGTCAGGTCTGTCAGGACGTGGCCTGAGGACGCTATCCCATGGGCTCCATGACTGCTTCAGCACCACAGATTGAGATATTTTTAGTGGCCCGGCAGCGCTGACGTGTGGGTCTCTGAATTATTTCACAGACTCAGATCGGATTATATACATTTTTGAGAAGTTGTATTTGTATTTATTTATTCAGCACAGTATAAAAACAACACAGTGAACATATAAATATGAGAAGGGTAAGGTGCTAGGCTGAGGCAAAAAAGCCCAAGGGGCTACCTATAGATTATAATGAAACATTGTACATGAGATATAGAATATCCAGAAAACATGATTGCAGTATATAAAACATAAACAAAACAACAAAACAAAAACACAACAAGAACATGATTAGAATTTTTGGTTATTTACATGATTAGAGAAAAGAATAGATACAAAGAAATATAATTAGGTGATCTGGTCAATTAAGTGGGTCCTAAACTTATGTTTGAATTTTTTTAATGAAGTAGAATTTGTATTTGAAGTAGAAGAGATTCGAGTGTATTCGGGAGAAGAGACCTCCTTCCGCTTGACCTTAACCACTCCTCCCTCATTATCAACAACTCCTCCCTCCTCATCAAACTCACCTGCCTTTCATTATCACCTGGCCAATCCCCGGTGCAATCACCACAGCATAAATACACCTGCGATCTCTCAACCAAATTGTTTGTTCTACTCCACGACAGACCAAACATGGGTTGTGAGTACTGCACTTGTAGATCGGCTATTTTCACTATTCTTCAAAATCGCCATCACTTCATTCCTTGCTAGGAACTGTTATTTAACAGCTTATCAAATCATTGTTGTGTGCTTGCAGACCAGCTACTTCTGCTATTCATTGCTTTCAATTCATTGTCCACACTATGCTTGATGAGTATGAGATTCATTATTTCATCAAGTACCACTAACACTTGTCATGTTCCAGTCTAACTACCGTGAGTATCATAATCATCAGAATTCAGAATTCAGAATATCTTTATTGTCATTGTACGAGACAACGAAATTGAATTGCAAACCAGATCAGTGCATTTAAAACAAAATACATAATACTCTATATAAAAACACAAAATACAAACATTTAACGCATATTGCACATTAAGTCCTTTTAGTTCATAAAGTGTCGAGTGTCAGAGTTCAAGTGTCAGTGTTAAGAGCTATGACTGCTCTGGGGTAGAAACTGTCCTTCAGTCTGTTAGTCCTGGTCTTGATGACCCTATAGCGCCTCCCTGAGGGCATGAGCTGCAGTGGGATGGGTCCTTGAGGATACTGTTGGCTCTCCTGCTACAATGTCTCTTGTAGAGGTCCTCCAGAGATGGAAGGGGACATGCCATGATCCTCTGGGCAGTGTTTATGACCCCCTGAAGGGACTTTTTTTCTGCCGCCGTGCAGCTGCAGAACCACAGGGAGATGCCGTAGATCAGTACCGACTCAATGGCACATCGGTAAAAGGACAGGAGCACTCTCCATTAGGTCCATTTTCCTCACACTGTTGACCTTTCTTCTGGAGCGCAGTGGTGTTAATTTTCCAGGTCATGTTGTCCGAGATGTTCATGCCCAGGAACTTGAAGTCTGAGACCCTGTCCACCTCCTCTCCATTGATGTGGATAGGCTGGATAGGCTGGATATTCTTCCTCCTGAAGTCTACTATCAGCTCCTTGGTCTTGGAGGTGTTGAGAATGAGGTTGTTTTTCTCACACCATTCTGACAGCACTTTCACCTCTTCCCTGTACGCTGTCTCGTCCCCTTCTGTAATGAGTCCCACCACTGTGGTGTCATCCGCAAATTTGATGATGGCATTACTAGGATGGATGGGAGTACAGTCGTGGGTGTAGAGAGTGTAGAGTAGGGGGCTCAGCACACAGCCCTGTGGAGCACCAGTGCTGACGCTGAGTGCTGAGGATAGATGGGGTCCTACTCTCACTCTTTGAGGGCGGTCTGTCAGAAAGTTTTTAATCCAGAGGCAGATGTGCTGAGAGAGTCCCAACTCCAGTAGCTTGGGGATTAGTCTGCCCGGCACGATGGTGTTAAACGCAGAGCTGAAGTCTATGAAGAGTAGCCTGGCGTAGCTCCTTGGCTTTTCCAGGTGTGTGAGTGTGGAATGGAGAGCTGTCGCTATGGCGTCTTCTGTAGACCTGTTGGCTCTGTATGCAAACTGGTGGGGGTCAAGTGTGGATGGTAGACTAGCTGTAATATGTCTCCGGACCAGTTTCTCAAAGCACTTCATGATGATAGGTGTAAGTGCCACTGGCCGGTAGTCATTTAGGCTGCTGACATTTGCCTTTTTTGGGAGGGGAATTATTGTGGAGGACTTCAGACACGGTGGAATCAAGCCCTGTTGTAGGGACTGGTTGAATATCTTGGTAAAGACACCCGCCAGTTGGTCTGCGCAGTCCTTCAAAACCCTTCCTGTCACACCATCCGGTCCTGCAGCTTTCCTTGGGTTGACCGCTTGCAGTGTGTGCTTGACCTCCTGCACCTGCACTGTAAGGATGTTGCTGCTGTGCACTGGTAGATGTGATGAGGCCTCCGGTGTGTCAACCTCAAAACGAGCAAAGAAATGGTTTAACTCCTCCGCTGATGAGGCGTCACTGCTGGCTGCAGCGCGGTTGCTTGACTTGTAGTTGGTGATGTGTTGGACACCTTGCCACATCTGCCTTGTGTCGTTGCTGCTGAGGTTGTCCTCAATCTTTCTCTTGTATGCTGCCTTAGCCCTCCTGATGCCTTTGTTCAGCTGGATTCTCGCTGCCCTGAAGGCACTGTCCCTCTGCTTCAGCAGGACTCTGACTTCTCTGTTCATCCAGGGCTTCTGGTTAGGGTACACACAAATACGCCTGTCCACTGTGACTGTCTCCACACAGTGTTTTATATAACAGAGGACAGATGAGGTGTATACTTCCAGGTCCTGATGTTCAAAAATGTCCCAATCGGTGCTTTCAAAACAGTCCTGCAGCTGCTCTGTAGCATCATCAGGCCACGTTTGAACAGTCCTCGTTGTGAGGGGGGCTTTTTTCCTGAGAGGAGTGTATGCTGGTATGAGGAGCAGTGACATATGGTCAGAGGAGGCTAGGTGTGGCATCTGTATAGCCTTGTAACCATGTTTAATATTGGAGTAGACTTTATCTAGAGTATTTGCACCTCTAGTGGCACATTTTATGTGCTGATGTAACTTGGGGAGCACTACTTTCAAATTAACATGGTTAAAATCACCTGCTATGATATGTACACCCTCAGGGTGGCTATTTTGTTGAAGACTAATAGAATCATACAAGTGACTAAGGGCTACGTTAGCATTTGCATCTGGTGGTATGTACACAGCAGTTACCATGACAACAGTAAATTCACGTGGGAGGTATGTCGGTCTGCACTTAACTGTCACATACTCTAAGTCTGGAGAGCAGTGGCTGTCAATGGTAGTAGTGTTTGTGCACCAGCTGTTGTTTACATAAATGCAAACTCCTCCTCCTTTGCCCTTACCGGAGTCGCGGTTTCTGTCCATTCGGTGTACTGTGCGATCTGCTAGCTCAATAGCCGTATCTGGAATGGAAGGGTGAAGCCAGGTCTCGGTTATCACCGTGACACAACAATCCTGGATGCGCCTATTTCCTGCAGTCCATAGTCTCAGGTCGTCGATTTTGTTTGCAATGGATCTGACGTTTGAGAGGAAGATGCTGGGAAGCGGTGGTTTGTGTGGCCGTCTTTTTAGCTGCGTGAGGACGCCAGCTCGGCAGCCCCGCTTCTGCTTCCTCTCCCTGCGTCGCCTCCTCCTGCTTGCCGGTACGATGATCCACGGAGAGCCCGGTCTGCGGGCTATGTCCCGCGGTATGTCGTGCGAGTGAATATAGTCATTGTTTACAGACTGATCACCTTGATCAGTCCGCAGTCCAATGCCTAAAAGGTCCTGTCGACTATAAACAGGATTTGCACGGCTAACAGTGACTGACAAACATAACAACACTAACAAAAAGCACTGAAAAGGAGAGCTCAAAGCCGCAGCGTCTGTGCGCGCCGCCATGTCCCACTATAGTCCTCAGTAGTTCCAATCTTACACACGTTTCTTTGAAACGTTCGCTATATTACTAAAGCTGTTGTACAAGTGTTCAAGTGCTCCAGCCATTTTCTAAACGCCTCAAGCAGTTCTCTCTGAGCTCCTCCTCTCTAAACGCCTCTGACGAAAAGCTCTTCTGAACAACACCTCCAGCCATCACTACCATACAGGGGAGTCAACTCTATTACAACATACTTTGATACTGTTTCAGTCTCTAAGCACGACATTCTTGCGTCATCTCCCCTTCCCCCTCCCAGCCCCCCCCCCCCCCACCCGCCGTGGTCCCTCTCGACAACCAGCCCGCAAACACTCCCCCCCCCCCCCCCCTCTCCTCTTCCTCATCAGCGTTGCCAAGCGGGCGTACACCCCCCCCCACCTCCCCGTCTCCTCCCCCTGCCCGCCAGGCTCACAGAGACCGTCACCCTAACCTCCCCCCACACCTGCCCAGGCAAGGCCCTCCCGGCGTCATGGGCTCGCCACTCTCCCACCCGGAGCCCACCCAGTGCCAGGATGCCCCCTCCCTGGACCCGGCACTGGATTGTGAATTCGAGGTAATTCAGGTTGATAGTGTTTTTGTGAGCCCAGTGGAGGTGGAGGGAGGCTGGCCTGGTGGTGGTACAGTGTGAGTGTGGCTGCTTCCGCTGACAGCGTGGCACAGAGAGACACACCTGATTGGACAGATGATAAAAAAAGCGTTATACACGCAATGTTAAACTATTCTCAACTTTTAATAGAACTCTGATAAGGAAAAGGTGAAGATCCATGCAGGGGTGATCAATTGGCTAATTTGGGCCCTGTCCAGAGCCTGGGCAGAGCTAGCCTTTAGTGGCGGTTCTGGAAAACTGTGGGTCAGACCGACTCAAGGCCGGGCACTGCACTCCCCGTGGTGGAGTGGAGGAACGCGTGTGTCTAATTTGAAGCATTTATGGATAGATGGTCCACTTTTGACACATTGTTTGTTTCTCCTTAAACGACGTTTCGGTCTTCAGACCTTCATCAGGACGGAGTAAAGAGCAACATTTTTGCCAAGTTTCCGACAGTGTGCTTTTCTGCTTTTCAAAGATTCCCTAAATGCACTTTTGTCCTACGCAGTACACAACTGCAGTCAACAACCTTATGAGGTGTGCATTGGCCTTTATCTGTAGGATCTTATTTTTATTTTTAGGCCAACACAGAAGATAACATCTTCACTTACAGGAAAACACAGCAGATCTATGAGAAATTACGTCTCTAACCACATCCTGCAGTTGACAAGTTTCCATTTTTCCAAAACTACTTTTTAGTTATTTACTAATACTAACATTACTGTCAATCTCCGATGAACATAGCCTCGGGTTTGTCATTATAGGCAAGACATTTGTTATTCTATTTTTAGTACAGACTCAGGGTCCATATATCACACAATGGCGATACAGTCTAGTAGTCTACCCTCTCTCTTCTGTATAAGCCCTCTACTCAGTGACTATTCCCCTGTCCTCTTCCCTCACTGTCAGACAGACAGCCTGCGTGTCTGTCTGCAGTGCGCGCGTGTGTGTGTGTGTGTGTGTGTGTGTGTGTGTGTGTGTATGTGCTGTGTGGTCTACTAGTCTAATGGAAGGCGTGTAGCACTTATCTTGTCTTCTGATCTTCACAGCTCGAGCGGCGTGTGGTCTCTTCATGCTCATCTGGATTTGGCTGGTTTGGCTGCACGGTTAGTGCAGGTAGTGACACTTTACTATATGGAGACTGTATGAACACAAACAGTGGAGCATCTTGAAATAAGTCTGCTTAACCCATTTAGACCTGAGATCGATTCTACAAATGCCTTCCAAAATCCTGACAGTTTTCTGAAAACCCATGTTTCTATATCAGTGGTTCTCAAAAAATGTCATGTCAAGGACCTCAAAGATAGCCTGATGAAGGCCGCATAGGCCGAAACGTTGCTGTTTCCCTATTAAAGTTGGTTCACTGCATTTGAAGACAGTGTTTGTTCCTTTTTCATTATCGGGCATCGTACCCTCTCCTACACACCTGTCGCCTGTAGGTGTGCAAAAGCTTTGCTTTTTATGTCAAGGACCCCCAAAAATATATGTAATTGCCCGCCGACCCCCATCTGAAAATATGTTGTTCCAGGGACCCCCCAGAAGAAAAGGTTTTAGTTAAAAACATTCACTCTGAAAGAATATATTCAAACATTTGGGCCACATTTTCATGATTTTTAAAAAATAGAAGACCTACAAGCTCTATTTTTCAATAGCTAAAGTACAACATAATGCATAATGCAACATGGTTAAAACTATATGAACACAACAAGAATGTAAAAGTCCTGCTAGGGACGTGCTGTTACTAACAGGCTATTAAAACATTGTAGTGACACACCAGTAACGTATGCAGGAATTATACAAGTTGGCCAGGTGAAAATATCCAACATCAATCAATATGAAACTGTAAATGTAATATTAATATTTCGACAACTCTGCTTGTTGTGTTGCATGATATATGATAAAATGACAGGACATTATGTATATACTAAATTATCAAATCATCATTTTAGAATATTCATGTTTTTGGGCGGCAGTGGCTCAGGAGCTCGGTAGAGTAGGCCACCTGGGAAATGGAAGGTCTCCCATTCTGTGTCCTTGAGCAAGACACTAAGGCCTCTTTTAGACGGCGACCATCTCCATATAACACGTCAAAGTCCCGTTGTGTTCTCATTTTTTTGGACCATTTACATGAAAACGCTACAAAGTGCATGCATATATATGCCAGGTCGCTAGGTGGCGCGTGTCCTTGTGGGGTCCGTGTGACGCAGCGCATATATAAACCATAGACATAAGTCACGCATGCGTAGAACTACTTCCGTTCTTCTTCTACACAGAAAGTAAACAAATGTAGTGTAAATAACCCTTAGTAACCCTAGCAACCCTTCCTATGACGATTATAAAAACTTTCCGTCTCTGGTAATCAGTGTAATCAGTGTACTCAGTGTTGCCATGTCTGCTTATTACAAGCGACTTTGGGCTTGTTTTTCTGTTTTGATTGATTGATTAAAATAAGTATTACTATTAACACTTAACAGTTTGCAGAATTACAGTACATTTCAAGCACAACTCAATACAAAGACTGTTAACTGTGAGTGGACGACCCAATAAAGCATTACACTTGTTTACAAGAAGGTCCACCTTGTTTTGCTTTTGCTGTTATATGTTGTTTTTATATGTGTTTTGTTTTCTTTAGTCATTCATGGTGTTAACGTGTCTTATTGTGATTTATTGTCTTAAATAAAAAAAACATTTGATAACAAAAAAAGAAGGGCCACCTTGTTCAATTCATCAAAACATTTAGAGACGTACAAATAGACACTTATAGCCAAAGAAAAGAACAGGAATTCAACTGCAACTGCAACTGTAAAGTTGCTTATTAATATTGGTAGTTGTGGGTTGCGTTTTTTGGGGCTTGTTTCAAAAGTGTAGTTGTTTATTTGGGCTTGTTTCCTAAAGTTGTTTAAAGCAGTGATTCTCACACATCTGACATCTCCATGTCAAAGACCTCCACATTAATGTATTTGTCCAACTATAAGGACCCTACATTTAAAAATGTTTTGTGCCAGAAAGAACAACAAGATTTGTGTTGTTGTTAAAATTTTAAAAACAATATTCCACATTTGTGTCACTTTTTTTTTTTTCCGTGAAACTAGCAGATCTACAAGCTCACAACGCGTCACACCTGATTGCTTGTTTCTCGCACACAATGTGGCAACACTAATAGTAATAAAAGGATAGAGAGACTGAACCGGAGAGGTAGCAAATAACTAAATGAATAAATAATAAATAAATAACGGATTAGAATAGGTTTATAATAAACCAACTGCAGGCTATGGCTAAAAAACGATCCAAAGCTGACAATTTTGTATGGACGGACGAAGAGGTGGAGTCGTGAGATGCTACTACACACAACTTTAGACTATAAAGCTTCCAAAACTCTTGAGAATATTGATTGGGAATCTGTCCAGTCCAAATGGGCTGATATCGCCGCGGAGTTTATCCAGCAGTACCCCGCGAGTGAACCTGGATCACTCACAACAAAAGCATTCCCGCATGACAAAACGACGATTTCCAAAAACCAAATGGCTGCAAAGCTCAAAGCGACTAGAGGGAAATATAGACAGGCTGTAGATAGTCAGAAGAGGAGTGGACATGGACGTGTGGTCAGTCTTTACTTTGAGCTGTGCAACCAAATCTGGGGAGGGTCGCCAGCTACTACAGCTATAGAGGCAGCCGTTGAAACAGCTGAACTAAACGGCGACAGCCCTGGCCCTAGCCCTAGGCCTACTACTGGAGACAATCCAGAATCCCCGGTCGCCGCCAGTACAACTTCTGACAATCCGGGCTCCAGCCAGGGGACGAACTTCGGGAGGCGGAGAACCATGCTCCAGGTATGTTCTTTTATATGTCATTTAGCATAGTGTAATAACTGTAACTTACAAAGTCACACGCGCCCGCACTCTCTCTCTCTCTCTCTCCACACACACACACACACACACACACACGCACCGGGAGCGCACTTGCCTATATGTGACCAGGGACAGTGGTTTGATATACAAGGGGGACATGGTCATTTTTCAGTTCTTTACATATTATGAAACTGCACATTGTAACCTTTCATATGATCTATTGCTCATTGAAATTGGGGGGAAAATGAAGAAGATATGACCATTTGAAACTTGTTTAACTGGAAACACCAAAGTACAGAATTTGCCATTTTAAGATTTCATAGTATTTAGCATCTCTGAGCCCAGGAATGGGTGTGACAATAGATACTTGTCTCCACCCTAGATACTTGCATAAACACTCCCCCCATCCTCTAACCACTCCACACTGTCAACTGCACAGAATGACTTGAGTGGACACTTAGTAAAAGAAGAATAAGGACATCTAGAACTCTTAGAATAAAAATAAATAGAGATGAGAAAGAATCAATATTGCAATATAGAAATATAGGATGGACGTTGTTTAGTGCATGTTTTGGTAATGATACAATCTAAAAAGTAACTAGTATGCTAATTGAGTTTTCAAATAAATACATGTGGAGTAAAACTACTTGCAGCTAACACTGCAAGTAGGCTATAATTTATTCCATGAATGTTACTTGTAGTTTTAGACCCATGCTTTTAATTGCTAAATTAAAAAATGCTGTACAAAGGTACCTTTTTACCCCTAAATGCATGGCTTGAAACAGCCGTGCACTGATGTGAAAGAGTCAAAACCTTACCAACAGAAAGTCAGGGGAAAAAATACCTTAGACGTGTGTTATGATCCTTCCACTTTTAAGAAGATCACACCAGGATTTGTACTACACTATGTCTTCACATTCAATATTTGAGCTGTTCTTCTAACAACAATGTCATGGATTGATCAAATTATATAAACGACGGATTTCACCGCGACGCGTGATCACGCATGGATGTCATGGATTGATCAAATTATATAAAAGACGGATTTCACCGCGACGCGCGATCACACGCAATGTTATTCATGTATTGATCATCAGGCAGCAGCATCCAATGGTAATAAAGTTACAAAGATTAAAACACAGTGATAAACATGCACATGTGTGCACTGAAATAAAGGGCAGAAGAATGGATTTACAACTAAGACAATCTCGTCAGAACGCGTGTGGTGTGGAGACCTCAAACAAACATAAAACTGGCAGCAACTTTTTTTTTCTTCAGTGGACGACGGGTAAATCAGTTAATTTATACTTTTATTACAATATCCAACAGCATCATATCAAGTTAACAATAATGCTGATGTTGTAGGCTATTTACTATTGTCACAGAAACACACTGCACGGCTACTGTAACTGGAGAACAAAGATAGCTACGGCCAATCGAAACGACTCTATGTAAATATGTGCAGGAATGTTCACACCCCCAAAATACGGCAAATAATCTGTAATTATAGAGACATTTTTGCAATGTAAATACAACGACTTAATGACACTAAAACGACTTTCTGATGGAATAAAAACATTCTTTAACATTCCAACTGTGTTAATGTGGCTAAAAACGAAAACCACTATTTTCTATCTATTTTGGTCTATTGTGAGATTTAATTAGTGCCGACTTGTGGTTGAAAATACTGGCACTGGTCACATATTAGTTTGCATTGCACAGTGCGCTCAGTGCGCTATTTCCGAACGCGCCCAATGTTGATCCTCAGTCATCTGTCGGTATAGGGTATATGTAGGCTACTCTATAAAGTCCGACCTATATTATACAGTTGTGAGTCAAGGTTACATGTCCATTCCATACCATTTAGCACTTTTTAATTTAGGCTTGGTCTGTGCATTATGTCTTCTTTTAAAGCACAGCTCAAGACGTACTTCTACACTCTTGCTTTTAGTTGAGCTTTTCAAATTCTTCTTGTTATTCGTGTCCTCACTGTATTGCATTACTGGCACTGCTATTATATGTCCTTGCTTTTTTGCTGCATTTCATATCATAAGGTGCTATACAATTAATTGATGAATATTTTCCCTCTGCTCCCTCTTTTCAAGGAACACCTCAACACCCATAAAGGGGACAGGCTGAAGAGGAAGCTCTGGGTGGATATGCAGCAGGCAGACCTGGATGTCAAAATGAGAATTGTGGACATTATGGAGGAGGCAGAGAGGCGCAACACCGAAAGACTTGATAGAATAGCTGATGCGCATCAAAGAATGAGCAACAGCTTTGAAATCCTCGTCACGCATCTAACTTCCCAGCCACCATATCCACCACAACCATATCCACCACAACCATATCCACCACAATCATATCCACCACAATCATATCCACCACAACCATATTCAGCAAACCCCAATAACAGCAGCACTGGTCATGCAAACATTCACCCCCCACCCAGGTTCATGCACACCCACACATCTGTGCATTCAGCATATGCCCCATGTCCTGTCCCATACACACACACACCAGCACCTGACCACTACACACCATCACCTACATGCCCAGCACCTGCACCTGTACCATTCTTATACCGGCGTGCACTGATGCAGAGTGAAGAGGAGAGTGAAGAATATGTCAATTTAAATTAGAAAACTTCATTTGTGCAGTTTACAGTGTGTTTTTGTTTTTTTGCTCTTATTATTTATTATTATACGCTTCTCAGGGAAGATCATTTCAGTTTAAAAAAATGCAGAATTGCAGATTTCATTTATGTTTTTTTTATTTAACCAATGCATATTGTTTTCAAACAAAATAAATACAATGTTTTGAACAAGTTCAAACAAAAGTCTTTCAAATTCATTAATGGTCTTAGACCTGAAGACAATTCTAAAAAAAGAAAAAGAAAAAAAGTTTCTATATCAGTGGTTTTCTGACTATAAGTAAATTATATGTATTTGGCCACCGACCCAAAGATTTGCACCACATTTTGTAGCACAGCACTCAGTGCCGCACTGAGCTTGTATATCTACTATTTTCCCAATAGCTAAAGTATAACATAATGCAAAAAACACCAAAAGGGGTTCCTGTCCTGAATGGGTTAAGGGTCAAGGTACTTGGTGAGAATTCTCCTCACTCTCTTTCCGCTTCCCTCATTACAGTCAGTGAGATATCTGTTACTCTGTGTGGGAGGCTGGTGAACTCTGTCACTCTGTATGGCTTCCTGCTCAACATGAATGTCGACACTTTCATTATTGGCCTCACAATAATTGTGTAGGACGAAGCATGCATAAATTACATTTGGCAGGTCATGCAGATTTATGTCCATAGGCCGCCGCAGAGCTGCAAACCTGGCCTTCAGCCGACCAAATGCACATTCAATGACCATGCAGGCCTTACACAGCATAAGTCCAAAGTACTGTTCTGATGGTGTAGAGCCACCGTTAGAGTACTCTTTCATGAGATATGGCAGAAGGGGGTAGGCAGGGTCCCCTAAGAGAAAGATGGGTATGGCCTCCTCCTCATCCACAAGCTGCTTCTCTATTTGAGGTATCTTCCCGGTCTTCAAATAGGTATTCACCTTGGAATTGGCAAAGACACGTGCGTCATGGACACTTCCAGGCCACTTTATGACGACATCCATGAATCTGTAACAGGCAAAGCAACATATAGCACCTTTATTACAAAGTAAATATACTTGTGTGTGTGACGCTGCTCAACAGTGCCATCCAGTGTTATTGGCGTGGTACTGTGTGTGTGTGTGTGTGTGTGTGTGTGTGTGTGTGTGTGTGTATGTATAGCCCCCCCCCCCCCTGACACATAACACAATAAAAAGTCTTTATCAAACAAACAAATAGCTCTTCAGCCTTCATTACCTGTATTTGTAGTCGCATATACAGCTTGGACATTCAGGGAATGTCTGCACTTCCTGTTAATATAGTCCATGGAATTGACAGATGGCTGTTTTATGTCAATGTGTGTCCCATCAACCGCTCCCAAACATTGAGGCATTCCGTGATCCCACATGAACCCAGAGACCAGCTCCTCTGCCTCGGGTACAGTGAAAGGTAGCCCAATATACTTTGGGCCGAGCAGGACAGTGATGGCTTTGCAGGTTTTCCTTATTATAATAGACGCAGTCGGGCGTGATATGCCGAAGGCATTAGCCGTTTTTAGTAGCCGTCCCTCGTCACTTAAATAATAATATTGTGAGAGCTACCTTTTTCAGCACACCAACGGGTGCTCTCATGTTGGTAATTTCACCCTCGATAAAAGGACGAAGTTCTTCACTCAGGGCGACAAGTGATTCTTTGGACATACGGACATTGTCTTTCCAAGCACGGTCGTCAACAACACCATTTTCAAAATTGTCCCAAAACTGGCTTGTCCTCCCTGGTCTCATCCAGAGACGTCCCCTGGTTCCCCTACGCCGACGTGGTGCATTCATTATTTCATTAATGTAATTAATTCGCCTTCTGCGGTGAGCAATATCATCCGTGAGGATTCTGTACAAATCAATATTTAGCTCCTGGCAGTTCAATAACAATGGAAGCGTGACTCGAAGGTCCGACATGGTTTTCTTTTGTTTTTTTTGTGATCCTGCTTTATTTATAGATTTTTTCACAAACAGAAAACATAAAATACAAACACAAGCAACAACAATAGAATACGTATTCATGGATATAATGTGTGTCGTATGAACACAGAAACATAATATAAAACAAGGATAGACAAACAAATACAAATAAAACAAATTAAAAGTTTAAATTTGTTTACACGACCAAACACGCAGCATCATCAACCGTATTATATGTATACTAATACAATAAACAATCAAACAATACATGAATAACTAGAAACAAAATTTCAAGAAATTTTACTGGGTGCCTGAAGCTCGCCAAGTCTGTGCAGCATTTGAGCCAGGGACCACCATTTGATGACATTTAGCCTCTCAGAAGGGTCCATTTGGTTACATGTGAGCCAGGTCTCCCCATTGACTTTCAATGGGGTATTTTGTCTTAGTTTATTGCGCATTACGTTGCCACCAACATTCTAATGCTAACATGCTAACATGCTATCATGCTAACATTTTAATGCTAACATGTTAATGCTAACATGCTAATGCTAACATGCTAATGCTACATGCTAATCCTAACATGCTAATATGCTAACATGCTAATGCTAACATGCTAATGCTAACATGCTAATGCTAAGATGTCTGAGCTGTAAGGGTCCATTTGGTTTCGTTCAGGGGGGCGGACCGGTTCCGGCGAGCCGCCCTGCTTCTGAAACGGTCGAGAAATGACAGAGTTACGTGTTTCCCCGATTTTCTCCATTGACTTTCAATGAGTGTGTGTGCACATGTGTGCATGTGCGTTCGTGTGTGCGCGGGTGTGAGAGGTGGTCAACTTGGTTTAAGTGCATGGAGCAAGTTTCAAGACTGTAGCATGTTGCAAACAAAAGTTATAGCTGTGTAAAGGCCAGCCAATAGGAATACAGAGGGGCGGGGCTTAAGCAATTAAGCCATTACAGCTTGTTCCTCTTGATGGCCTACGTCCATGTACCAAAGTTTGAGGCTGTAGCATGTTGTAAACAAAAGTTAGAGCTGTGTAAAGGCCAGCCAATAGGAAGACAGAGGGGCGGGGCTTAAGCAATTAAACATTTACAGCGTGCTCCTATTGGTGGTCCAAGTCCATGGAGCAAGTTTCAAGACTGTAGCATGTTGCAAACAAAAGTTATAGCTGTTTAAAGGCCAGCCAATAGGAAGACAGAGGGGCGGGGCTTAAGCAATTAAGCCATTACAGCTTGTTCCTCTTGATGGCCTACGTCCATGTACCAAAGTTTGAGGCTGTAGCATGTTGTAAACAAAAGTTAGAGCTGTGTAAAGGCCAGCCAATAGGAAGACAGAGGGGCGGGGCTTAAGCAATTAAACATTTACAGCGTGCTCCTATTGGTGGTCCAAGTCCATGGAGCAAGTTTCAAGACTGTAGCATGTTGCTAACAAAAGTTATAGCTGTGTAAAGGCCAGCCAATAGGAATACAGAGGGGCGGGGCTTAAGCAATTAAGCCATTACAGCTTGTTCCTCTTGATGGTCTACGTCCATGTACCAAAGTTTGAGGCTGTAGCATGTTGTAAACAATAGTTAGAGCTGTGTAAAGGCCAGCCAATAGGAAGACAGAGGGGCGGGGCTTAAGCAATTAAACATTTACAGCGTGCTCCTATTGGTGGTCCAAGTCCATGGAGCAAGTTTCAAGACTGTAGCATGTTGCAAACAAAAGTTATAGCTGTTTAAAGGCCGGCCAATAGGAATACAGAGGGGCGGGGCTTAAGCAATTAAGCCATTACAGCTTGTTCCTCTAATGGTATACGTCCATGTACCAAAGTTTGAGGCTGTAGCATGTTGTAAACAATAGTTAGAGCTGTGTAAAGGCCAGCCAATAGGAAGACAGAGGGGCGGGGCTTAAGCAATTAAACATTTACAGCGTGCTCCTATTGGTGGTCCAAGTCCATGGAGCAAGTTTCAAGACTGTAGCATGCTGCAAGCAAAAGTTAAAGCTGTGTAAAGGCCAGCCAATAGGACGACAGAGGGGCGGGGCTTAAGCAATTACAGCGTGCTCCTATTGGTGGTCCAAGTCCATGGAGCAAGTTTCAAGACTGTAGCATGCTGCAAGCAAAAGTTAAAGCTGTGTAAAGGCCAGCCAATAGGACGACAGAGGGGCGGGGCTTAAGCAATTACAGCGTGCTCCTATTGGTGGTCCAAGTCCATGGAGCAAGTTTCAAGACTGTAGCATGTTGCAAACAAAAGTTATAGCTGTGTAAAGGCCAGCCAATAGGAATACAGAGGGGCGGGGCTTAAGCAATTAAGCCATTACAGCTTGTTCCTCTTGATGGTCTACGTCCATGTACCAAAGTTTGAGGCTGTAGCATGTTGTAAACAATAGTTAGAGCTGTGTAAAGGCCAGCCAATAGGAAGACAGAGGGGCGGGGCTTAAGCAATTAAACATTTACAGCGTGCTCCTATTGGTGGTCCAAGTCCATGGAGCAAGTTTCAAGACTGTAGCATGCTGCAAGCAAAAGTTAAAGCTGTGTAAAGGCCAGCCAATAGGAAGAGAGGGTTTGTGTGTTGGTGTGTGTGTGTGTGTGTGTGTGTGTGTGTGTATGCGTGTGTGTGTGTGTGTGTGTGTGTCCATTTGGTTTCGCTCAGGGGGGCGGCCCGGTTCCGGCGAGCCACCCCGCGTCTGAAACGGTTGAGAAATGACAGAGTTACGTGTTTCCCCGATTTTCTCTATTGACTTTCAATGTGTGTGTGTGTGCGTGCACATGTGTGCATGTGCGTGCATGTGCGTTCGTGTGTGCGCGTGTTTGAGTGGTGGTCAACTTGACCTTGAATCATTAACAAAGTATCAATTTCACCTGAGCTTGGGGCAGGGCTAGTCTATGCGAATGCAAACACTTGAAAGTCAGTACACTGACTCAATGAGAGAATTTGTTAAGACATACGGTCCGAACAAATTGCTCTAGCGCAAAAAGTAAAAGTCGAATGCGATTTTTGTTTTCGCCGTGAGTGACCCGAGACATTGAGGTACGCCGTGTGCGATCATGGTATTGGTACGATAAAAAACGTGGTTATAAGAGCGAGTTAAGAAATTGTGTTTGTGATGAAAAAATTGCTGACTCATTCAGGCAGTTAACATGGCGTTTCATGACACATTATGATGGTACACCTGTCGCTTTCAGGGCTGTAGTTCACATACCATATGAATCTGGGCTGTGGTTGTGACATTGGGTGAAAGAGGACGAGTGTGGCTACAGAATTACCGAAACCCATGCGTGTAAAGTTAATATTTTGGCCGTGAGAACGATTTGTTCGGAGAATTTCGCTACAGTTTTCACATTGGCCTCTCACTCTGACCCGCTCTCTCTCTGGGCGTGCGACACTCTAAGTCGAGATTTTTGCTCAGACCACACACACTTTGAACTGCGATAGCGGGCAAACCGTGCAACGTATTTCAATTCCGTCTGAACCACAACAAAGTCGACGGCCTCGTGTGCTGTTTGACGTTTAAATCGTGTGTCTACATAACAGTATGCCAGAGCAATGTGGCTCCAAAGTAACGTGTCGTTTTCTGTTTTTACCCGCGTTTCCCCATTGACTTTGAATGGGGATTTTTCGCGTTGTTTATTGCGAATTACGTCGGCATGGTAACGCGAATCGGAAAGAAAAGCACAAGCACACCATTCCCGGCCAAGCCGCACGTTTTGATGTATATATTGCGGGGCTTTGGTAAACTGTGCGGCCGGCCATAGCGGTCAAAGTTTTTGGAACATATACGATTATTAAGTATTGGTTTCGGATTTCAACCTGTGTTTCTGCCATTGCATGGCAGGCACCCAGAATAAGAATGTGTTGAAAATGTTTTATGTGTAACTTTGCAGGGTAGCATGGGGTTAAATAAGCTTACAGACCTGACTTTGTCATGTATTTAGTGGTCAGAGCACATCGGGAGAGAAAACTGTTGACTTGCTCTACTTCTTCTCCCAATGTTGTTCCGATACCTTCCTGGTTCCTTGCATTCCACTGGATCTACAGGAAGTATGGAATTGTTTAACAGTGTGGAAGCTAGCATGATCACAATTGATGCATATCCTGAGGTCACTTGGTTTGTGTGGCTAATGGTCATTTCTTTTGAGAATTTAAATTAGTAATTTAACTTAAGTCATAAACAAAAATGTAAGAAGCATCACCTCGCACTTGGTATTGTGTGCTTTCGCATGCATCACTGACAAGCAATGTTTCTGTTGCTGAAGGGGTTGAAGATGACTCAGGTTCTCCGACACCTTCTCCAAGTATGGCACATATCGGCAGGTCACATCCATGGCCAAATATGTAGCACTCTGGAACTCTTTTTGGAGGAACATTGGATATGCAAAGATTTCCCCTCTATACATATTGAGAGCTTTTTTGGGGGGGAAATTAATATTAGAGAGCATAGTACAATGAAGGGCCTGTAATCATCTACATTTTTTAAATTTGAACTCATCAGGATTACTAATACAAACCTTTGAGAAGGAAGCCATGCCTACAAACAGCAATTTCAACACCTTCT